>NC_067399.1:264457705-264773240 GCF_016432865.1 Antechinus flavipes
CCCAGCCAATATCGTTAAAATAATAGTAAGACCCTGTCCAGGTAGTCTTATAGAACGAGCCATAGAAAACACAGGTCTCAGTATGTAAAAATATTAAAGCAAAAATGCACTATCATGTAATTATAGTACTGTTAATAGCAAATAATAAAATGCTGGAACTGGAAGGGAAAAGAAATCTTCAATAAAAACATGATGACCACTTATTACATATGGTATAAAAGGAATTCCTTTTTAGGTATGGGTTGAATTAATTATCTATTTAAGTCTCTTCTGATTGAAAATCTACACCCCTAAAAATCAATTAGGCCAATCTCTTCATTCTAGATAAAATGGAACTAAGGTATCAGGTGATTAAGTAACTTGCCTAAGGTCACATAGCTAATTAGTTAGTAGAAAAACCCAGACTGGAATTAAGGATCTTTGACTACCAATCCAGAGCTCTTTTTATTATGACATTTTGCCCTTCAATAGTTCAGGACTCAGAAAAGTCTTAATGTTTATATGATGATATTTGGTATAGTTAGGAGAGGAATGGATAAGATGGAACACATGATTCAAATGGATGTAAGGATCCCACAGTTTCACATATTCTTCCTCCCACACCATTTCTCCACAATTTCAAACTGCCCCTTCTCCTTCTAATTTCTTATTCATCAGTTCCCTTATCTTAATTGCCCATCTTACTTTCAAAGGACAATATACCATCATTCTAGTCCCCTATAGTGAAATAGGAAAAGATTGGGACCAATGGTAGTTATGTTTTGACTCAAAAGCAGAATAAAACTCTCTAAATTCATAAACAATTCAGCGTTGCATTTGCATATTATTAAATGCTCCACCACTATAAAGGGATTTGCTCTTTTGGAATAAATTTTCATGAAAAGTAATAAATAAGCTTATTTTTTCAATAGTTTATTCAATACTTCTATAAAACAATATTTTTTGTAGCAATAAAGATAAAAAAAAAGCAAAGGTTGAACAGCCTCCAAAAAAATGCAAGTTCATATGCTTGAAAGAGCCCAACTCTAAAATTTCATGCATTTTGAACGTTTTCCATTCTTTAAAGAAAAACAATCATGTTAAAAAAAATTTCCTTGATTCAGACATACTAAAATCTAGTGTTATTGAATGCCCCTTTGAAAATTCGGGTGAGAGTTATAGCAACTCCCCAATAAACAATATATTGTTAATAGGACTTTCTATAAAAAAAGTTAAACAAACAGTCCCATGGGACTTCCACATGTCAATTTCCTTTACAAGTCATGTCAGAGAAAGCTTAAACTACCTGGAAAATATTGTAAAGGAACCTCTTTGTAACCAGAACAACAAATAACCATTTTTGGTCTAGCACACTGGAAGAATCTCAGGTAGCATTCTGAGAAGATATGAGCAATCATACTATATAACAAATGCTCCAACAGTACATTTAAACATTTATAGCAAGAATGAACAGACTCCAGTGCATGTAAAATGATAACAATGTTAATTGCCACCACTATTGAATTAGTATCAAAAAAAGCAAATCACTTTTGAATTTGATGAGTTGAATTCAAGCCAATTTCAGTAAAAAGAGTTTCCCTAACATGGAAAGACATTATTCAGAAAGTAAAGGCTTCAAAAGAGGCAAGGGATAGTTTTGAAATGTGACTGTAAAGATTCTTTCACTTGAAAGTGCCTGTACTCAGAATATGACAAAATGTAAAAAGCTAGTTTGCCCATAATACTTATTTTTTTAATTGTTGAAATTATTATTTGCTTAATTTGTTGCTTTACTGTAAGGACTGCACTTGTGAGATAATATGGGAAAAAGGCAAATTTTGTACTAGCTTTTTTCATTCATATTATGAACTACAGTCTTATGAAAAAGTAAAACTGCAGTACATAATAAAAGTGCATTAAAGCTCCTAAGGTCTTGAATTAAGAAGAGGTTGCATGCTTCTGTCATCTGTGCCAAGTTGAAACCACTGGGCATGTGCTACCCAACCACATCCTCAGAAGAGATACTTCAAAAACAATTTAAAATTTTTTTTTTAAATGAACAAGCACATAGATAAGTCATTTTTTGAATAATTTCGAATAATTCAAAAGGCCATTCTGTGATAAAGTTAAAAGTATATAGGTACTTTTAATTCCAGCAGATTAAAGAATGTGGTATAGTAGTGTTTTCTAAATTACTTAAGCACATAGAATAGAAACTATCCTAGACACTTAACAAGTGAAAGGCCTCAATTCATTAGAAACACAGCTGGAATCAGTTGTTCATGCAAAATACACATATAATTAAAGGAAGGAAAAACATACCCATTCAGATAGGTCATTGGACTAGCAAAATTTAAAAAACAAAACAGTAAATGGATACTTTAGTGTATATAAGTCATTTGGTTATGCAAGCCATTCAAAAAATTTTGAGTAATTTGAGAAAATTATAGTGATGTATTATTAAAGTTAACCAAATGAGAACAGAGAATGTAGTTTTACCCACTGGCCAATGTATAAACAGAACTAAAAATAAGTACTGATATTGTAATATAATTCATTATTTTTCTAGCATATACTGTAACATGATACAATATAGAGTTACAAAATAATATATTTTCCAATATTATTCTATAGAATTTTTTTCATAATTACATTTATAAGAATAAGTTCCCTTAAGAAAAGTAGTCAGTACAGCAATTAAATAATTTGTAATTCCCTATCTAGGAAACAATGAAAAGAATCAGTGTGATTTTTCATACACAAAGGATACTTTACTCTCTCACTATGCCATGTCACAGAGATAATAAAGTTGAGTACCAGTAGAAATAAGCTTACTAAACTGGCTGATTTTGACAAAAAGTTGAAGGACAATGCAATACTGTATTTTGTGTCCTATTTATCTGCAAAACTTGCATAAATGTCAGCTTATGGGATAATACATAAAAATGCCTTATGCCATCATAAGATCTTGAAATGGAAAAAGAGGTGGTAATGAGAAATGATTTCAGTTTACCAATAATTTCAAAATGTTGACCTGAAGGTCTCTCGTGTGCAAAGTCCCCAAATTAATCTATCTGCTTTTTGAAGGAAGCTATAAAAACCGCAGGTTTCAAAATCACTAGGGTTTTATCCCCTATTATTCCAGGAAAAAACTAGAATGAGGATAGCACCTCAATTTAAATTAATACTAGAACTACTTAATGTTTTTAAAGATCCTGTTCTTAGATGGTTCTTTATAGTATTTATCAGTACAGAAAGAGAACAAGCATCATTCCATTTTAGAGCAGAGGAAATAAAAGTCCAGTGAAGTAAAATTTGTCAAAATAAACAATCAGTGAGGAACAAAGGCATAATTCACATGATGTTATAGTCAACAAATAACATAGACTCTTGGAAGAAATTTAGCTTTTCAGGATAGAGGATTAAAAAACAAATTTCCATCTTAAGTATACTATGTTAACATTACAATCAATGACAAAAAAGAAATAGTTCTAAATAGTTCTAAAATCACATGGGTGATTTTAGAAGCCTTTCAGGTCACTTAGTCTAATCCCTTCATATTTCAAATGAATAAACCAAAGCCTAAGAAGAAGCAATTTGAGTTATAGTCACAGATATTGATCATATCTCCTGAATTTTAGGAAAATATTCTGTCTTGTTATACTGTTATGTCTCCAATAAATATGTCCATAAATATAATTCATACAACTTCACAAAGAATCTTGTATTTCTTACTTTTTAATAATCAAATAGGAAAATGGACAAAGATAAGCTATCATCAAGAAGGAAAGAAATGGGAGCAGGGATTGATTCTTAATCTTAATATAATGTCTACATACTTAAGGCTTAAGTATTTGTTAAATATGAAAATATTAAGTAACATTCATTTCTCTTGCATTCAAAAATAACCTTTAATGTCAAGTGTCTTTTATACAATAATCATGAATGAGGGTCCATGGATTACCATCAGTAATTCCCTTGTAAATGCATCCGTGCATGTGCACACACACATACACACCCATAAATCACCATTTTCTTACTCTAAAAGTGTATAGAAGATGAAAATCCTACTATCTCCATCTCCATTTCGTTTATATGATATAAAAATGGTGGTTGAACCAAAGGGTTCAGAAAAGAAGTGTCTAATACATGGAAAGATTCAGGTAAGATCAGGAGTTCTTTACCTATTTTTGTGTGTGTTGGACAAGTCTATAAAGTCTTTAGAATATTTTTAAATGTATAAAATAAAATACATAGGCTTTCAAAGGAAATTTACGATATTAAAAATAGTTATCAAAGTATTTTTTTTTGAAGTTCAGAGTCTCTAGATTAAGAACTTTTGACATATAAAATGGAAGCTTCTTTTATAAGTTTGGGCTAAGCAAGAACCCAGTAATTCTAGAGCTTTGAGTTCCAATTCCATTTCTATACATTTTAATAAATATTTTTTAGAAATAATCTATTGAGACCATGATCAAATTTCACTTATTTAACTCAATTTAATAAATATATATTGGATGCCTACTTTGTGCAAAGCACTAGACTTCAAGGAGATGCAAAGGAAAAAAAACATGTTTTCTGCCCTTAAGAAGCTTATAATTGGGAGTAAGACTTGTGCAGATGCACACCTCAATTGTATTTAGTAATAATATTACCTTTCTGTGACTCTTTCTTTATATGGTTAGACAGGCAAACTTTCTAACCTATCTCATAAGCAATTTAAGGAAAATAACTAATGAAATGGATTTGAAGTTTACAAGTATGAAATACATATTAGAATATGTAACATTATGCATTTACAAAGCTATACATTTGTCATAAGATAATTCCTTGTTGGTTTCTTGCTTAAAATGATTTTTTTGAGAATTTGGTAAATGGAATTTAGTTTATTTGGTTCTATTATCCAATTCTTATTCTCTCCTCCTCTGGAGCATATAACACTCAGAAAACTACACACACATATGAAACCATGCATATTTCTCCAGCAGGATATAAAACTTAAAGATATAAAATTTCTAGCTTTTTTTACTCTAACCACATATCTACATGTATATCTAATTTCTTAGTATTTGCTGAATGCTAGAGATTTGTGCAACTTTTAAAATTATGGGAGGATCACAAAATGAATACAGGATAGGAAGGTATATCTTCTTGGTATTCCAAATTTTTCTAATTAATATAAAGAAATTACTAGTTGACAGCAACTGGGTTTTTATACCAGAAAGACAAATTTAGAGGGCACAGTGAATAGAGTTTAACAAATATTTAGTAAAACTAATTAATTAAAATTATATCATTTACTCAATAATAGCCTGAGGGGAGCTTCTTTCCTGCTAGGCTCTTTCTAATCTCTTAGTCAATTTCCTTCCTCCCCAAGATTGTTAGAGACTTCAGAAGATCACAGAATGGGAAAATTTTCAAAAGAAAAAAAAGATACTAAGGTGAATAGGCATCAATACTCACACAAAGATTGAATCAGTATGGGATTGGGGAGGGGACAGAGAGAGAGGGAGATTATTTTCTTATAGACAACAAAACATGAGGCAGTAATAAATAGGTTTTAAACTTTGACCATATCAGGGTACAGTATTCTCATCAAGAAATGTTCCTGGAAAAACAATCTCCTTTTTTTCATTTGTTATCAGAAGTAACATAACTCTAAATTGGACATTTCCTCTGTTAAAATTTACCTTTCTTCATACAAAAATATGAAGGAATTCATATTTAACATTGGGGAAAATAGGGACTACATCCTTTAGAGCTCTTTAGATTGAAATTAAGATATATTACCATTAAAGAGAAGATAAGCAAATAATTAGGAAATATGTCTCAGCGATTCATATCAAACTGTAGTACTAAATTGCTGGCATCTAACTATGACTATTTTTCTGTGTGTTTCTGAGGGAAGAAGAAATAGAAGAAGAGGTGAATTACAGGGTGATTAGGTACAATAAAGAGGGACAATTAATGCAAACTATGTTAGAAACCAAATAACAAAAAGGGGGGAAAACCCTCCCTTCAAAGAACAATACAAATAATAATCTAGGTAAATTATTAAAGTTCATCATCATTGTAGACCTAGAGAAGACAGACACCCAAAGTCCTACAAGTTAGTTAGTTGGAAAGGATCTCGTCATTTTACAGATGAGAAAATTGAAGCCTAAAAATATTTAATTATGTTTGCACAAAGGTTATACAGCTATTTGATGGCAGATACAGAACTAGAACAGGAGTCTACTATTTCCAGTGACCCCTTTATTATATCAGAGATTATCTATGATGTTGAGATCTTGACATATTTTCTGACATGAGAGATAATACCAGGCACCATTCCTTAGTAAATGGTTTAGCACAATTTCAGTGACAATAGTAACATAAAATTATATTTCATTTACTTGTCAAAAGTAAAATGAGATTACTCTAACACTATCCAAGACATTAACTTTCTCCCAGATTTTTTCAATGATTGTAACAAAACTAGAATTGGCAACACAGAGTTGTTTAACCATACTTATTCTGTGGATGAAGTGACAAGGAAAACACTCTTAATTGCTAACCAGGTTTCTTATAGTGAGGGTCATAAATGTGATAATTTGATCCTAAAACAACTTTGTAGTCTCCTGGATACCTTGTCTCATTTATCCTGAGTAGGAGCTGATCAGTGCAAAGGAAGAAGGAATGAGGCCTAAAATAAGAGAAATAGAAAGAAAAAGAAATCTAAAATGAAGGCCATATTTTATCATTCCCATTGGGATCAACTTAAACTTTCTAAAATGTTCCAATTAAAGATCAGGAAGATGAGTAAAAACCATCTCATACTTGGAAGCTACAGTGCATCTGAATTTACTCTAAGAATATAAATCAGGTACTTACCCCTTCACTGGCATTTTCACCTGTGTTGGCAAGCATTTCCTGTAGAGCTCTTACAGAGAGAGACTGTTCCAATACAAAATTGCAGATGCAGAGATCTGGAGGAACATACTGTTGAAATAAAACAAAGAAAAATGACAAAAAATAAGGTTGAAAGCTTACCTGGCTGACCCAAATCAAGATCAAATATAAGAGGGGAGGAACAGAATGAAAGGGAAGAAAATAAGAAAATATATAATGTCTACTATGTGCCAAGTACTATGCTAAGAAATTTACAAATATTCTCACCACAATTCTGAGTAGATGCAGTTATTATCCTCATTTTACAATCAAAAAAACTGAGGCAAACAAATTAAATGACTTGTCCATAGTCTCAGAGCAAGTAATAAGGTCATGATCTTCCTACCACAAGTGCGTAAAGCCTAGCCCTAACACAAAGTCCCAATTCAGGAAGTAAGTCTGTTAGGAGGAGTTTAAAAAAAAAAAAAAGACTTGGACCATGAAAAACTAATATGATGATAAAGATACCCAAGATACAAACAGAAAAAAAAAAAAAGAATGACTCAAAAACATCTATATGTATAAGCCTCAAAAACAAAAAAACCCATATATCTTGAACACATTTATGCTGACTGGCCTATTACTATGTTCCAAATGACAATGATTCATATTTGATCACTAATTGACTTCCCTTGCTAATGGGAAGTTCTTATGTACCCAATAATTAGCTTGAGTATCTACAATTAGCATTATGAATGCAAAATTAGTAAACTATAAGCTCAGACAATTCCATCTAATTCAAGTATGCAATGTTAGCAAACCTTATTAATCACAATATCTTTATATTCAAGGAGGACAGCATTGGGGGTGAAGAGAGGCTCTTAGTCTTGACTATCATAAAATATTCCTTCTACTCAGTCTCTGTGAAACTGTTTTACAACAACAATTAGATAAAGGTAGATACCTTAGAGGATCTGGGCTCTCATTTGGGATACATATTACACTAAATTCAGTTGACCCAGTGTTATAGGCTCATGGGACTGTAGAATGAGAGGGCCACATGTTTGCATGCTTGTGAGTAATAAAAAGCATGTCTAATGATGTTGTGAAAACTTACATTCTCTCTCAGTACCTCCTTACCTACAATCCCCATCACAAATTTCAATAAGAATTCCTGGAAAAAATAAAGCAAGAGGTTTGGTTTTTTGTTTGATTTTTAAAACTTTAAAATTATTTTATAAACAAAATGGGAACCTTTGAGGAAAGAAGTGAGGAAAAAATGAAATCATTTCACTAAAGAATTTATGCCTTAGTTTAAGAAATATAAAAACTTATTTCAGCAATAAACTTCTTAGAAATTAAAAAAAGTCCATACTAAATGACTCTAAAGACAAAAGACTAAAAAATAAGAAAATGTAAAAAAACTTCAATATCAAGAAAAACTATCTTTTAAAAGATCAGGAAAGGGAGCAGCTAGATGGAACAGTAGATAGAGTATCTACCCTGAAAACAAGAGGACCTAAGTTCAAATCCAAACTCACACATTTAATACTTCCTAGCTGTGTGACCCTGGGCACTTCACTTAACCCCAATTGCATAAGCACAAAAAAAGAGAGAGAGAGAAAGAGAGAGCAAGAAAGATAATTTAAAAATCACTTTCACTACAAGAAAGTTATGTCCCCCCCACTCAAAAAAAAAAAAAAAGAAAGTTTTAGACCTCATATTTCAAAAATTAACAGGAAGGAAAATTATTTCAAATTTATTAGGAAAAGAGATAAAACAGAAAGAATTCACTGGTCTAAAAGAAAGTTAAAAGTGAAAACTCCTAGAAACATTATTAACAAACCACTAGTTTCCAGGACAAAGGCAGGGAGATACATTAGGAAAAAAAGAAAGGATGTATGGGGAATATCACTGATCTTAATAGTTTTAATAGACTTAAAAAAAAAAAAAAAGGAGAGGTGAGCAATACCTGAACCTTTTGTCTTCTACACTACTCAAAGGAGGGCAAAACACATATAGATTTAGGGACAGAAATATATGAAACAAAAGGGAAACAGAAGAGAAGAGAGAGGGCAAGAGGTGGAATAAGAATATTGAAATACAGAGAAATGAATTATAAGCAAAACAAATTTCTTACAGTATTAAAAAGTAAAAAGCAAAGACAATTTTAAAAAGAAAGAAAGAAGTAAATCTCAACTAGAGTCTGGACAAAAGAAAAAGAAGGGTAGAAGACCAGAACCAGAGTTCATCCAGCATAGAGCAATGTTGCTAAGCATACTCTAATTTTTTGTAAAGAGAAGGAGGAGAGATGGGAAAACTAAGAAAGTCACATTAACTCAAGTCAAGTCAACACACAGTTATTAAGCAAAAGTAAGCAATATGTTAAGGACTGGGAATACAAAGAAAGAAAAAAAAAACAATCTCTGCAAGAAGCTCTTATTAAACAATTACTTATAAACAAAATATATACAGGATAAACTCTAATCTCACAGAGGAGGTACTATGATAAAGAGAATCAGGAATAGATTCTTGCTGAAGGCAGGATTTTAATTAAAGCTTGAAGAAAACCAGGAAAAAGAGACAAGGGAGAAAATTGTAAGCATTGGAAACAGTCAGTGAAAATGCATTGGAGATAAGAGAATGGTATGCTAAAACTACAAGTAGGACAGTGACAATGGCTCAGAATACTTGGAAGAAGTAAAGGTGGAAAAGGAGAAGAAAAATAGCAGAGACCAGGTTCCAGGGTTTTTAAAATCAAACAGAAGATTTTGTATTTGATTCTACAAAATGGTCATATTTCCACTATTTAACAGGTGAGCAGAAGATGAACGGAAGTAGGGTATCTTGAGGAAGGGATACCAAAGAACAAAATGGTAGGTTACTGTAAAAGTCAGGGTGTGAAAGTGGTTGTATATATACAGAAATCTGGAGGAACATACTATATATAGTGTATAGACAGAAAAATTGTTATGAAGGTATATTTAAACTGATTGATTATGGATCTAGAGGAGAGAAGAAGAGTGAAAGAAACAAGGATAATATTTGGGCCCCCAAACTAGGTTATAAGATGATGATGGTGGCCTCAACACTAATAGGTACATTAGGCAGAAACTTTTAGAAGAAATATAATGAGTTCAATATTAGACATGCTGAGTTATTTAAAGTAAGTTTTTCTTTTTTTTTTAGGTTACACATGAACATTCATTTTTTTTTTTTACATATTTCCATATGACTTCACATGAGAGAAAAATCAGAAAAAAAGGAAAAAACATGAGGAAGAAAAAAAGAAGAAAAAAAAGGTGAAAATAATGTGTATTGATTCACTTTCAGTCTCCACAGGTCCCTCTCTGAATGAAGATGGCATTTTCCATCCAAAGTTTATTGAAATTGCTTTAGATCATTGAATTGCTGAGAACCAATTCTATCATAGTTGATCATCACAAAATCTTGTTGCTATATACAATGCTTTTCTGGTTCTGTTTATTTTACTCAGCATGAGTTCATGTTGCACCATACTAGTGTCATAAAAAAAACTTGGCAGGACTCCTTTGCCTATTCTCCCAAATAATTCACATAGATTTGGTATTAATTGTTCTTTAAACATTTGGTAGAATTTGTTTGGCCAACAGGGACACTAATACATTGTTGGTGGGATTGTGAATACATCCAACCATTCTGGAGAGCAATTTGGAACTATGCTCAAAAAGTTATCAAACTGTGCATACCCTTTGATCCAGCAGTATTACTATTGGGCTTATATCCCAAAGAGATCTTAAAGAAGGGGAAGGGACCTGTATGTGCAAGATTTTTTGTGACAGCCCTCTTTGTAGTGGCCAGAAATTGGGAACTGAGTAGATGCCCATCAATTGGAGAATGGCTGAATAAATTGTGGTATATGAATATTATGGAATATTATTGTTTGCTAAGAAATGACCAACAGGATGATTTCAGAAAGGCTTGGAGAGACTTACATGAACTGATGCTGAATGAAATGAGCAGGACCAGGAAATCATTATATACTTCAACAACAATACTATATGATGATCAGTTCTGATGGACCTGGCCATCTTCAGCAATGAGATGAACCAAATCAGTTCTAATGGAGCAGTAATGAACCGAACCAGCTACACCCAGCGAAAGAACTTTGGGAGATGACTAAAAACCATTACAAAGAATTCCCAATCCCTATATTTTTGCCCACCTACATTTTTTATTTCCTTCACAGGCTAATTGTACACTATTTCAGAGTCTGACCCTTTTTGTACAGCAAAATAACAGTTTGGACATGTATATTTATTTTGTATTTAATTTATGTTTTAACAAGGGGAAAAACTGCAACAAAAGGTTTGGTAATTGTCAATGCTTTAAAATTACCCATGCATATAACTTATAAATAAAAAAACTATTAATAAAAAAAAAGAATTTGTTTGGCCCTGGAGATTTTTTCTTAAGGAAGTCACTGATGATTCTATTTATAAAATGGGGTTATTAAAGTATTTTATGCTCTCTTTTGTTAATCTGGGAAGTTTATATTTCTGTAAATATTCATCTGTTTTAGATTGTCACCTTTGCTGGCATACAAGTGGGCAAAATATCACCTAATTATTGTTTTAATTTCTTTTTAATTGGTGGTAAATTCACTGTTTTCATTTTTGAGACTGGTAATTTTGTTTTCTTTTTCGAATCAAATTAATCAAGGGTTTGTTGTTTTTTTTTTTTAATAAAACTCTTACTTTTATTTACTAGCTTAATAGTTTTCTTACTTTAATTTTTCTTAATCTCTCATTGATTTGATTTTCAGAATTTCTAATTTCATATTTAATTGAAGTTTTAAATTTGTTTTTCTAAATTTTTAATTGCATACCCAATTCATTGATCTCTTCTTTCTCTATTTTATTTATGTAAGTATTTAGACAAAATGTCTCCTAAGAAATTTTGAATCCCATTGAGTTTTAGTATGGTGTCGCGTTATTGTGATTATTCTAAATGGAACTGATTGTTGCTACAATTTGTTGTTTGACCCACTCAATCTTTATATTTAATTTCTAATTGAATTTTTGTGTATCTTTCTCTAGCCTTTTATTGAATGTAATTTTCCTTGCATTGTGACTGAAAAGGATGCTTTTACCATTTCTACTTTTCTGTATTTAACTATGAGGCTTTTAATCCCTCCCCCTTCTTTCCCATGGTCAATTTGACCTGTAGGTGCCATGTGCCATCAAGAAGATAATATTATTACTTTCTATCCCAATTCTGTTTTCTCCAAAGGTCTATTGTATCTAAGATTCTATTAACCCCCCTAATTTCTATTTTGTTCATTTTATGATTAGATTTATCTGATTCTGAAAGGAGTAAGTTGAGATGCTCCACTAGTATTGTTTTGCTGTCTAATGTTGTAATTGGCTTCAAGAATTTGGATGCTGTACCACTTCTGCACATATTTAATACTGATATTACTTAATTATCTGTGATATTTTTTAACAAGATGCAACATCCTTCCTTATATCTTTTAATTAGATCTATTTTTGCTTTTGCCTTGTCTGAGATCAGAATTGCTAACTTAGATGTTTTTGCTTTAGCTGCAGCATAACAAATTCTGCCCCAGTCTTTTATCCTTACTCTGTATGTACCTCTCTATTGCAAATATGTTTCTTTTGTAAACATATTGTAAGATTCTGATATTAACCCAATCTGCTATTCACTTCCCTTTTAGGGAAGAGTTCACCCCATTCACATTCACAGTTTTGATTACTATGTATTTTCCTCCATCCTATTTTCTCCCTTGTATATATTTTTTCTCTTTTCGTCTTATCCCTTCTTACTAGTGTTTTTCCTTCTATCACCCCTCCTTTTTTTTAGCTCCTTTTTCTATGTTTCTACTCTCCCTCTGATCTGGTCCCTTCCTTTTCTTTCCCTTTTCTCCTCTCACTTCCTATAGGGGAAAATGAACTTTTTTGTTTAAATGAATGTGTATAAGATTCCCTCTTTGAGCCAAAACTAATGAGATTAAGCTTTAAACAATGCTTATTCCTCACCTTTTTTTTTCCTGTACTAGAACAGGTCTTTTGTGCCTTTTTATGTGATGTGATTTGCTCCATTTCACTTTCTTCTCCCACCACAATCCTTTTTTCCCTCCCTAAATGTCTTTTTTCTTTAATATCAACACATCACTTTATACCCACACCCTCTGTCTATGTATACCTCCTCTAACTACCCCAACAAAAGATACAGTTCTCAAGAGTTACAAGTATCATCTTCCCCTGTAGGGATATAAACAATTTAATCTTTAAATAATATGTTTTTGTTTTTTTTTTTTCTTGTTTATCTTTCTTTGCTTCTCTTGAGTCCTAAATTTGTGGATGTAGTTTTCTGTTTAGTTCTGATCTTTTCAATAAAAGTGATTGAAAGCACCCCATTTCATTGTAGGTCCATTTCTTCCCTTAAAAAGTGATGCTCAGTTTTACCAGATAGTTGACACATGGTGATAATCCAAGGTACTTTGCATTCCAGAATATGGTATTCTTGGCCTTCAAATCCTTTATTCTAGAAGCTGCCAAAATCTGGAGAATCTTGACTGTGGCTGCTAGATTAAGAAAGGGATAACTGTTTATACTTTGTTAATTTGTTAATACTTTGATGATTGGCACATACTAAGCCTATAGCAAATAATTTTTGATTGTTTAACTAACACTTCCACTTAGAAGGCACCATACATGTTTTGGCACTAATTTCAGTTGCAATTTGTTCAATTCTATATTTTCCTTTTTGCTTATTTTTCTGATGTATTTTCCAAAGTTAAGAAACATCAAATTCCCTGTCACTACTGCATTAAGAACCATGTCCTCATATAATCAGGTTTTTTTTTTTCTTTATGAATTTAGATGCAAAGGCATTTGAGTATATTGTGTTGTGTTATTGTTTAATCATGCCCAACTTTTTGTGATCCCATTTGGGGTTTTCCTGGAAGAAATCCTGGAATGGTTTGCCATTTCCTTCCCCGCTCCTATTATATTTGGAGAACTGAGCGAAACAGAATTAAGTGATCTACTCAGATTCACATATCCAATAAGTGACTAAAGCCAGGCTGGTACTCCTAAATATGCGTTTTCCTGACTCCAGGTTCAGTACTCTATACATTATGCTATCTAACTGGCTTGAATTATTTTATACATTTTTAATATTTATATTAATTTGTTTCCTTAGGGCATAATACATTTTCTCATTTATTCTATTTCATGTTGTGAGTTATTTTTTGTTTTGATAGTATGATTTCAATTACTGCCTTTGTAGGTTTGCCTTATGCATAGTCCTTCTCTATCCACATCCCCCAGAGATACTCATTTTCATTCTTTGTATATTTTCAGTTGTATTTCTTGAAAGCAACAGATTGTGAACTCTTATTTTCTCTTATTCAATCCAACATTCTTTTTGTTTTGTTTTGTTTTACTGGATGTGTATAAGATTCCCTCTTTGAGCCAAAACTAATGAGATTAAGCTTTAAACAATGCTTATTCCTCACCTTTTTTTTTCCTGTACTAGAACAGGTCTTTTGTGCCTTTTTATGTGATGTGATTTGCTCCATTTCACTTTCTTCTCCCACCACAATCCTTTTTTCCCTCCCTAAATGTCTTTTTTCTTTAATATCAACACATCACTTTATACCCACACCCTCTGTCTATGTATACCTCCTCTAACTACCCCAACAAAAGATACAGTTCTCAAGAGTTACAAGTATCATCTTCCCCTGTAGGGATATAAACAATTTAATCTTTAAATAATATGTTTTTGTTTTTTTTTTCTTGTTTATCTTTCTTTGCTTCTCTTGAGTCCTAAATTTGTGGATGTAGTTTTCTGTTTAGTTCTGATCTTTTCAATAAAAGTGATTGAAAGCACCCCATTTCATTGTAGGTCCATTTCTTCCCTTAAAAAGTGATGCTCAGTTTTACCAGATAGTTGACACATGGTGATAATCCAAGGTACTTTGCATTCCAGAATATGGTATTCTTGGCCTTCAAATCCTTTATTCTAGAAGCTGCCAAAATCTGGAGAATCTTGACTGTGGCTGCTAGATTAAGAAAGGGATAACTGTTTATACTTTGTTAATTTGTTAATACTTTGATGATTGGCACATACTAAGCCTATAGCAAATAATTTTTGATTGTTTAACTAACACTTCCACTTAGAAGGCACCATACATGTTTTGGCACTAATTTCAGTTGCAATTTGTTCAATTCTATATTTTCCTTTTTGCTTATTTTTCTGATGTATTTTCCAAAGTTAAGAAACATCAAATTCCCTGTCACTACTGCATTAAGAACCATGTCCTCATATAATCAGGTTTTTTTTTTTCTTTATGAATTTAGATGCAAAGGCATTTGAGTATATTGTGTTGTGTTATTGTTTAATCATGCCCAACTTTTTGTGATCCCATTTGGGGTTTTCCTGGAAGAAATCCTGGAATGGTTTGCCATTTCCTTCCCCGCTCCTATTATATTTGGAGAACTGAGCGAAACAGAATTAAGTGATCTACTCAGATTCACATATCCAATAAGTGACTAAAGCCAGGCTGGTACTCCTAAATATGCGTTTTCCTGACTCCAGGTTCAGTACTCTATACATTATGCTATCTAACTGGCTTGAATTATTTTATACATTTTTAATATTTATATTAATTTGTTTCCTTAGGGCATAATACATTTTCTCATTTATTCTATTTCATGTTGTGAGTTATTTTTTGTTTTGATAGTATGATTTCAATTACTGCCTTTGTAGGTTTGCCTTATGCATAGTCCTTCTCTATCCACATCCCCCAGAGATACTCATTTTCATTCTTTGTATATTTTCAGTTGTATTTCTTGAAAGCAACAGATTGTGAACTCTTATTTTCTCTTATTCAATCCAACATTCTTTTTGTTTTGTTTTGTTTTACTGGATTATTTAATCCATTCATATGTAAAATTATGAGAGTTAAGTTTATATTTTCCTCAATTGATCTCTATTATTTTTTTCTAAGTTAAGATTCTTCTTTCTTTGTAAAGATAGTACTTAATATTTTCTACACTTTTAATATAAGCTATTTTAAGACAACCCTATTCTCACAGCTGTCTCCTCTTAAGACTATATACCTTCTCCACTTCATGCTTGTTACTCTTTCCCTAGTTTTTCTAAACTTAGTAGTTCCAGTATTTCTTCCTTTTATCTATTATCTATTTCTTCTCAAATTTTTTCCTTCAGTTAAGTAATCAAATAAATTCCCCTTTCTTATCTGATCATCAAGTTGTTTTAAAATTCATTTTCTACATCTTTGTCTCAAAAAGATTTTTCTCATTCTCTTCATTATTTATCTTCCTTTTCTATGTTAGACGTGTTCTATGATTTATGATCTTTATATTTATTTATTACTTCTTCCGGATTTATATTCTGCATAGAAGTAAAGTTTTTAAATTACCTATTTTGCATTCTCTCTTTTAAAGAGCTTCTGTGTCATAACCTGGAGATTTTCTTCCAGGGAGACCTTTTGTCTCTTTTACCTTCACATTTAAATATAAAAATGCCAATTCTGGCACTTTTATATTTAAGGGGAAGGGGAAATTTGTTATTCCAAGGTAGGAGTCATCCTATGTAGCTAAATGTGTAATTCATTATAAATGATCTTTTTATCTCACTACCTGCTATGAATCTCCTCTCAGGGTCCACACCCTCCCATTTCTTTGTAAATAGAAAATCAATTTCATGGAAAATGGGGAAAATGACCATAGGGAATAGTAAACATTAGTAAAAGGAGTCAGTTGCTCCAGGAGCTGTAATTCTCCTTTTTCTGAGGAACAGATAAATTGTTTCTGTAAGCACCAAATTTCTTATATGTTCCCATTATAGTATTTGTCTCCCCCCATTCTCACCTCTTTCCTCATGGAAGCTTTTTGTATGAGATATTCTCTCACCAATGAAAAAAAAAGATTTCCCACCTTTCCCCCTGGTTTAACCACTTTCTTAATCACTTCACCCATTCCCCTGTAAGTCTTTTTCTTTCTGAGAATCAAAACAAAAAGAATCAAAAATTTGTACATTTTTTACTCTATTGTTAACCTTTGACTTAAATAGGGGCCATCAAATAATCTTCTTTTTTTCTTCCATTTCCTTCTTTATATACCTTAACATACTGCAACTTAATTTGCTTAAAAGTAACATTAGTTTAGATCTTGAGTCTATTTTTCACCATAACTTGTAACATCCTCTTTCTCCCTTATTTTCTTTAAAAAGAAATTTCTTAATGGTTTCTCTTATTATTTTGCTGTTGTTGCTGAAATAATTATTTATTTGTTTTACATTTCTTGTAATTTTTTCCAAGCTTTACCTTTATTCTATTTCTACTGTCCAATTTCTTCTTAGAAATGCTCTGAAACAATATTTTTTTTAATTGAATCTCCATCATTTTATATTAAGGGTTATACTCAGACTTGCAAAATATGTTACTTGTGTTTGTATCTTGAACCTCCTTGCTCTTCAAAACATATCACCTCAATTTCTCTTATAATTTCTGATGGATGCAGAATAGACTTATGTTATTCAATTTTCTTTCTTTTATATATTTTTTAATTTTTAAAAAATCTATTTATTTAATATTTCCCCAGTTAAATTCAAAACTTTTTTTTTACATTTGTTGCTTTTCTGATTTTTTTATTGTAGCAATTTATTTGTTTTTAATACAACTGCTTTATGAATCATGTTGGGAGAGAAAAATCAGAGCTAAAGGAAAAAACTGCTGAAAAGATAAAAAAAAAAAAAAGAAGTGAGCATAGCATCTTGATTTGAATGATTTACATTCAATTTCCTTAGATCTTTTTCTGGATGTAGATGTTATTTTCTGTCAAAAGTCTATTGAGACTGCTTTGGATCACTGACCCTCAAAGAATAACCAAGCCTTTGCTAGTTCATCATTCCACATTCTTGCTGTTATTGTGTACAATGTATTCTTGGTTTTGCTTGTTTCACTCAGCATCATTTCATGTAAATCTTTCCAAGCCTTTCTATAATCAGCTTGTTCGTCAGTTTTTATAGAACAATAATATTCCGTTACCTTCATGTACCACAGCTTGTTCAGCCATTCCCCAACTGATGGGTATTCACTCCTTTTCCAATTCTTTGCTACCAAAAAAGAGCTGCTATCAGCATTTGTGCACATGTGGGTCCTTTTCCCTCCTTTATGATTTTCTTGGGACACAGACCCAATAACAGCTCTGTTGAGTCAAAGGATATATGCATAGTTTTATAGCCCTTTGGGCATAGTTCCAGATTGCTCTTCAGAATGGTTAGATTGTTTTACAATTACACCAACAATCCATTCAGTTTTCCCACATCTCCTCCAACTTTTACTGTTATCTTTTCCTATCGTATTAGCCAATCTGAGAGATGTGAGGTGGTACCTCAGAGCTGTTTTAATTTCCATTTCTCCAATGAATAGTGATTTAGAGCTGTTTTTCATATAAATGGCTTTAATTTTATCATCTGAAAATTGTTCATATCCTTTGACCATTTATCAACTGGGGAATGACATGTATTCTTATAAATTTGATGCAGTTCTTTATCTATTTTAGAAATGAAACCTTTATAAAAACAACATTGTCTGCAAAGATTTTTTTTCAGCTTTGTACTTCCCTTTTAATCTTGTTTCTGTTGGTTTTGTTTGTGTAGAAATTTTTTAATTTAATGTAATCAAAGTTGGCCATTTTGCCTTTCATAATGTTCTCTAATTCTTCTTTGGTCATACATTCCTTCCTTCTCCAAAGATCTGATAAGTAAATTATCCCTTGTTCTCCTCAACTGTTTATGATGTTATATTTTAAACCCAAATTATGTATCCATTTTTGACCTTATTTTGGTATGAGATTGGGATGTAGATCTAAGCTGATTTTCTGACATTATTTTCCAGTTATCCCAGCAGTTTTGGTCAAATAGTGAGTTCTTTATTCCAGAAGCTGGAGTCTTTGGGTTTGTCAAACACTAGATTACTATAGTTATTGACTATTTTGTCCTGTGAACCTAATCTGACTCACTACTCTATTTCTTAGCCAGTACCAAATAGTTTTGATGACTGCTACTTTATAATATAGTGTTAAATTTGGTACTGCTAAGCCACCAACATTTGTATTTTTTTTTATTAATTCTCTTGATATTCTTGACATTTTGTTCTTCCAGATGAATTTTGTTATTTTTTTATAGTTCTATAAAATAATGTTTTGGCAATTTGATTGGTATGGTACTGAACAAGTAGACCAATTTAGGCAGAATTATCATTTTTATTTTATTAGCTCAGACTAGCAATGAATGATATATGATATTTTCCCAATTGTTTACATCTAATTTTATTTGTGTGAATAGTATTTTATAATTGTGTTCACAGTTCTTGGGTTTGTCTTGGCAAGGAGACTGCCAAATATTTTATTTTGTCTACAATAATTTTAAATGGAATATCTCTTTCTATCTCTTGCTGATGGGCTTTGTCAGTAATATGTAGAAATGCTGATGATTTCTGTGGGTTTATTTTATATCCTGCAATTTTACTAAAGCTGTGAATTCTTTCCAGTATATCATTATATCATCTGAAAAGAGTGATAGTTTTATTTCCTCAATGACTATTCTAATACCTTCAATTTCTTTTTCTTTTCTTATTGCTAAAGCCAACATTTCTAGTACAATGTTAAAATATACTGGTGATAATGGGCATTCTTGTCTCATCCCTGATCTTATTCAGAATGTGTCCAGCATTCCTCCTCCATTACAAATAATGCTTACTGGAGGTTTTAGATAGATACTGCTTATTATTTTAAGGAAAGCTTCTTTTGTCCCTATGCTCTCTATTGTTTTTAATAGGAATGAGTACTATACTTTGTCAAAAGGTTTTTCTGTATCTATTGAGATTATCATATGATATCTATTGGCTTTGTAATTGATATGGTCAATTATGGTAATAGTTTTCCTGATATTGAACCAGACCTGCATTCCTGGTGTAAATACTTAGTCATGGTATATTACCCTGCTGATAAATTGCTGTAATCTCTTTGCTAATATTGTATTTAAATTTTTTGTATTAATATTCATTAGAGAGATTGGTCTGTAATTCTCTTTCTCTATTTTGGCCCTTCCTACTTTAGGTATCAGTACCATATCTGTAACACTGAAGGAATTTGGCAGTATTTTCTTTACCTGTTTTTCCAAATAGTTTGCATAATGTTGGAATTAATTGTTCTTTAAATGTTTGGTAGAATTCACTTGTGAATCCACCTACCTGGTGCTGGAGATTTTTTCCTCAGGCAGTTCACTGATGACTTCTTCAATTTCTTTTTCTAAAACAGGACTATTTTAAGTATTTTATTTCCTCTTTTGTTAACCTGGGCAGTTTATATTTTTGTAAATTCATTTCAGTTAGATTGTCAGACTTGCTACCATAGAGTTGGACAAAATAGCTCCTAATTATTTCTTTAATTCCTTTTGGTGAATTTGTCCCTTTCATTTTTTGATGCTGATGATTTGGTTTCTTTCTTTCCTTTTTTTTTTTTTTTTTGGTCAAATTAACCAAAGGTTTATCTATTTTGTTAGTTTTTTCATAAAACCAACTCAATTTTGTATATTAAAATGTTCAATTGTTTTCTTAGTCTGTTTTATTAATCTCTCCTTTGAATTACAAAACTTCTAATTTGTTATTCAATCTGTTTTTTTTTATCTATTCTTTTTCTAGCTTTTTAAATTGCATACTTAATTCATTGGTCTCCTTTTTTTCTTTTTTATTTATATTGATATTTAGAGAGATAAAATTTCCCTAAGAACTGCTTTGACTGCAGCCCATAGATTTAGGTATGTTGTCTCATTATTGTCATTTTCTTAGATGAAAGTAAGGATTATTTCTGTGGTTTGTTGTTTGACCCACTCATTGTTTAGAATTAGATAATTTAATTTTCAATTGGGTTTTAGTTTATCTTTCTCTGAGTTTTTATTGAATTTAATTTTTATTGCATTGTGGTGTGAAAAGGAAGAATATATTATTTCTGCCTTTTTGCATTTGATTCTAAAAGGGGAAGGTTGAGGTCCCTATTAGAATAGTTTTGCTATGAAGGTGGCCAATCTGTACTAGAACTAAAACTATATTATAAAGCAGCAGGTA
This sequence comes from Antechinus flavipes, assembly GCF_016432865.1. NCBI lineage: Eukaryota > Metazoa > Chordata > Mammalia > Dasyuromorphia > Dasyuridae > Antechinus > Antechinus flavipes. Next base: position 264,478,716 of record NC_067399.1, read on the forward strand.
TCAAAACCATTTGGTGTGGTGTTCTTTTTTTCTTAAAATATGATGGTTCCTTATTGATGACAAAATAGAAAATTTTGATTACATCAAATTAAAAAGCCTTTGTACAAACAAAACTAATGCAAACAAGATTAGAAGGGAAGCAACAAACTGGAAAAACATCTTCACAGTTAAAGGTTCTGATAAAAGTCTCATTTCCAAAATATATAGAGAATTGACTCTAATTAATAAGAAATCAAGCCATTCTCCAGTTGATAGATGGTCAAAGGATATGAATAGACAATTTTCAGATGATGAAATTGAAACTATTTCCACTCATATGAAAGTGTTCCAAATCACCATTGATCAGAGAAATGCAAATTAAGACAATTCTGAGATACCACTACACACCTGTCAGATTGGCTAAGATGACAGGAAAAAATAATGATGAATGTTGGAGGGGATGTGGGAAAACTGGGACACTGATGCATTGTTGGTGGAGTTGTGAACGAATCCAACCATTCTGGAGAGCAATCTGGAATTGTGCCCAAAAAGTTATCAAAAGTATCAAGCATACCCTTTGATCCAGCAGTGCTACTACTGGGCTTATACCCCAAAGAGATACTAAAGAAGAGAAAGGGACCTGTATGTGCCAAAATGTTTGTGGCAGCCCTGTTTGTAGTGGTTAGAAACTGGAAAATGAATGGATGCCCTTCAATTGGAGAATGATTGGGTAAATTGTGGTATATGAGTGTTATGGAATATTATTGTTCTGTAAGAAATGACCAGCAGGATGAATACAGAGAGGCTTGGAGAGACTTACATGAACTGATGATGCTAAGTGAAATGAGCAGAACCAGGAAATCATTATATACTTCAACAACAATACTGTATGAGGATATATTCTGATGGAAGTGGATTTCTTTGACAAAGAGAAGATCTAACTCAGTTTCAATTGATCATTGATGGACAGAAGCAGCTACATCCAAAGAAAGAACACTAGGAAATTAATGGAAACTGTTTGCATTTTTATTTTTCTTCCTGGGTTATTTTTACCTTCTGAATCCAATTCCTCCTGTGCAACAAACGAACTGTTCGGTCCTGCAAACATATATTGTATCTAGGATATACTGTGACATATCTAACATGTATAAGACTGCTTGCCATCTGGGGGAGGGGAAAAATCAGAACAGAAGTGAGTGCAAGGGATAATGTTGTAAAAAATTACCTTGGCATGGATTCTGTCAATAAAAAGTTATAATTATTTTTTAAAAATAATAAATAAATAAATTTGATGGTTCTCTGGGAACAGGTTTCTTGGGGAGGTTTTCTGGAGGCAGCCTTAGTTTTGGTTCAAAGTAATAATCACCTCAAACACAGCAAGCTGATAAAAGTTCAAATCTTTTATTGTTTCATCCAAAATAGCCCAGGTAGCTTTCTTTGGTTCCGAGAGCTCTTGTTGCTAGCTTCAGCCTCCAGCTCTCTCTGAATCTTGGTTCTGCCCGGCTGCAGATTAGCTTCTCAATCTCTTTAACTGACCAACTGACTGACTGACTGAAGTTCTAAGAACTTCTTATATATGATCTCTTAAAGGTGTGAACTCAAAGGTTGACTCCTTCTCTGAGAGAGTAGGATTATGGGATGTGTGAATCTCTGAACTTGTGAACTCTAATGTATGAGCTCTTATGTAAACTCTCTTAAAGGTAAGAGTTCCAAAGGTGTGAACCATAAGCATTGTTTCTATCAACTCTAATGAGTTAACAGCTTGTAAGGATTCTAACAATTTGGTACTTGCTAAGAAATAAAGTAGTGGATCATAGGTTAGATTCACAGGACAAAATATTCAATGACTATAATAATCTAGTGTTTGATAAAGCCAAATGCCCCTCATTTTCAGATAAGAACTCACTATTTAAGGTCAAATATGGGTTTGTGATTTGAAATAACAAGTGATAATATAAGCAAATTAGAAGAACAAAGATAGTCTATCTCTCAATTCTGTGAAGAAGGAAGGAGTTTGTGGCCACAGAAGAACTAGAATACATTATGGAATGCAAAAGATAATTCTGATCACGTTAAGTTAAAAAGTTTTGTACAAACAAAATCAATGCAGACAAAATTAGAAGGAAAGCAATACACTAGGAAAAATTTTTTACCTTTAAGGGTTCTGATAAAAGTCTCATTTCTAAAATATATAGAAAATTGACTCAAATTTATGAGAATTCAAGCCATTCTCCAATTGATAAATGATCAAAGGATGACAACAGGCAATTTTCAGATGAAGAAATTAAAACTATTTTTAGTCACATGAAAAGGTTCTCTAAATCATTATTGATCAGAGAAATGCAAATTAAGACAACTCTGAGATACTACCTCATCTCTCAGATTGGCTAAGATAACAGGAAAAGATAATGACAAATGTTGGAGGGGACGTGGGAAAACTGGGATACTAATATATTGTTGGTAGAGTTGTGAACTGATTCACCTATTCTGGAAAGCAATTTGGAACTATGCCCAAAGATCTATCAAACTGTGCGTACCCTTTGATCCAGCAGTGTTTCTACTAGCTGTGCCTTTTTCCTAAAGAGATAATAAAAGAGGGAAAGGGACCAACATGCAAAAATATTTGTGGCAGCCCTTTTTGTAGTGGCAAGAAACTGAAAACTGAATCTATCAGTTGGATAATGGCTCAATACATGAATGTTATGGATTATTATTGTTCTATAAGAAATGATCAGCAGAATGATTTCAGAGATGCCTGGAGAGACTTACATGAACTGATGCTAAGTGAAATGAGCAAAACCAGGAGATCATTATACATGGAAACAGCAAGATTATACGATGATCAATTCTGATGGATATGTTCTCATCAACAATGAAGTGATTCAGACTAGTTCCAATGGTCTTGTGATGAGGAGAGTCATCTGCACCCAGAGAGAGGACAATAGGACTAAATGTGGACCACAACATAGTATTTTCATTCTTTTTGTTGTAGCTTGCTTGCGTTTTATCTTTTTTTTTTTCCTTTTTGATCTAATTTTTCTTGTGCAGCATATTTGTGGGAAAATGTATAGAGGAATTGCACATGTTTAACATATATTTGCTTACTTGCCAACTGAGGGAGGGTTAGGAAGAAGGGAGGAAAAAATTAAAACACAGGGTTTTGTAGGGGTGAAAGTCAAAAATTATTCATGTATATATTTTGAAAAGAAAAAGCTATAATTAAAAATATGGAATAGTTTTGCTATACCTGGCTTAAAATCTTCTCTAGGAATTTGCCTGATCTACCGCTTGGTGCAAATACATTTAAAATGGCTATTACTTTATCATTTACTGCACCCTTTATCAAGATGTACTTTCCCTCCTTATCTCATTCGACAAATCTGACTTTACTTTTGCTTTAATTGAGAAGAGAATTGCTATCTTGTCTTTTTTTTTTTTAACTTCAGCTGAAGCATTATAAATTCTGTTCCAGCCTTTTACTTTTACTCTGTATATAACTCTCTGTGTCAAATGTGTTTCTTGTAAACAAAATATTGTAGTAAAAAACAACATGTTTTTTAATTCACTCTACTATTTGCTTTTGTTTTATAGGAAAGTTCATCCCATTCACATTAATAGTTATGATTACCAGCTCTGTATTTCCCTACATCCTATTTTCTCCCCTTTATATACTTTTGTTCTCTCTTTCCACTTTGTCCTTAGTTGTGTGCTTTTTAAATCCACTTCACTTAATACCTTATGTTCTATCAATCCTTCCCCCTTCCTTTCTTTTCTTTTTTTTTTTCTTATGTTTCTGCCCTTCCTTCTATACTGTCCTTTTCTTTTCTTTTCCTCTTTCTTCTCTTACTTCTTTATAGGATTAAGTAAATCTCTATACCCAATTGAATGATTAAGTTATTCCCCCCTAGAGACAAAACTGATGAGATTAAACTTCAGACAATGCTCATCCCCTATACCTTTACTTCCTGGATTGTAATCGGTCTTTTTGAACCTCTTGATGTGAACTAATTGTTCCATTATATCTCCCTTTTCCTCTTTTCCCAGTACAAACTTTTTTCAATCTTTTAATGTCTTTTTCTTTGATGTCATCACATCAGAGTCCATTCATAATCACATCCCCAGTCTATGTGATGTCCCCCTTTGTCTGCTTCAGTGCCAGATACAGTTCTCAAGAATTACAGATATCATTTTCCCATGTAGGGATGTAAACAGTTTGATCTTTAAATATATATTTTCCCCTGTTTACCTTTTTATGGTTTTCCTGAGTCTTGTATTTGTAGATAGGTTTTTCTGGTTTTCTTAATAGAAATGACTGAAAGTCTCTTCACTGAAGCTCCATCTCCTCCCATGAAAGATTATGCTGAATCTTCCTGGGTAGTTAATTCTTGGCTGTAACCCCAGGACCATTATCTTCTGGAATATGGCTAATCCTTTATTGTAGAAGCTGCTATATGGGTAATTTTGACTGTTGTTCCTTGATTGTTTTTGCTTGACAGATTGCAATACTATATTCTTAAGATTATAGTTTTGGAATTTCACAACAATGTTCCTTGGGGTTTCCCTTTTGGGATCTCTTTCTAGAAGTGATAGATGAATTCTTTCAATGAATATTTTCGCCTCCAGTTCAAGAGTATTGGGGAAGTTTTCCTTAATGACCTCTTGTAGAATGCTATCCAGGCTCTTTTTTTTTGGTCAAGATCTTCAGGTAAGCCAATAATTTTTTAAATTGTTTCCTCTGGATCTATTTTCCAGATTGGCCATTTTGCCAATGAGGTATTTCACATTTTCTTCCATTTTTTCATTCTTTTTAGTTTTTTGATTGATTCTTGCTGTCTCACAAAGTCATTAGTTTCTATTTGCTCTGTTATACTTTTTAATGTGTGGTTTTCTTCAGTTATATTTTGTATCTCTTTTTCCATTTGGTTTATTTTACTGTTCAAGTAGTTGTGTTCTTCAGACAATTTTTTCCTTCCTTTTCCAAACTTTTGACTCTCTCATACATAACCTCTCATTTCTTTTCTCAATTTTTCTTCTACCTTTTATTTGTCTTTTGAAGTCTTTTATGAGTATTTCCAAGAAGTTTCTTTGGGCTTCAGATAAATTTATCTCATCCTTCGAGATTTCTTCTGTGGAATTCTAAGTTCCTCTGAGTTTGTATTTTGGTCTGCCCTATGACTATAATAGCTTTCTATGGTCAAGGTTCTTTTATGTTTCTTGCTCATTTTCTTTTCTTTTCTTTTGGTATTTCCTCTTTTTTTTTTTTTTTTTTTTTTTTTTTTTTTTTTTTTTTTTTTTTTTTTACTTTTAAGGTAGAGCTCTGCTCCTGTGGTAAAGGTGGTATTCTCCCAACCTTTCTGTACATCTCTGAGACTTGGCTTTGAGCATAGGGACCCCTTGTGTTTGTAGCAGGTAGCTTTGCCTGCTGTGTTAAGCAAACAGCCTGGTTTCCCAGAATTTGTCTTGAGCTGGGACTGGAAGCTGCCCCTCTTATTTGCTCCTCTACAGAGTCAAGACTGAGGATTTTAGTTGTTGATTCATTGTGATTAAGACCTTCTCACCAACTTTCCCAGAGTGATCTGAGCTGGGCTGAACACTCTTCATACCAGTGAGACTGACCTTTCTGGATTTTTTCAGTCTATCTTGGCTGGAGAGTGGTTTCATTCCATCAGACTCTCTTCAGAGGCTTGGTTTCATGTAGTTTTCAAGGAAAACTTGGAGAGCTCAAGTTGTCCAAAGCTTCAGACTTTTTCATACTACTGTTTTCAGAACTTTTTTCTGGATGTTTGAAAGTTTTCAGTATTCCAAGGTATACTCCCTGCTTACCTGGTCTGTACTTTGTTTCTTTCTTATATACATATTTATTTATTTACAAATAAGTAAATACATGAAAATAAATACAGAAAAAAGAAAAGTAAATACAGAAAGGCTGTGTAGATTTATGGTAGTAGGACAAGGTTTGTAAGGAAATACAGAAAAAAGAAAAAAAGGAAATAGAAAAAGACAGAAAAGGAAAAATTAAAAAAACAAAACACAATATTGTCATGTACCTAGTACAACATGTATGTAACAAAAAACTTTCATTTCAAGAAAGTATATAATAAAAGAAATTATATTCATGATTGTTCCATTTTTTCTTTGTTTCCTTATAGGTGATTCTTTTGTTCTCATGTGTGCAATTTTTATTTTATTAGTTTTCCCCCTTTTCATCTTCTCCAGCTCCCCCAAGCAGGCTACAGTTGAGCATGAATGTATAATTCACATCCACACCCACATGTCCATATATATATATACATACACATACATACCTATACCTACATGCATATACACACAAATGCATATATACACACATACTCATTTGCACATATATTTACACATATGTAGACATGCATCTCAAACAATATTAAGATAGCTGACATAATGTGGATTTCAGTCCACTGAATCTTTCTGTTTGACTTTGTCTGAAATCAATGATTACCTGTCCTGCTTTTTTTGTAATAAATTCTATTCCTAATCCATGTTATATGTTTGTATATGTCTGTTGTTTCCTATCCCTGCTAATTCTTCTACTTTAATTCTATTCCTTAATTTTCCTTGCCATCACTTAACCTTCCCTCACTCATGGATTCCTCTTTTATTTTCCTCTAGCATTTTTCCCCTCCTTCTTAATACCATTCCCATTAATTTGCACACTTGTCCTATTTTCTTTAATGCAAACTCTTTTGTAATATACTTTATTCTATGCCACTTTCCCCCTTCCTTCTTATCCTTTTCTTACTAATTTACAAACCTTTTCCTACTACCATAAATCTACACAGCCTTCAAAACCTTATCCTATTCCTTTTCTCTTTATTTCTTTATAGATTTTGGAGGGTGCTATACCCTTCCCTGTATGTATGTATGCATGTATGTATGTATGTATTATGTCGGGGCTAGCTCTCTGAAAGGCCTCAGGATTAGTCAGAATCAGGATCAGTCAAAGTCCTTTGTCTTTAGGAGGAGAAGTGAAGGAGGCAGGCAAGCTGCCTCATGGCTTGCCAAAGATGAATCCTGTACTCTGGAGTCCAGAGCCTGAAGTCTCTCTCCTGCTCATCCTGCAGCAGAGCGACTCTGACCTCTCTCCCTCAGCCCTCCAATCCTTGCCTATAGTTACCTCACCATCATACATTCAGCAAGCACCAATCATGAGGAGAACCATCACATCACCATCTCATCTAAATATATGTATATAGAACCATTATCTCACATTAAGTAAGTAATTAGCCTTAAGTGCTCTGTTGTCTCAGATTTAAGTACACCTTTTCAGAGTTTCAGCTCTCTCCATGTATGTATGTATGTGTATACACACACACTATATATATACACAAACATAATATATATACATATACACACACAAAATATATGTGTAGGTAAATACACACACACACACACACACACACACACACACACACACACCACACATGTTTTGTTTCCTATTAAAGCCATTCACAATGTGAGTAAATTTTTAGAACTTCCAGCCCTTCTTCCCATCTAATACCTCTGCTTCAATTCTTCTTCTGCATCACATTCATATAGTATATTGACTTTTAAAAACTTTTTCCTAGACAGTTTTGCTTTTTACAGTTAGATCGTACTCAGTTCTGCCCCAATCTTTCTTTTAAACTTCTCAGTAACTGAGAAGTCTTAAAGGCATGGTTTACATTTCCATATAAAAAAACATAAATAATCTGTCCTCCTTGAGTCCCTTGAAATTAATCTTTGATGTTGATTCTTATGTGTTAAATATTCTATTGAGTTTAGGTTTGGTTGAAACAGTCCTTTTCCTTCAATATTATGGTTTGTTTTGTTGGAAATGGTATTTTCAACTGCAAGCCTAGTTCTTTAGATTATTAATATATAAATTTTTCCCCTGAAGGATGATACTCGGTTTACTGAGTAGGTTATTCTCAACTGAAATTCTAGCTTTTTTGTCATCTGGAATATCATATTCCAAGCCTTTAGTTCTTTTAACATGGAATTTCTGCAGCTCCTATTTCAGATAGAGTCCAACATTAATATAAAATTTCAAACTAAGAAATAAGGTCAGAAAATGAGCAATAACAACAACAAAGATCAAACCATAAAAATTTACTATGGTGACAAGGACAATCAAGATAGAAATAAAAAAGACAATTAACTCAAAACATTTACAAGCAAAAAAGGGAGGAAATACAAATTGAACATAACCCCCTCAAAAAAATTCCTGAGTTAAAAATTGATTTTCAAAATTAAATAAGAGTAGCAGAAAATTTATGCAAAGAGAAAAAAGGTAAACAACAATTATGAATAGACAATTAATAGTTTGGTTTTTTTTTTTTAAAGCACAAAAAATACTGAAGAAAATAACAACTTAAACAGAATCAACCAAATGAAAAAAGGTACCAAAAAAAAATCACTCTTTATAAAAAGTAAAATTGGCCAAATGCAAAAAAAAGAGGTGCAAAAGCTCCCTGAAGAAAACCATTCTTTAAAAATTAGAACTGGGAGAGATAGAGTCAAGATTAGACAACAGTTAAGTGTAAAATAATGCCTCAAATGCACTGATGGCTACAGGGGAACCTTTTCCTGGTGTAAACAAACAAACAAACAAACAAAAAAAAAAAAAAACAGACCACAAACCTGGAGAACAGTGATCACACCTCTCTGAATCATACCACCTTGAAAACCTGAAATACCACCTTGAAAAGAGGAAATAAACATACACATTCCATTGAGTATGGAAATCTACCTTATCCAACAAGAAAATTGGAGGGAAGGAAGATATAAGAGAGAAGGGAAGTGTCAGAAGGGAGAGCATATTTAGAGAGGAGGTAGTCAAAAACAAAACAAACTTTCAAGAAGGGACAAGGTAAAAAGAGATAGAGAGAAAAGCATGAAGAGATAAAATAGGGTGGGGGAAAATACACAAAAAAAAAAATCCTAACTGTGAATGTGAGTGGAATTAACTCCTCATAAAAAGGAAGTGAATAATAGAATGTTTTAAAAACTAGAATCCAACAATGTGTTGTATAAAAGAAATACCCTTGAAACAGAGAAACAAGTACAGAATTATAAAGTAAGAGGTTGGAACAGAAGCTATTATGTGTGCTTCAGAGGTTAAAAAAAAGCAGAAGAAGTGAACATGACCTCAGAGAAAGCAAAAGCAAAAATGGATCTAATTAAAGGAGATAAAAAGGGAAACTACATTTCACTAAAAGGTAAGAGATAATGAAGTAACATCAACACTAACCATATATGTACCAAATGGCATAACATCCAAATTCTTTAAGAAAAAATTAAATGAATTACAGGAGGAAATATAAAATAAAAACATAGTAGTGGGGAACCTCAGCTTTCTCCTTGAAAAGTTAGATAAATATAGCTATAAAATAAATAAGGAGATAAGTACAATTTTAGATGTTATAATATGCCTCTGAAAAAATCTGAATGGGAATAAAAAGGAGCAAATCTTTTTTCTCAGTCATTCATGGCACTTTCACAAAAACTGAACTTGTATAAGGGCATTAAAACAGAATTATTAAATGCATCCTTTTCAGAATACAATGTAGTAAAAATTGCATTTAACAAAGGGTTATCGAAACACAGATAAAAAGTTAATTGGAAAATAATCTAGTCGTAAAGAACTGAATGGGTCAAAAAACATAATATAAAAAAATCAATTATTTCACTAAAGAAAATTACAACAGTGAGCAAACATTTTGAAATTTGTGGGATGCAACCAAAGCACTATTTAGGAGGAAATATCTTAATGCATACATCAAGAAAGGAGAAGAAGAGCAGGTCAATGAGTTGGGTATGCAGTTTCCAATGCGTACCAATTAGAAAAAGAACAAATTAAAAATCCCCAATTAAATACCAAAATAAAAATCCTGAAAATCCAAGGAGAGACTAATAAAATTGAAAGTAAAAAATGAAATAATAAAGTTAGGAGCTGGTTTAATGAAAACAAAAATAACAACAAATAGATAAACCATGGGCCAATTTGATTTTTTAAAAGAAATAAAACCCCCACAAATTATAGCCTCAAAAATGAAAAATGTATATTTACCATCAATGAAGATGAAATTCAATTATTAGATGTTATTTTACCCAATTATATACTAGTTAAATTGACAATCTACATGAAATGGATGAGTATTTTTTTTAAATATAAATTGCCTGGATTAAAGTTGAGAAAATAGAATATGAATTTGAATAATCCTATCTTAAAAAAAGATGCTAAACAAGTCATCAATGAGCTTCTTAAGAAAATCTCCTCAGGACCAAATGGATTCACAAGTGAATTCTATCAAATATTAAAGGAATAATCAATTCTAACTCTTAAAAATTTTAAATGAAAAAAAAAATGGCAAGAGAGTCCTGACAAATTTCTTTTATGACACAAATGTGATTTTTAATACTAGACCAAGGAAAGCAAAAACAAAGAAAACAATAGCCCAATTCCCTTAATGAATACTGATGCAAATATTTTAAATAAATACTAGCAAGATGAGTATAGCAGTATGTCACAATGATCATACACTATGACCAGGTGGGATTTATATCAGAAATGCAGTGTTGGTTAAATATTAGGAAAACTATCAGCATCATTAACCATTTCAATAACAAAATCCTCGGAACGAGCAAAACCCCAAAATATCAAGGGAATAAAAGAAGCAAAAGGCTAAGGAAAATGGCCTACCAGTTCCAGATTTCCAAATCTATTTCAAAGTAGTTATCATCAAAACAATCTGGTACTGATTTAAAAGTAGTGTGGTGGGTCAGTGGAAGAGACTAGGTACATAATCTACAGTAGTAAATGATCTTAATAATGTCCAGATTTTATTATGGTATTTAGAGAAGCCAATGATTCTTTATTAAAACTCAATTTTATTTTATTTTCTATTCCATACTCTCCTTTTTCCACATCCTCCTTCCCCACCTTTTGAAAAGGCAAGAAAAACAAAACTCATTGCAAATATTAGTCATACAAAACAAATTTCTGTATTTGTTATGTTTTAGGAAGAAAGAATGAAAAATAAGCTTCAATATGCATTTTGAGTCCATCAGTCTTCCACCTGGTAAATAGTATGCATCATCATGAGCTCCTTGGACTTGTGATTGGTTATTGATCAGAGTTCTTCAAAACTGATGATTTTTATAAAATTGCTGTTACTATCAAGTGCTTATTTGTTCTGCTCATTTTACTTCACATTTTTCTGAAACCATCATCTTCATCATTTCTTACAACTCAATAGTATTCTATTACATTCATATATCATGACTTGTTCAGTCATTCCCCAACTGAGGGACCTCTTGGGTTTCCAATTCGTCACTACAAAAATTGCTACTGTAAATATTCTTGTACATGAGTCCTTTTCCTCTTTTGTTAATATCTTTGTGTTAAAAACTTATAAAGGATAAGCATAATTTAGTATCCCTTTAAGTTAGTTCCAAACTTCTTTCCAGAATAGTTGAATGAGTTCACAATTCCAACAATTTTGGTATATCTGTTTTCACACATCCCTTCTAGCAACTGGCATTTTCCATTGTTACTTTAGCCAAGCTTATGGGTATATAGTGGTAGTTTGGAGTTGCTTAAATCTGTATTTCTCTATTAGCAATTTGGAGCATTTTTTTATATGCTATGAGTACTTTGGATATCATTTTCTGAAAGATAGCTATTTATAGCCTTTGACCATTTATAAACTGGAAAATGGCTCTAATAAATTTTGGTCAGTTCCTTATAGATTTGAGAAGTGAAATCCTTAGAAAAATATACTGTAAAGTCTTCCCCCCCCTCCCACGAGTTATATGCTTTTCTTCTTGTTTTATATGATAAGTTTAGCATGACATATGGCATAAGATGTTGGTCTATAACAAATTTCTGCCTTCCAGAATTTCCAGTTTTCCCAACTAGGTTTTGCCAAATTGTTAATTCTTACTGAAACAGTTGGGATCTAAGTTAACATGTTCATTTGCTGCTAGATATAATTTATTTGAAAACTAACCACCACTGATCAACCTCTCAATTTCTTACTCAATACCAAATTGTTTTGCTTATTACAACTTTGTAATATATTTGAGATCTGATAACATTAGTCCTCCTTCCTTTTCATGTTTTAAAGATCAATTCTCTTGGTATTTTACACTTTTTATTCTCCTAGATGAATTTAATAATTATTTTCCTAAGTCTGAAGAGTAACGTTTTTGTGGGTTTGATTAGCACGACAGTGAACAAGTAAATTAATTTAGGTTCTATTGCTATTTCTATTGTATTGGCTGGACCTAACCATGAACAATTGATGTTTCTACAGTTATATAACTCTGTTTTTAATTGTGTAGAGTGCTTTGTAATTGTCTTCATAATGTCTTGGCAAGTAGATCCCCAAGTAATTGGTACTGTCCAGAGTTATTTCAAATATAATTTTCTCCTGCTATTTATTTCTGCTGGATTTTGTCATAAATCTATATATTAATATTGATGATTTGTATAGATTTATTTTATATCCCACAATTTGTTCTTTGTTTCAATGGATTCTTTAGGGTTGTCTTAATAAACCCTCATATTATGTATAAAAAGTGACAGCTTTGTTTCCTCATTGTGCTTATTCAATTTCTTTTTCTTGTCTTCTTGTAATAGCTAGTACTTCTAGTACAATATTGATGAATAATGTTGACAGTGGACATTCTTGATTCATCCTGACACTGGAAAGCCTTCCAACTTACCCTCATAACCAAAAAGTTCCACTCCTGCTTTGATATAGATACTATATATTTTGAGAAAATTTTCATTTATTCATATGCTTTTTAATATTTATAACAGAAATGAGTGTGCTATTTTATCAACTGCTTTTTCTGCATATATTGAAAAAAAAAACATGTTTTTGTTGGGAGGTTTTTAGCTATAAATCCAACATGGTCTTAGTACATGATTCTTGAGAAATTTGTTGTTATCTCCTTCCTAGTAATTTATATGGAAAATTTTCAACAATATTCATTAGGATGAGCTAGTGGATTGAAATATACATATATACATATATATATATGAATATATATATGAAATATATATATATATGACTTGGACATATAAAGGAAGATGCTATCCACCTTCAGAGAAACAGAGAACTGAAAAATAGACATAGTATGTTATTACATATGTGCACATGAATGTATATGTGCATAATTATAGATAGGTGTGTGTGTGTGTGCGCGTGTGTGTATCCATACTTTTTTGTAGCTTTCTTGGGCAGGGAGAGACAGGAAAAGATAAAGAAATAAGTGTTCAGCAGAGAATAAATGAAAATTTACATGGAAGTAAAGAAAAGACATATATTATTATTTATAGCTTTCTTGAAATGGAAATATATTGTTTTATATTGTTATATAGGGTTATTTGAAATGGATGTGTATTGTTTTGTATTGTGAATCCTTTTATGTTCTGCTCAGCACATGGCAAATTTTTTTAAGGCTGTATTTAAGTTTAAAATAAAAACAAAGGGTCACACACAAAATATTGATTAGGGAAAATAGTCCAGTTTTCTTTTTCTGTTCACTCAGTTTAAATATCAAGACCATATATGCATCATAAAAGGAATGTAGGGGGAAAAAATCTCCTTTTTATCTCTTTTCTAAAAGTTTCTGTAGTAATGGAATTCACTTTACTAAATGTCTGGTATAATTTGCTTATCTATCTGATCCTGGTTTTCCCTACTCCTTTGGGAATTAATTTATGGATTTTTAAATTTGTTTTTCTAAGATAAAATTATTTAAATATTTTACGTGCTGTTCAGTTGTTCTGGACAATTTATCTTTTCATAAATATTCATTCATTTCATTAAGATTGTCAGTTTCACTGGCATACAATTAATCAAGATAATAACTAATAATTGCTATCATTTCTTCTTCATTGGTTGAGAATTCACCTTGTCATTTTTGTTACTGATTTTTCTTCTTAAAAAAATAAAACTGGCTAATGGTTTGTCTATTTTATTGTTTTAGGGTTTTTTTCCCACTACTAAAAAAATCAGTTTTCAATTTTTTTTTTTTAACTTTCAATCTTGTTAATTACTTCTTTGATTTTTAGGATTTGTATTTTGGTGTTTATTTAGAGGTTTTTTAGCGTGGTGCTTTTCTACTTTTTTTTATTTCATCCCCAAGTCATCAACATGTTTTTTCTCTTTTATTGATATAAGCACTTAGAGATATAAATTTCCTTTTACTATTTTGGCTGCATCCTTCACATTTTGGTATGTTGGGGAATTGTTATTTATATTTAATGGAATAATAGGTTTTTTTTTTCTGTTTTCTTTTACATTCCCATTCTTTAAGATTATATTATTTGTTTTCCAATTAATTTTAATTATTGCTTCAAAGGCCCTTTGTTGCATATATTTTTATTGCTTTATTGTAGGAAAAGATTTATTTTTTTTATTTATTTCTGCTTTTTCATATCTATTTGTGAGTTTTATGGCCTACATACAGGATTAATTTTTGTAAAGGTATCCCATACAAATGAAAATATACATACTCCTTTAAATTCTCATTTGCTATTCTATATATGTAATTTTTCTAAAAATTTCATTGGATTCTATAATCTCTTTCTTATATATGATTATATTTATCTAGATCTTAAAGGAGCAAATTGAGGTCCCCCCACTATTATTGTTTTCCTACTTTCTTCTTCTTCCTTCCTACATCAAAATTTTCCTTTAAGAATCTAGAATCTATATCATTTGGTGCATATTTGTTCAAATATGTTATTAACTTATTGTCTATGACACCTTCTAGGAAAACATATTTTCCTTGTTTATCTTTTTAAATTAGATCTACTTTTGCTTTTTTTTTTTGTCTAAGATCATGATTGTCTAAGATTATGTTTATAGGGTGTGTGTGTGTGTGTGTGTGTGTGTGTGTGTGTGTGTGTGTGTGTTTTATTTCAGCAAAGGCATGATACATTCTGCTGAAAGCTATTTTTTAAAAAACTCCATCTATATCTTTCTGTTCCAAATATTTTTTTAACTGATTCTGTTGGATTCTGTTTGCTGATACAGTCTGCTCTCTTGTTTCATTTTATGGATGAGCTCATCTCAGTCACAATTATATTTGCTAACTGTGTATTTCCCTCTGTTCCCCTTATCCTTCTTTTTATGTTGCTTCCTCTTTAAGAATCTATTTTGTTTTTAACTCATGCTTCCATTAATCTACCGTCCCTCCTAACTCTCATCTTTTTTTTTTTATTAACTTCTTTCCCTCCTATTTTCCTGTTAAATAAAATTAATTTCTGCATCCGTGTATTTGGGGGGGGGGGGAGAGGGTGGGGACGGCTTATTTTTTCCTTGAACCAATTCAGATAAGAGTAAGGTTCAAATGTTGCTTGTTTCACCCTATGGCCCCCTCCAATATTTAAACTTTTCCTTGTGTATCTCATTTTAATGAGATAATTTCCCCCATTTCTCTCTCTTTTTTCCCTTTCCCCCCACTCAGTTTTTGTATAGGTGCCATGGATTGCCAAGAAAAAGGTGCAATGTAAGATTCACACTTAGTCCCTTTGTCTAATTAGAATCTCTCTAACCTCTGGTGATATTAAAATTCTGAGGGAGTATTATCTCCATTTATTATCTCCAAATGTAAGACTATAAAGAGTCTAGCCTTGTTTAGTGTCTTATAATTTTTCTCATGTTTATCTTTTCATGTTTTTCTAAAGTCCCCGTGTTTTAATATTAAATTTTCTATTCAGTTATGGTATTTTAATCAAGAAATAGAAAAATCTTCTATTTCCTTAAATATCCATTCTCCTCCACCCCAAGGATTATGCTAAATATTTCTGGGTAGTTTATTCTTGATTGTAGCGCTACATTCTTTGCCTTATGAAGTATGATATTCCAATCTGGGCTCTTTTATCATGACTGCTAATTATTGTGTGATCTTGATTATGGCTTTGAGATACTTGAATTCTTTCTTATTGGATGCTTACAGTATTTCCTACTTGATGAGGGAACTCTGGATTTTGACTATGTATTCCTGGGAGTTGTTGTTTTGCAGTTTCTTTCAAGAGGTATCCAGAGGGTTCTTTTGATTTCTATTTTGCCTTTTGGTTTTAAGATATATGGGAATTTTTCTTTTATATTTCTTAAAATATGAGGCTGAGGCTTTTTAAAGTTATGGCTTTAAGGTAGTCCAAGGAGTCTTATCTCTCTGATCTATTTTACAGATGAATTGTTTTTCTTGTTTGTTATTTTTTCTTCTATTTTTTGCAGTCTTTTGACTTTGTCTAGTTATTCTTTAATGTTTCATGAAGTCATTAGCTTCCATTTGGCCAATTCTCAAGAGATGATTTTCTTTAATAAGGTTTTGTATTTTTATTATCAACTTGTTCATTATTTTTTTCATTTTTTTGCAAATCTGACATTTCTTTCTTAATTTTTTATTCTACCACCCTTATTTGTTTTGTTTTTGTTTTGTTTAACTCTTCTAGAAATTCCTAGTGAGATTGTATTGTATCTTCATTTCTCTTTGAGGCTTTGCTTGTAAATGTTTTCAAGTTATTTTTTTAAGTGTTTGTGTTTTGTGCTTCCCATGGTAGATCTTTATGATCAAATTCTTTCCTTTTTATCTTTCATCCAGCCTACTTCTTGATTTTGTAGTCTGTACTTAAAATTGCCTTCTGCTAAATTCTGGGGAATGAGATGGGGTAGGGATGCCTACCCTGACTATCACACTATCATACTATCCTTTTGTTGCTTTCTTAAGTTCAATTAAATGTATTTTGGTGATATCAAAATTTTTGAGGACAGTTTGTTTACTGCCTTTCTAGTCTGAGTTCTATTGGTTATTGACCCAGATTTCAGGTTACTGGTTTATGTATATACTGTATAAATATGTATATACTAGCTTGTGAATTTCAATTGACTGCTACTGGACTCAGTTACTTTTAACCCACTGGGAGATTCTGCAAGTTCCAAACAAATAAACTGTCAGTTTACTTTTGGTCTGGGACAATCATTCATATAGGAAATGTGCAAGGTCAAGGCTAGACTCTGCTCCTAAGCTCAAAGTCATAAAGCTCCATTTCTAGAACTTACTGTGTACTCAATAGTCAGTCAGTCAGAGTTCCACTCCTCTCCATCCTAGATGTGTGACACTGAATTAGGTAAGAGGCCACAGAGCTGGCAGATGGGATTTGTTCTTGTATCCAGCACTAGCTCAAAAAGCATCTGAGATCTCTCTTTTTTAAAATTAAAAAAAAATTTCAAAACATATGCATAGATAATTTTCAACATTTACCTTTGCAAAACCTTGTGGTGAAATTTTCCCCCACTCCCTCCTCTAGACAGCAAGTAATCCAATATATGTTAAAAATATGCAATTCTCCTACACATTTTCACAATTATCATGCTGCATAAGAAAAGTGAGATTGGGAAAAGTCAGGAAAAAAAATGAGAAAGAAAACAAAAAATAAGCAAAAACCAGCAAAAAAGTGATACTATATTGTGATCCACACTCAGTCCCCACAGTCCTTTTTCAGGCTGCAGCAGATGGCTCTCTTCATCATAAGATCATTGGAATTGGCTTGAATCATCTCATTGTTGAATCCATCAGAAATGATCATTGTATTATCTTGTGTGTACAATGTTCTCTTGGTTTTACTCAATTCATTCAGCTTCATTTCATGTAAGTCTCCCCAGGGCTCTCCTATTGATCATTTCTTATAGAACAATAATATTCCATAACATTCATATACCATAAATTATTCAGCCACTCTTCAACTAATGGGCATCTACTCAGTTTCCACTTCCTTGTCATTACAAAAAAAAAAGCTGCTACAAACATTTTTGCACATGTGAGTCCTTTCCTGTTTTTATGATTTCTTTGGAATTTAGGCCCAAAAGAGACACTGCTGAATCAAAAGGTATGCACAATTTGATAGCCCTTTGAGTTATCCATATTGCTTTCCAGAATGGTTGGGTCAGTTCACAATTCTACCAAAAATGTATTACCATCCCAGTTTTCCCATATCTCCTCTAACATTTATCATTATCTTTTTCTGTCATCTTAGCCAATCTGAGAGGTGTATAGTGGCATCTCAGTTGCCTTGATTTGCATTTCTCTTATCAATAGTAATTTAGAGCATTTTTAATGACTAGAAATGGTTTTAATTTCTTCATTTGAAAACTTCATATTTTTATAATGAGGCATTTATCATCATTCTTGGATGTAAATTTTTCCCCCAATTTACTGCTTCCCTTCTAAACTTACCTGCATTGGTTTTGTTTGCACAAAATCTTTTTAACTTAATATGATCAAAATTATCTTTTGCACTCCATAATGTGCTCTCGTTCTTCTTTGGCCACAAACTCTTTCCTTCTCCACAGAACTGAGAGGTAGACTATTTTTGTTCTTCCAATTTGCTTATATTATCACTTTTTATTTCTAAATCATGAACCCATTTCAACCTTATCTTAGCATAGAGTGTAAGGTGTGGGTCAATGTCCAGTTTCTGTCATGCTAATTTCCAATTTTCCCAGCAATTTTTGTCAATCAGTGAGTTTCTATCCCAAAAGCTGGGGTCTTTGGGTTTATCAACACTAGATTACTATAGTCATTGACTATTGTGTCTTGTGAACCTAACCTATTCCACTGATTTACTTACTACTTTATTTCTTAGCTAGTACCAAATGGTTTTGAT
This sequence comes from Antechinus flavipes, assembly GCF_016432865.1. NCBI lineage: Eukaryota > Metazoa > Chordata > Mammalia > Dasyuromorphia > Dasyuridae > Antechinus > Antechinus flavipes. The sequence goes on from NC_067399.1 coordinate 264,497,398, forward strand.
GACTACTGCTTCATCATATAATTTTAGATCTGGTACAGTTTCGTCACCTTCATTTGCATTTTTTCATTAATTCCCTTGAAATTCTAGACTTTTTATTTTTCCAGATAAATTTTGTTATTATTTTTTCTAACTCTGTAAAATAATTTCTTGGGAGTTTGATTGGTATGGCACTGAATAAGTAGATTAATTTAGGTAGAGTTATCATTTTTACAACATTAGCTTGGCTTACTCAAGAGCACTTGATATTCTTTCAGTTGACTAGATCTGACTATATTTGTGTGAAAAAGTGTTTTATAATTATGTTCACGTAGTTCCTGACTTTCTTTTGGAAGATAGATCCCCAAATATTTTATACTATCAACAGTTATTTTAAATGGAATTTGTCTTTGCATCTTTTACTGTTGGATTTTGTTAGTGATATACAAAAATGCTGATGATTTATGTGGATTTATTTTGTATCCTGCAACTTTGCTAAAGTTGTAAATTGTTTCTAGTAGTTTTTTAGTTTATTCTCTAGGATTTTCTAAGTATACCATCATATTATTTGTAAAGAGTAATAATTTGGTTTTCTCATTATCTATTTTAATTCCTTTAATCTCTTTTTCTTCCCTTATTGCCAAAGCAAACATTTGTAATACAATATTGAATAGTAATTGCAATAGTGGGCAACCTTGTTTCACCCCTCATCTTATTGGGAATGGTTCTACTCTATTCCTATTACATATGATGCTTGCTGATGGTTTTTTTTTTTAATTTTTTATTTAATAATTACATTAAATTGACACTCGTTTCTGTTCCGATTTTTTTTCCCCTTCCCTCCCTCCACCCCCTCCCCTAGATGGCAAGCAGTCCTTTATATGTTGGATATGTTGCAGTATATCCTAGATACAATATATGTTTTGCTGATGGTTTTAAATAGAGCTGATCATTTTAAGGAAAATTCTATTCATTCCTATACTATACCAAATTCCTATACCAAAATGTTGGCATTTGCCAAATGCTTCTTCTGCATCTATTGAGATAATCATACTTTCTGTTGGTTTTGTTATACATGTGGTCGATTATGATAATAGTTTTCCTTATATTAAATCAGCTTTGTATTCCTGGTATAAATCCTATGAGTTCATGATGTATTATCCTGGTGATAACTTGCTGTAATCTCTTTGCTAATATTTTATTTAAAATTTTTCCATCAATATTTATAGCGAGATTGGTCTGCATTTTTTTTTTCTCTGTTTTGGTCCTTCCTGATTTAGGTATCCATACCATAACTGTTATAAAAGAAATCTGACAGTAGTCCTTTCCCTATTTTTCTAAATAGTTTGCACAGTATGGAATTAATAGCCTTTTCAATTTCTTTTTCTAAAATGGGACTATTTAGACCAGCAGGATGAATACAAAGAGGCTTGGAGAGACTTACATGAACGGATGCTAAGTGAAATGAGCAGAACCAGGAGATCATTATATACTTCAACAACAATACTATATGAGGATGTATTCTGATGGAAGTAGATTTCTTCAACAAAGAGAAGATCTAACTCAGTTTCAATTGATAAAAGATGGACAGAAGCAGCTACACCCAAAGAAAGAACACTGGAAATGAATGGAAACTGTATGCATTTTTGTTTTTCTTCCCGGGTTATTTTTACCTTCTGAATCCGATTCCTCCTGTGCAACAAGAGAACTGTTTGGTTCTGTACACATATATTGTATCTAGGATATACTGTGACATATTTAACATGTATAGGACTTCTTGCCATCTGGGGGAGGGGATGGAAGAAGGGAGGGGAAAAGTGGGAACAGAAGTGAGTGCAAGAGATAATGTTGTAAAAAATTACCTAGGCATGGGTTCTGTCAATAAAAAAGTTATAATTATTTAAAAAATAAAATAAAATAGGACTATTTAAATAATTTATTTCTTCCTCTGTTAATATCGGCTATCTATATTTTTCTAAGTATTCATCCATTTCACTTAAATTATCAGATTTGTTGGCAAATAGGCAAAATAGTTCCTAATTATTGCTCTAATTTCCTCTTCATTAGTGGAAAGTTCACTCTTTTCATTTTTGATACTAAGAATTTGATTTTCTTCTTTTTCTTTTCTAATCAAGTTAACTAAAGGTTTATCTATTTTGTTGGTTTTCTCATAAAACCAACTTTTAATTGAACTTTTTGTTCATTAGTTCAATAGTTTTCTTACTTTAAATTTTATTAACCTCCCCTTTTATTTTCAAATTTCAAATTTGGTATTTAATTGGGGGGTTTTCATTTGTTTTTTTTTTTTCCTAGCTTTTTTAGTTGTATGTCCAAGTCACTGATTTTTTTTTTCTCCATTTTGTGCAAGTAACTATCTAGAGATATAAAACTTCTCTTAAAAACTGCTTTGGCTGCATCCCATAAATTTTGATATGTTATTTCATCATTGTCATTCTCTTGGATGAAATTATTGATTGTGTCTGTTGTTTTACCCACTCATTCTTTTTTTTTTTAATTAAAGCTTTTTTTTTTTCAAAACATATGCGTGGACAATTCTTAAACATTAATCTTTGCAAAACCAATTTTCCTTCCCTTGTCCTAGGCTCTTCCCTAGAGGCAAGTAGTCCAATATATGTTAAATATGATAGAAATATATGTTAAATCTAATGCATACATATTTATACAATTATGCTGCACAAGAAAACTCAAATCAAACCAATTTTTTTTAAAAAAGCAAAATAAAATACAAGCAAGCAACAACAAAAAGAGTGAAAATACTATGTTGTGAATCACTTTCAGTTCTCCCAGTCCTATTTCTGGGTATAGATGTCTCTCTTTATCACTGAACAACTGGTTTGAATAATCTCCTTGTTGAAGAGAGCCATGTCCATGAGAATAAATCATCACATAATGTTGTTGTTGCCATGTATAATGATCTAGTTCTGCTCATTTCACTTAGCATCCAATCATGTAGGTCTCTCTAGGCTTCTCTGAAATCATCCTGCTGGTCGTTTCTTATAGAAAAATAATATTCCATAATATTCATATACCATAATTTATTCAGCTATTCTCCAATTGATGGGCATCCCTTCAGTTTCTAGTTTCTTACCACTACAAAAAAGGTTGCCACAAACATTTTTGTACATGTGGGTCTCTTTCCCTTCTTTAAGATCTCTTTGGGATATAAGCTCAGTAGAAACATTGCTGGATAAAAGGGTATGCACAGTTTGATATTTTTTTGAGCACAGTTTCAAATTTCCCTCCAGAATGTTTGGATCTGTTCACTAATACACAATGTATTAGTGTCCCAGTTTTCCCACATCTCCTCCACCATTCATCATTGTCATTTCCTCTCATCTTAGCCAATCTGAGAGGTATGTACCCACTCGTTCTTTAGAATTAGATTATTTAATTTCCAATTAATATTTGATCTATTTTTCCCTGGCCCTTTATTACAGGTAATTTTTATTACATTATTATGTGAAAAAGAAGCATTTACTATTTTTGCCTTTCTGCCTTTGATTTTGAGGCTTTTGTGCCCTAAAATTAGCTCAGTTTTTTGTATAGGTTCCATGTACTGCTGAGAAAAAAAAATATTGTTTTCTGTCTGCATTCAATTTTCTCCAAAGGTCTAGCATATCTAACTTTTCTAAAATTCTATTTACCTCCTTAACTTCTTTCTTATTTATTTTGTGGTTTGAGTTATCTAGTTCTGATTGAACACCCCATCCCAGTATGGTTTTGTGGTCTGTTTCTTCTTGCAGCTCTCTTAACTTCTCTAGGAAGTTGGACACTATATCACTTGGTGCATATATGTTTAGGACTGATATTACTTCATTATCTATAGTACCCTTTAACAAGATGTAGTTTCCTTTCTTATCTTTTTGAATTAGATCTATTTTTGCTTTTGCTTTATCTGAGATCAGATTGTTACTCCTGCTTTTTTAAACTTTTTACTCCAACTAATGCATAATAAATTTTGTTTCAGCTTTTTACCTTTACTCTGCGTGTATCACTTTGCTTTAAATAAGTTTCTTATAAACAACATATTGTGGGATTCTGGCTTATAATCCAGTCTGCTAATCAGTTTTTGCATTATGGGAGACTTTATTCCATTCATACTCACAGATAAAATTTCTAACTCTTTATTTCCCACTTCTTAGTTTCCCCAGGTTATGTTTTTCTCTTTCCCCCTTTCCCTTTTCACCAATGTTTTGCTTCTGATCACGATCTCCCTCAATCTGCTTTCCCTTTTTATAGCCTCTGACCCTTTTCTTATCCTTTTCCCCTTCTCCTGTTCTCCCTTCTATTACCTCCCCCTTTCCTTGTCCCCTTTTCCTCCTATAGGATGAAACAAATTTCTATATTGACCTGAATATGTCTGATAATCTCTCTTTGAGACAAAGCACATGAGATTAACATTCACACAATGCTCATCTCCCTTCCTTCTTTCCTTCAGCTATAATAGGTTTGGGTTTTTTTTGCCTCTTGATGTGATATAATTTACCCCATTTTACCTCCTCTTCCCTCTTCTTCTAGTACAATGCCTTTTCCACTTGTAGCTACTTTTTTATATCATCACAGTAAAATCAAATTAAATTTATACTCTCTAAGTGTACCCCTAACAAATATACAGTTCGCAAGAGTTAAACATGTTATCTTCTCATATAGATCCTGTATACATTTTAAACTGTAAAAACATAGATTTTACTTTTTTCTCTTTTTTACTTTTTTATGCTTCTCTTGAGTTCTGTATATGAAGATTAAATTTTCTATTCAGCTCTGATCTTTTCATCAAAAACCAATGAAAACTCCCTAAATCATCAAATGTCCATCTTCTCCCCTGAAAGATAATGCTTCTTTTTGCTAGATAGTTGATTCTGGACTGCAGGCCAAGTTCCTTTGCCCTTTGGAATACCACATTTCAGACTCTTTGAAGTGGAAGCTGCTAGGTCCTGGGTAATCCTTATTGTGTTTCCTTGATATTTGAATTGGTGTTTTTTTTTCCCCTGCCTGCTTGCAATATTTTCTTCATGATCTAACAATTCTGGAATTGAGCTATAATATTACTTGGAGTTTTCATTTTGGGGTGTCTTTCAGAAGGTGACCAGTGGATTCTTTCAATGGCTATTTTATCCTATGGTTTTAGCTAGGACATCAGGGAGGTTTTCCTTCATGATTTCCTGAAAAATTATGTTTAAGCTTTTTTTTTTTTAGGCATGTTTTTTTAGGCAATGTTTTTTAGACAATCTAATAATTTTTAGATTGTCTCTCCTGGATCTATATTCTAGGTCACTTAGTTGTTTTTCTGATGAGGTATTTTACATTTTCTTCTATTTTTTCAATTTTTAAAATTTTGTTTGACTGATTTCGGATGTCTCATCGAATCATTTGTTCAATTTCAATTTTTAGTGAATTATTTTTTTCAGTTAGCTTTTTTATATCCTTTTGCATTTGGACTGAACTTTTAAATGAGTTGTTTTGTTCATTGGATTTTTTTTCCATTTAAGAAATTCCATTTTTCAAGATTTTGTTTTCTATTTTGCTAAAACAATTCTTTAAGGAATAATTTTCTTCAGATAATTTGTTTCCTTTTCCAGAGCTCTCATTTCCTTTCCCCATTTTTCCTCTCTGTTTTAAGATCCTTTTTGAATTCTTCCAAGAGAGCCTTATGAGATAAAGATCAATTTGTATTATTTTTGTAGGCTTCATCTGGGAATATTTTGCCATTAATGTCCTCAGGGTTTGAAATCTGTTTTTCTCTAACTCTATAAAAGCTAGATATGGTCAGAACTCTTTTTGCTTTTTTGCTCATTTTTAAAGGTTGAGATCTTCTCTAAAGGCAATTTCCCAGACTTCTCCTGCAGACAACAAAAGCTTTATGCTGCTGGGGCCAATGCTGCCCACTTTTTTTTCTACTGGGTGGACATGACCAAGTCCCACTTGTTATGCTGGAGTTCAGAGGCTCACTATTTGCCTTCTGTAGTGCACTGGAGGTCTCATAGTTAGTCTGTTGATCCACTGGCTTCTGAATCAGGAGAGAGTAGCAAATGCTGCAGTATTTTGGCTGCAAACCTCTCACTAGACTCCCCTAGCACCTGGAAGCCTCTTGGCCCTAGGCCTTCCTTCACTGCATTTGCACCAAATGAGCCAAAACTTTCCTGAAGTTCTTTCAAAATATTTTCTGCTGGAAATTTGTTACACTCCAAATATCTGTGGGTTCCCACTCTAAAACCTTTCAGAGGCTTGATCTGGTATTGGTCTAAGGGAAGCCAGGAAGAGCTCAAAGACCTGTCTACTCTCTGCCATCTTGGCTCTGCTCCCTCTGGAATCTCTTTCTATTCCAGTGCTACATACCCTGGTGCTATCTCAATTTTCTTTCTCTTGCTTCCTGCTGGAATGTTCCCTGGTATGACTGTTGCTATGCACTCCAGCCTAGCATCCACCCAGTTTAAATAAGCCTGTCTGTCCTTCTAAGCTGTCATGAGATTAAAAAAAAAAATTTACTCACTTTGACTTTTTCTTGACTTTTCCAATCAGAATTTGGTTTGATATGTTTTTCAGGTTGTTGTAGAAAATATATATGTTGGGTAAGCTAGGTAAAAATGCTTCCTACCTCTCTCCATAATTTTGTCTCTGCTCCCTAAATTCAATGATTCTTAAATGAGTTCATTTTGATCTTATTTCCAGGTCATTTATTTTTATATTGTATTCTGTTTTTTTCAATTTTTGAGTTGATTCTAACATTTCTTTTTGTCTCAGGAAGTTATCAACTACCATTTGACCTCATGTTCAGAATGTCTCTTATTTGGATAAGAATTGTCTCTTAGCAGCTATTTATACCCTTTCATTTTTTTTCCTATAGACTTTTCATTTCATGTTCAAGTCTTACTTCATTTCTTCTGGATATTCACAATGTTCTTATGGAAAATCTATCTTTAATTTTAAGTCTTGTTATAGTTGTTGCAAAATTACTCATTCCTAGACTGTTAATTACTGAGAAATTCTGGATCCAGAATAGTTTTAATAGTAATTAATGTGACTTTTTTGGTTTATTTAGTTTAAGGCTTTGAACAAGGATTTTTGCACCAGATCTAGCATCTATTCCATGATATACTTCTTGTTGTTGGGGTTGACCCTGCCTGGTCTCAAACTAGATCAGCTTAATTATATTATCTTACACTATCTTCCTCCTTTCTTAGGTTAGACTACCCCTGGATATTTGTGATTCTGAATGATGTATCTCTAGTATTCTCTCTAATATCATAAGACAGAGTGCTAGGAAGCCTATGTGTTCAAATTCTCACCTCACAAACTTCTGCCTCATTTTAAATCCCATTTATGTATGATTCAAAAGACATTGCTCATATCATCTTGCCATTTTACTATTATATTATTTTACTCTTACCTTAGTTCTTAATGTAACAGGCAAGTGACAAAGCAGTAGATGCAGATACCTTAGGAGCTATAGTTACAACACTGCACACAGTCAATCCAAGGCATAGGGTCATCTTCTCACTGGACAGAAGCAGTAGTGATCCCTGGATATCTGAGCAGTCTTTTTCAAAGATCACACTGCTCACTTGTTGGCATGAGGAAAAGGCTAGGAAAGGTGCCCTAAAAATTGTCTGCTTTACCTAACCTAACCCTTGTCCTGCTTACTGAGGTAGGAGGGAATCCTACCTACAATCCACAAATACACACACACACACACACACACACACACACACACACACAAACACATATACAGACATCCACACATCCACACACATGCACAAAATGTACACAAACTTTAAAAAAAAAATGATTTCACTCACTACTGGCACACAGAATCCAGTAGACTTGAAAGAGAGTTCTTGCTATAAGAGAATTCAGAAGATACTATATCCAAATAGCAAGGCTGCAGATGATCATGTGACTGATTGCCACTTGCAGCAAAGTGCCATGCCACCATGTCAGTGTGTATTCTGCTACCATGACAAACCCTGATAAAGTAAAAGGAAAGTTTTATTCAAACCTGGAAACCCTTCTCATCAATTTGCCAAAAGAAGACAAACTTGTAATTCTGGGTGACTTTAATGACAGAGTAAGCATAGACTATCAAAAGAAATAGAATCAGAAACAACAGCAACAGTCACTTTCTACTAAAGATTATTGTATTTAATGACTTTTTCATCAGCAACACTATCTTTATTTTAATACAATAAAATTGTGTGAATGTGCTCTTGTAGCAAACATTGGCACTTAATAAACTATGCCAGTGTAAGGAGAAGAGACAGGATATGAGTGACAGGGAGTATGTGTGGCACAGAGTGCTTGACAGATTACATATTCTCCAAGCTAAACATTCACATTCAACAAAAGCAACAGCCCCAAGGCAAGACAACTTTCAGAAGACAATGTCAACAAATTAGAGTGCTTCTCTGTGTGAGAATACTCTGTTGTTGACTTGAAAGAAAAGCTGAGCCAACACATAGTTGGCAACAGTGGAGCAAAAAAAAGGAGTGGGGCAGCTTTCAGAAATTTGGTATACAGCATTGCATTTACTCATCTAGACTGGAACATATCCAAACGTTAAGATCAGTTTGATAAAAAAAAAAAAAAATGATGGGCAAATTCAGTTGCTATCAAATGAAAAATGAACTCCACAGCTACAACAAGATAATTCATCCATCTCTAAGAAAGCAGTATTTAATTCCATCAAAATTCCAAAAAAGCAAGCTAATCTTAGAAAGACGTAGCATTCTTGGCTTGGTAAGAAGGCAGATGAAAGTAAGTCTTATGTTGACGGTAACAATCCAAAATGTTTCTACAATGGTCTAAAAGCAATTTATGAGACAAAGATATCTGGTGTATTTCAATTACTTAATAGTGATGGATTCACACTGATCCCGGAGAGATGGGCTAAAGACTTTCCATCGTGTTCTCAAAAGACCACCATCAACCAATGTTGAAGCCACTGATCATATACCTTAGCTTTAATCAATTCCTCTCTAGCCAATCTTCCAATTGAATTAGAATACTGACTGCCATTAAGGGTCCTCTCTTGTGACAAAGTATCTGGTACTGATTCCACTTCAGTAGAAATTTACAAGGCAAAGGAAATTGATAATACAAAAACTGACCAAAATCTTTTGATTTATATGGCAAAAGGAGATTACTCCCCCCAACCCCAGAAGATCAAGTGTGTCTCCTTTTTCTATGTTTATAAAGAAAAAAGAAATAGGTTGTCCTATTATAATCACAGTGGAGATCTCTTTTTTAATTACTGTTGGCAACATTCTTGCCAGTTTACCCTTAAAAATCTTATCATTTGTAACTGACCTCTGGAATAGCCTTCTAAGCTCATACTGGCTTGATCAGCCACATTTGGACACACTATATATATTTCTCTCAACAAGGAGATGTCATTTTGGTTCTCTTCAAATAAGGAGGCCACCAACCAAAATTCAGAAACACCACCTGGAGTTTGTAGAATTCTCTGTGCTATAAGCATTTGATTAACAAAGAGAAGAGAAACAAATCTGAAGCTTTAGGGAACACAGTAACTATTCGCTACTATCTCATTCTGATTGCTACAGTAGTAAAACACTTACAAACCATTTTCCAATTGTTCCTTACTTTCACATAAAAGAATGCTTTACTATTCTTTCTTCATTCAGCATTCTTCCTCCACTGTTACCTGGCCTTGATGATTTAATATTTTATTTTAGTGATAACATGACTTATATGCTATGTAGGTATAGATACATAAAAACAGGAAAACTGGACGATAAATCTACAGTAAATATAATACACCAATACCTCCATTCATTCATTTTCAGTATGTGGTCTATATGATGAATGGAAAAAACATGACTGGGCATAAGATTAAGCCTGTCCAATGTAGCAAGTAACTGATAAACACATTCAAAAAGAATGAAATTAACAAAAGAAAGCAAAGTTTTCTTAATCACAACAGTCAAGAAAAACCAAATTGATTCTATAAGCTGAATAGCAAATAGATAAAATAGGAAACTTCTTTAACACAGGAAAAAAGATATACAAAAATTGAGAAATATATGCCTGCAGAAATCAGTAGAAGCAAACTCAGAATAAAGAAACAAATTCAATTTAATATCTTTGATGAGGATAGGGAAATCACAGAGTATTTGGAAAAAATATATTTAATTTTTTTTCATAAGTCTTCTTTCTTTACCCAAGGCCTGGTATCCCACCTCATTCTCTTTAAAAATGAAAAGGTAAACCCACATAAATCATCAGCATTTCTATACCAACAAAACCTAAATAGCAAGAAATTGCACTTAAAGTAACTCCAGACAAGAGGTAGAACCAAGAAGATGAAGGAACATCCGGGCTTGCTTAAGGTCTCTCCCCAATGCCTCCAGATATCTTTAGATAACAACTCTAAGTATCTCTGAAAACAGAAGAGCATCCTCTACCCTGAAAGCAAAGCTCTACTTTAGCAAAGATTTAAAAATTAATAGACTAAAAAAATGAGCAAACAACAGAAAAAAATCTGACCACAGAAAGTTACTATGGTTACAAGGAAGTACAAAACACATTCAGAAGAAGATAATACATTCAAAAGTCTTATATCCAAAGCACTCCAGAAAAATGTAAATTGCTCTCACGCCATTGAAGAGCTCAAAAAGCATTTTGAAAAAAAAGTTAGAGATGTAGAGAAAAATTGGGAAGATAAACAAAGGTGATCCAAGAATATCATGATTCACAAAAAGCCAAGAGTTTAGTAAAGAAGACACAAAAACATAGTGAGAAAAATAACATCTTAAAAAGTAAGCCAGGCCAAATGGTAAGGGAAGTACAAAAAGCCAATGAGGAGAAGAATGACTTAAAAAGCAGAATTGTCCAAATGGAAAGAGACACAAAAATTCACTGCAGAAAAGAAATCCTTAAAAAGTAGAATTGGCCAAATGAAAAAGGAGGTAAAATGAATAAAATAATTCCGCAAAAAATAAAGTTGAGTAAATGGAAGCTAATGGCTTTATAAGAAAGCATGAAACAATAAAATAAAACCAAAAGAATGGAAAAAATAGAGGTTAATGTGAAATATCTCAATATTTGAAAATAATTGACTTGAGAAACAGACACAGGATATATAATTTAAAAATTATAGGACTATCTAAAAGTCATGACTCAAAAAAAAAAAAAAGAACCTAGACATCATCTTCAAGAAATTATCAAGGAAAACTGCCCTGGTATTCTAGGACCAGAGAGTAAAAGAGAAATTAAAAGAATTTGCCAATCATCCCCTGAAAGTGACCCCAAAAGGAAAACTCCCAGGAATATTGTAGTCAAATTACTTATCTCCCACATCAAGGAGAAAATATTTCAGGAATCAGAAAAAAAATTCAAGTATCACAGAATCATAGTCATGATAACACAAGATTTAGTAGCTTCTATATTAAAGGACTGAAGGGATTAGAACATGATATTTCACAAGGAAAGGGAACTAAAAGGAAGAATCACCTATTCTGTAAAAATGAGTGTAATCCTTCAAGGGGAAGAAAAATATTCAATCAATTAAAGGCCTTTCAAGCATTCTTGATGAAAAGAATAGAACTAAAAAGAAATTTTGACTTTCAAATACAAGACTCAAGAGAAGCATAAAAAGATAAAAAGGAAATGGAAATAAAAAGGGATATAATAAGCTTAAACTGTTACATTCCAAATGGGAAGATGATGCTTATATACCCATAAAAACATTCTCATCATTAGGGGCACTTAGAATGAGTACATATAAAGGGCACAAGTGAGTTAAATGTGAAGGGATGATATCTAAAAAATTAAAATTAAGGGGTAAGAGAGAGAGATGTACTAGGAGAAAGGGAAAAGAGAAAGGTAGAATGGGGTAAATTACCTCACATAAAAGAAGGAGATAAAGGTTTTACAGTGGAGGAGAAGAGGAGAGGGTAAAAGGGAGTAAATAGACTGGTGGAGAAATGCACATTGAAACCATTGTGAAGTATTACCGCATATCTGTTAAATTTGCTAAAAAGAAAGAGAAAAGGAAAATGACAAATGTTGGAGCAAATTGGGAAAATGTGACACTAATGCATTGTTGGTGGATTTGTGAACTGATTCAACCATTCTTTAGAGAAATTTGGAACTATGCCAAAAGGGCTATAAAAACCATGACCTAGCAATACTTCTACTAGCTTGGTTTCCAAAAAAAGAGATAACAAAGAGGAAAAGGATATATATATGTATGGAAATATTTAGAGGAGCTCTTTTCTGGTAGCAGGAAGTTGGAAATTAGGGGAATCCCAATCAATTGAAAATGGAATGATGATAGATACAATATCTGTTTGCAGAACCGAACAGTTCTCTTGTTGCGTAGGGAGAATTGGATTCAGAAGGTATAAATAATCCGGGAAGAAAAACAAAAATGCAGATAGTTTACATTTGTTTCCCAGTGTTCTTTCTTTGGGTGTAGCTGCTTTTGTCCGTCATTTATCAATTGAAACTCAGGTCTCTTTGTCAAAGACATCCACTTCCATCAAAATATGTCCTCATACAATATCGTTGTCGAAGTGTATAATGATCTCCTGGTTCTGCTCATTTCACTTAGCATCAGTTCATGTAAGTCTCGCCAGTCCTCTCTGTATTCATCCTGCTGGTCATTTCTTACAGAACAATAATATTCCATAACATTCATATACCACAATTTACCCAGCCATTCTATCTAGGATATACTGCAACATATCCAACATATAAAGGACTGCTTGCCATCTAGGGGAGGGGGTGGAGGGAGGGAGGGGGAAAAAAAAAATCGGAACAGAAACGAGTATCAATATAATGTAATTATTAAATAAAAAATTAAAAAAAAAAGAAAAAGAAAAAGAAAATGGAATGATGAAATACTATAAGAAATGATGAGCACCATATCCCCAGAAAAACCTGGAAAGATTTCCATGAACTGATGCAAGTGAAATGTATTGTATACAAATTAACAACAATGTTGCAATATCTATGAATGACAGCTATTCTCAGCAATACAAGGATCTTTTAACAACTTGTGATAAAAAAAAAATCCATACTAAGAGAAAGAACTAATTATATCTAAATACAAATTGAAGCATGCTTTTAAAAACATTATTTTTCTTAAGGGTTCTTCTTTCTTTCACAACATGGCTATTATGGAAGTGTTTTGTATGATCACATATATAACATACATCAAATTGCTTATCTTCTTAATGTGGAGGGAAGAGGTAGAGGAAGGGCTGGAAGAGAAAGGATCTGGAAATCAAAGTTCTAAAAATAAACACTAAATTGTTTTTTACATGAAATGGGGGTGGATAAAATATTAAACAAAAGAAACTATTAAAAATTAAAATAATTATAGAAAACACAAAATATTTGGTAGTCTACTGACCAAGACAAACTTAGAAATCATATGAATACAATTATAAAATCCTTTTGACAAAAATATAGATCTAAACAATTGGAGAAATATTAATTGCTCATGGGAAGGCTAAGTCAATATAATAAAAATGACAATTCTACCCAGATTAATTTATTAATTCAGTGCTCTCACCAATGTAACTACCAAAGAGTTATTTTAAGAGCTAAAAAATTAATTTTTAAAACTCATTTGGGGAGGGTTAGCTAGGTGGTGCAGTGAATAGAGCATCAGCCCTAAAGTCAGGAGGACCTTAGTTCAAATCTGGTCTCAGACACTTAACATGTCCTAGTTGTGTGATCCTGGGCCTTAGCAAAACAAAAAAGAAAGAAAGAAGAAAGAAAGAAAGAAGGAAAGAAGGAAAGAAGGAAAGAAAGAAAGAAAGAAAGAAAGAAAGAAAGAAAAAAGAAAAGAAAGAAAGAAAGAAAGAAAGAAAGAAAGAAAGAAAGAAAGAAAGAAAGAAAGAAAGAAGAAAGAAAGAAAGAAAGAAAGAAAAGAGAGAGAGAGAGAGAGAGAAAGAAAGAAAGAAAGAAAGAAGAAAGAAAGAAAGAAAGAAAGAAAGAAAGAAAGAAAGAAAGAAAGAAAAGAGAAAAGAAAAGAAAAGAAAAGAAAAGAAAAGAAAAGAAAAGAAAAGAAAAGAAAAGAAAAGAAAAGAAAAGAAAAACTCATTTGGAAAAATAAAAGGTCAAAAATATAAAGGGAATCAATGAAAAAAATCCACGAAGGAAGGCAGCCTAGGCAGTACCAGGTTTCAAACTATTTCAGAGCAGAAATCATAAAAACAATCTGGTACTCCCTAAGAAATATGCTGGTGGATAAGTGGACTAGTTGAAGTGCATAATACACAGTAGTAAGTAGTAAATTTCTGTAGTAAACCAGTGTTCAATAAACCCAAAGTTCCGAGATTTGGGGGTAAGAATTTATCATTTGACAAAAATTGTGAGGAAACCAAATCTTTAAACAATTTCATATAGAAGAATGATAATAATGAAACAACATATCAAAAACTCAAGAGATGAAGCCAAAATAGTTCTTAGGGGAAATTTTATTTCTCTAAATAAATATACTGTATATATGAAAATAATAGAGAAAGAAGAGATCAATGAATAGGGCATGCAATTTAAAAAGCTAGAAAAAGAACAAATTAAAACCCCAAATAATATCAAATTAGAAATTCTAATACCCTTAATAGTTGAAAACTAGAAAAACAAAGTCACTTTCTTCATATCAAGCACAATTACATAATTCATCTTCTGGAACTGCTATTATGATAGAACTTCAAATTGAAAGTACTGTGAAGATCAGCTAATTCAACTCACTCATTTTGCAGAGAAGTAAACTGAGTTCCAGAGCAAAGGTGCATTGCCCAAGATAGTAAGTAGAAATATTGTATATAAATCCTTTAATTCCAAATCAGTGCTCTCACTTCTATACTATGCAATTTCTATATAAAATGTTTGCATATTCTGCTCTAGACCTTCCTATGTTATTGTAAATAGGCAAAATATACTATAACCATCATATAAATAAGCAAATTGAGACAAACCAAGATCAAGTAGCTAAATTTATACAGTAAGTTGATGAGTCAAAGAATAAATCATTTTCTTACACTGATTCTTTCCTCAAAGTTACATAAGTCAAAGATTCATAGAATACTAAATATAAGAATATAATTTTAGATTTGGTATTGCTAAGCCACCATCCTTTTTATTTTTTTTTCAATTATTTCCTTGATATTCCAGACCTTTGGTTCTTCCAGCTGAATTTTGCTATAATTTTTTCTAGTTTTATAAAATAATGTTTTGGCAGTTTGATTGATGTGGCACTGAACAAGTAGCCCAATTGTCACAATTGTCATTTTATTATATTAACTTGGCCTAGACACAAACAATTGATATTTTTCCAATTGCTTGTATCTAGTTTCATTTTGTGTGAAAAGTGTTTTGTAATTGTGCTCATATAGTTCTTAGGTTTGTCTTGGTAGGTAGGTTCCCCCTCCCCCCCAAGTATTTTAAAAGTATTTTTGTCTACAGTAATTTTAAATGAAATTTCTCTCTATCTCCTGTGGATAAGCTTTGTCAGTAATCCATAGAAATGCTGATGATTGGTATGGGTTTATTTTATATCCTGCAACTTTGTAAAGATGTGAATTGTTTCCAGCAGATATCTGGAGGATTTTCTAACATTTTCTAAGTATATCATTGTATCATCTGCAAAGAGTGATAGTTTTATTTCCTCATCGACTATTCTGATTCCTTTAATTTCTTTTTCTTTTCTTATTGCTAAAGCTAACATTTCTAATACAATTTTGAATTATACTGGTGATAATTGGCATCTTTTTTTCACCCTTGATCTTATTGGGAATGTGTCCAGCTTCTCTCCATTACAAATAATACTTGCTGTAGGTTTTAGATAGATACTAATTATTTTAAGGAAAGCTCCCTTCATCTCTATGTTCTTTAGTGATTCTTAACAGGAACAGGTACTGTATTTTGTCAAAAGCTTTTTATACATCTATTGAGATTATCATATGATTTCTGTTGGTTTTGTTATTGATATGGTCGATTATGGTAATAGCTTTCCTGATATTGAAACAGCTCTGCCTTCCTGATATAAATCCCACTTGGTCATAGTATATTATTCTGCTAATAAGTTGCTATAATATCTTTGCTAATATTTTATTTAACATTTTTGCATTGATATTCATTAGGGAGATTAGTCTGTAATTTTCTTTCTCTCTTTTGGTCCTTCCTGTGTTAGGTATCAGTGCCATATTTGTGTCATAGAAGGAATTTGGCAGGACTACTTCTTTACCTGTTTTTTCCAAATAATTTGCATAATATTAGAAGTAATTGTTCTTTAAATGTTTGGTAAAAATTTACTTGTAAATCTTTCTGCCCCTGGAGATTTTTTCCTAGGGAATATACTGAAAACTTGTTCAATTTCTTTTTCTAAAATGTGACTATTTAAGTATCTGTTTATATTTTTGTAAATAATCATCCATTTCAGTTAGAGTGTCAGACTCGCTGCCATAGAGTTAGCCAAAATATCTCCTAATTATTACTTTACTTTCTTTTTCATTATTGGTAAGTCCCCCGCTTTTATTTTCACTTTTTTTTCCCCCTGAGGCAATTGGGGTTAAGTGACTTGCCCAGGGTCACACAGCTAGACAGTGTCTGAGATCAGATTTGAACTCGGGTCCTCCTGACTTCAGGGCTGGTGCTCTATCCACTGTGCCACCTAGCTGCCCCGCCTGCTTTTATTTTCAATGCTGGTGATTTATTTTTGGTTTTTTTCCCTTTTTCTGATCAAATTAACCAAAGGTTTAACTATTTTTTAAGTTTTTTTTTCAATAAAACTAACTCTTAGTTTTATTTATTAGTTCAATAGTTTTCTTGGTTTCTATTTTATTAATCTCTCCTTTGTGTTTTGAAATTTCTAATTTGGTATTTAATTGGGGTTTTGAAATTTGTTCTTTTTCTACTTTTTTTAGTTGCATGCCTAATTAATTGATCTCCTCTTTATTTTATTTATGTAGCTATTTAGAGATGTAAAATTTCTCAGAAAAACTGCTTTGTCTGCTTCCCATAGATTTTGGTATGTTCTCTCATTATTGTCATTTTCTTGGATGAAATTATGGATTGTTTCACTGATTTGTTATTTGACCCCCTTTTCTTTAGAATTAATTATTTAATTTTCAGTTGGTTTTTAGTCCATCTTTCTCTTGCCCTTTATTGAACATAATTTTTATTCTACTGTGGCCTGAAAAAGAAACATTTACTAATTCTGCCTTTTTGCATTTGATTCTGAGGATCTTGTGCCCTGATATATAGTCAGTTTTTGTGTAG
The DNA here is from genome assembly GCF_016432865.1 of Antechinus flavipes. Classification (NCBI taxonomy): domain Eukaryota; kingdom Metazoa; phylum Chordata; class Mammalia; order Dasyuromorphia; family Dasyuridae; genus Antechinus; species Antechinus flavipes. The sequence continues at coordinate 264,514,645 of NC_067399.1, forward strand.
GTGTCATGTATTGCTGAGAAAAAAGGTGTGTTCCTTTCTATTCCGGTCCAATTTTCTCCAAAGGTCTATCATATCTAGGTTTTCTAGGATCCTATTAAACTTTCTGTTTATTTTGTGGTTAGGTTTGTCTGACTCTGAAAGGGGAAGTATGAGGTCCCTCACTAGAATAGTTTTGTTGTGTATTTCTTCCTGTAACTGGCTTTAAATCTTCTCTAGGAATTTGCCTTCTCTAGGAATTTGGTGCATACACAATTAGTATTGTTACAACTTCATTACTTATTGTACCTTTATCAAAATGTACTAGAGGGAACTCTTTATCTCTTTTATTATATCTATTTTTACTTTTATTTTATCCGAGATCAGAATTGCTGCCCCTGCTTTTTTTTTTACTTCAGCTGAAGCAGAATAAATTCTGTTCCAGCCTTTTACCTTTACTCTGTATGTCCCTCTTTATATGTAAACAACATTTTATAGGATTCTGTTTTTTTAATTCATTCTGCTATTTGCTTCTTTTTTATGAGAGAGTTCATCCCATTCACATTAACAGTTATGATTACCAGCTCTGTATTTCACTGCATTCAATTCTCTCTTCTGAATATACTTTTGTTCTCTTTCCACCCTGAACTTAGTTGTATTTTTCCCCCTCCACCCCCTACCTTATCTCCTATGACCCCTCCCAGCTTGTCTTACTACTGTTTTTTTTAACCCACTGAAACTATCTTATTTTCTATCAACCCTTCCTCGCTTCTCTTATCTTTTCCCCTAGTGTTTCTGCCCTCTCTTCTATTCTGTCCCTCTTTTTTTCTTTTTCCTCTTTCTCCTTCTTTGTAGCATTATATAAATTTCTATACCCAACTAAATGATTAAGTTATTCACTCTTAAAATCAAAACTGATGAGATCAAGCTTCAGACAATGCTCATTCCCCTTCCTTCTTTCCCTGGATTGTAATAGCTCTGTTGCACCTCCTCATGGGAATTAATTGTCCTATTCTATTTCCACTTTCCTCTTTTTCTAGGTCAAGTATTTCTCACTCCCCAAAAATGTCTTTTTCTTTGATGTTTTCACATCAGGAACCATTCACAACCACACCTTCAGGCCATGTGATACTCCCTTTTGCCTGCTCCAAAGTCAGATACAGTTTGCAAGAATTTCCCATCTAGGGATATAAAGAGTTTAATCTTTAAATATATGTTTTCCTCTGTTTACCTTTCTATGGTTCTTTTGAGTCCCATATTTGTAGAATAAATTTCCAATTTAGTTTGTTTTTTCAATAGAAATGACTGATTCAATAGAATTGAAATAAAAGTGTCTTACTGCATTACTTCTCCCCTGAAAGATGACACCGAGGTTTGTTGGGTAATTAAGTCTTAGTTATAGCCCCAGAATATGCCAGAAAATGCCAGAATATGGTATTCCAGGCCCTCCAATTCTTTAGGTTAGAAGCTTCTAGATCCTGGGTAATTCTGACTGTTATTCTTGATATTTGAACTGTTTTTGTCTGGCAGCTTGCAGTATTTTTTCTTTGAGATTATAGTTTTGGAGTTTTACAACTATGTTCTTGGGGTTTTCTTTATGGGATTTCTTTCCAGAGGTGATTGATAGATTCTTTCAATGAGCCTTATCCCCTCTGATTCTAGAATAATGGGGCAGTTTTCCTTAATGACCTCTTATAGAATGCTATTCAGGATCTTTTATTATTCATAGCCTTTAGGTAGGCCAATAATTTTTAAATTGATCATCTGGATCTATTTTCCAAGTCTACTGTTTTTGCCAATGATATATTTCATATTTTCTTCCATTTTTTTCATTCTTTTTAGTTTGACTGAGCCTTGATGTCTAAAAGAAGTTATTAGGTTCAATTTGCCTTGTTCTAGTTTTTAATATGTGATTTTCTTCAGTTATCTTTTGTATCTCTTTTCCCATTTGCTTTATTCTATTATTTAAGTAGTTGTTTTCTTCAGACAATTTTTTTCCTTCCTCTTCCAAACTGTTGACTCTTCCATGCATACCTCTCATTTCTTTTCTCATTTTTTCTTCTACCTCTCTCATTTGCCTTTTGAAGTCTTTAATGAGCACTTCCAAGAAGTCTCTTTGGGTTTGGGACCAATTTATCTCACTCTTTAAGATTTCTTCTGTGGACATTCTGTCCTCCTCTGTATTTGTGTATTGGTCTGCTCTGTCCCCACAATAGCTTTACATGGTGTAGGGTTTTTTTTGTTTGTTTGTTTGTTTCTTCCTCATTTTCTTTCCTTTTCTTTTGGTATTTCCTCTTTTTTTAACTATTTTTTTTTAGTTTTTATTTTTATTTGTTTTTTTATTAAAGCTTTTTATTTACAAAACATATGCATGGATAATTTTTCAACACTGGCCCTTGCAAAACATTTTGTTCCAAATTTTCCTCTCTTTTCTCCCACTCTCTCCCCTAGCTGGCAAGTAGTCCTATACATGTTAAATATGTTAAAATATATGTTAAATCCAAAATATGTATTTATATTTATACAGTTATCTAGCTGCACAAGAAAAATCAAATCAAGAAGGAAGAAAAAAACTGAGAAAGAAAACAATGCAAGCAAACAACAACAGAGAGAGTAAGAATGTTATGTTGTGGTCCACACTCAGTTCCCATAGTCCTCTCTCTGGGTGCAAATGGCTCTCTTCATCCCTGAACAAATGGCACTGGTTGAATCTTCTCATTGTTGAAGAGAATCACACCCATCAGAATTGATTGTTGTAGACTTGTTTTTGCCGTGTCTAATGATCTCCTTGTTCTGCTCATTTCACTTAGCATCAGTTCATGTAACTTTCTACAGGTCTCTCTGAAGTCATCCTGGTGGTTGTTTCTTACAAAACAATAATATTCCATAACGTTCATATACCATAATTTATTCAGCCATTCTCCAATTGATGGGCATCTACTCAGTTTCCAATTTCTTGCTACTACAGAAAGGGCTGCCACAAACATTTTTGCACATATGGATCCCTCTCCTTCCTTTAAGATCTCTTTGGGATAGAATACCAGTAGAAACCCTGCTGGATCAAAGGGTATGCATAGTTTGATCACTTTTTCAGCATAGTTCCAAATTGCTCTCCAAAATGGTTGGATTCATTCACAATTCCACCAACAATGTATCAGTGTCCTAGTTTTTCCATATCCCCTCCGACATTGGTCATTATCATTTCCTGTCATCTTAGCCAATCTGAGAGGTGTATAGTGGTATCTCAGAGTTGTCTTAATTTGCATTTCTTTGATCAATAGTGATTTGGAGTACCTTTTCATATGACTAAAAATAGTTTCAATTTCTTCATCTGAAAAATGTCTGTTCATTTCCTTTGATCGTTTATTGGAGAATGGCTTGAACTATTATAAATTTGAGTCTATTTTCTATATATTTTAGAAATGAGGCCTTTATCAGAACCTTTGAATGCAAAAATGTTCCAGTTTATTGTTTCCCGTCTAATCTTGTCTGCATTAGTTTTGTTTGTATAAAACTTTTTTAACTTAATAAAATCAAAATTATCTATTTTGTGATCAATAATGATCTCTAGTTCTTCTTTGGTCGCAAAGTCCTTCCTCCTCTACAGATCTGAGAAGTAAACTATCCTATGTTCTTTTAATTTGTTCATAATATCCATTCTTTATGTCTAGATCATGAACCCATTTTGACCTTATCTTGGTGTACCGTGTTAGGCATGGGTCAATGCCTAATTTCTGCCATACTAGTTTCCAATTTTCCCAGCAGGTTTGTCGAATAGTAAATTCTTATCCCAAAAGCTGGGGTCTTTGGGTTTGTCAAATACTAGATTGTTATAGTCATTGACTATTTTGTTCTGTGAATCTAACCTATGCCACTGATCAATTGCTCTATTTCTTAGGCTGTACCAAATGGTTTTGATGACTGCTGCTTTATAATATAGTTTTAGATCTGGTACAGCTAGGCCACTTTCATTTGCTTTCCTTTTCATTAATTTCCTTGAGATTCTTGACTTTTTGCTCTTCCAGATGAATTTTGTTGTAAAATTTGTTCCAAATTTTCCTCTTTTCTCCCACTCCCTCCCTTAGTTGGCAAGTAGTCCAATACATATTAAATATATTAAAATAAATGTTAAATGGTTTCTTTGGAATTTGATTGGTATAGCACTAAATAGATTAGTTCAAGTAGTATTGTCATCTTTATTATATTTGGCTCCACCTATCAAAGAGCACCTGATATTTTTCCAATTGTTTAGATCTGACTTTATTTGTGTGGAAACTGTTTTGTAGTTTTTCTCATATAGTTCCTGACCCTCCCTTGGCAGACAGATTCCCAAATATTTTATTCTATTGAAAGTTATTTTATAATAAAATTTCTCTTTGCATCTCTTACTGTAGGATTTGGTTAGTAATGTATAACAATGCTGATGATTTATGTATATTTTATATCCTGCAACTTTGCTAAAGTTGTGGATTACTTCTAATAGTTTTTTATTCTCTAGGGTTCTCTAAGTATATCATCATATCATCTACAAAGAGTATTAATTTGGTTTCCTCATTACCCACTCTAATTCCTTTAATCTCTTTTTCTTATCTTATTGCCAAAGCTAGCACTTCTAATACAATATTGAATAGTAATGGTGATAGTGGACAACCTTGTTTCACTCCTGATCTTATTGGGAATGGTTTCAGTTTATCCCTATTACATATGATGCTTGCTGATGGTTTTTAATAGATACTACTGACTGTTTTAAGGAAAAATCCATTTTCCCAATACTCTCTAGTGTTTTTAATAGGAATGGATATTGGATTTTATCAAATGCTTTTTCTGAACCAATTGAGAGAATTATATGGTTTTTGTTAATTTGGTTATTAATATAGTCAATTATGCTAATAGTTTTCCTAATACTGAACCAGCCCTTCATTCCTGGTATAAATCCTACTTGGTCATGGTGTATTATCCTGGGGATGATTTTTTGTAATCTCTCTGCTAATATTTTCTTTAAGATTTTTGCATCAATATTCATTAGGGAGATTGGGCTATAATTTTCTTTCTCTGTTTTCATCCGACCTGGTTTAGATATCAGTACCATGTCTGTGTCATAAAAGGAATTTGGTAGGAGTCCTTCATTGCCTATTTTTTCAAATAGTTTATATAGTATTGGAGTTAATAGTTCTTTAATGTTTAATCTCTTTTTTACTTTTAAGGTGAAGCTCTACTCCTAGAGTAAAGGAGGTGCTGTCCCAAGCTTCCTATGAAGTCTCTGGGCCTTGGCTTTGAGTTCAAGAGTCCTTTGTGTTTGATGGGGGTAGTTTTGCCTGCTCTGTTCAGTAAACATCCTGGTTTCCCAGAATTTGCCCTCTGAGTTGTGATGGGAAGCTGCCCCCCTTATTTGCTTTTCTAAGAAGCCAGGACTGAGGGTCTTAGTTGTTGATTTCTTGTGATTAAGACCCTTTATCAGCAACTGGAGTCTTTCTGAGCTGGGCTGAACACCCTTTTCACCTCATTGAGACTGACATTTCTTGAAGTTTTTTCAGTCTGTCTTGAGCTGGAGAGTGGCTTCATTCTATCAGATTCTGGTCAGAGGCTTGGTTTCATTTAGTTTTTGAAGGACTTTACTCTGTTATCTTGGCTCTGCCCCCAGAAGTCACAAATATTCTCCCTCACTTTGATTTAAGATAACTTAGCAATTATTTTATAGAGTTAGAAAAAAATAATAAAATTCATCTGGAAAAATAAAAGAACAAGAATATCAAAGGAATTAATGAAAAAAATTCAAAGGATAGTAGCCTTAGCAGTATCAGACCTAAATTCCAATTATAAAGCAGCAGGCTTTTTTTTTATTTATTTATTTATTTATTTATTTATTTATTTTTAATTTTTTATTTAATAATTACATTATATTGACACTCGTTTCTGTTCCGATTTTTCCCCCTCCCTCCCTCCACTCCCTCCCCTAGATGGCAAGCAGTCCTTTATATGTTGGATATGTTGCAGTATATCCTAGATACAATATATGTTTGCAGAACCGAACAGTTCTCTTGTTGCGTAGGGAGAATTGGATTCAGAAGGTATAAATAATCCGGGAAGAAAAACAAAAATGCAGATAGTTTACATTCGTTTCCCAGTGTTCTTTCTTTGGGTGTAGCTGCTTTTGTCTGTCATTTATCAATTGAAACTCAGGTCTCTTTGTCAAAGAAATCCACTTCCATCAAAATATGTCCTCATACAATAGCGTTGTCGAAGTGTATAATGATCTCCTGGTTCTGCTCATTTCACTTAGCATCAGTTCATGTAAGTCTCGCCAGTCCTCTCTGTATTCATCCTGCTGGTCATTTCTTACAGAACAATAATATTCCATAACATTCATATACCACAATTTACCCAGCCATTCTCCAATTGATGGGCATCCATTCATTTTCCAGTTTCTAGCCACTACAAACAGGGCTGCTACAAACATTTTGGCACATACAGGTCCCTTTCCCTTCTTTAGTATTTCTTTGGGATATAAGCCCAATAGAAACACTGCTGGATCAAAGGGTATGCACAATTTGATAATTTTTTGGGCATAATTCCAGATTGCTCTCCAGAATGGTTGGATTCGTTCACAACTCCACCAACAATGCATTAGTGTCCCAGTTTTCCCGCATCCCTCCAACATTCATCATTATTTTTTCCTGTCATCTTAGCCAATCTGACAGGTGTGTAGTGGTATCTCAGAGTTGTCTTAATTTGCATTTCTCTGATCAATAATGATTTGGAACACTCTTTCATATGAGTGGTAATAGTTTCAATCTCATCCTCTGAAAATTGTCTGTTCATATCCTTTGACCATTTATCAATTGGAGAATGGCTTGATTTCTTATAAATTTGAGTCAGTTCTCTATATATTTTGGAAATGAGGCCTTTATCAGAACCTTTAACTGTGAAAATGTTTTCCCAGTTTGTTGCTTCCCTTCTAATCTTGTTTGCATTAGTTTTATTTGTACAAAAGCTTTTTAATTTGATGTAATCGAAATTTTCTATTCTGTGATCAGTAATGGTCTCTAGTTCATCTTTGGTCACAAATTTCTTTCTCCTCCACAAGTCTGAGAGATAAACTATTCTATGTTCCTCTAATTTATTTATAGTCTCGTTCTTTATGCCTAGGTCATAGACCCATTTTGATCTTATCTTGGTATATGGTGTTAAGTGTGGGTCCATGCCTAATTTCTGCCATACTAATTTCCAATTATCCCAGCAGTTTTTATCAAATAATGAATTCTTTTCCCAGAAGTTAGGGGCTTTGGGTTTGTCAAACACTAGATTGCTATAATTGACTATTCTGTCTTGTGAGCCTAGCCTTTTCCACTGATCCACTAATCTATTTCTTAGCCAATACCAAATGGTTTTGGTGACTGCTGCTTTATAATATAATTTTAGATCAGGTACAGCTAGGCCACCTTCATTTGATTTTTTTTTCATTAATTCCCTTGAGATTCTCGACTTTTTATTGTTCCATATGAATTTTGTTGTTATTTTTTCTAGATCAATAAAATATTTTCTTGGAAGTCTGATTGGTATAGCACTAAATAAATAGATTAGTTTAGGGAGTATTGTCATCTTTATTATGTTCGCTCGGCCGATCCAAGAGCACTTAATATTTTTCCAATTATTTAAGTCTGACTTTATTTGTGTGGAGACTTTTTTATAATTTTGCTCATATAATTCCTGACTTTCCTTTGGTAGATAGATTCCCAAATATTTTATGGTATCAACAGTTATTCTGAATGGAATTTCTCTTTGTATCTCTTGCTGTTGGGTTTTGTTGGTGATGTATAAAAATGCTGAGGATTTATGGGGATTTATTTTGTAGCCAGCTACTTTGCTAAAATTATGAATTATTTCCAATAGCTTTTTGGTAGAATCTCTGGGGTTCTCTAGGTATACCATCATATCATCTGCAAAGAGTGATAGTTTGGTTTCCTCATTGCCTACTCTAATTCCTTTTATATCTTTCTCGACTCTTATTGCCGAGGCTAGTGTTTCTAATACGATATTAAATAATAATGGTGATAGTGGGCAGCCTTGCTTCACTCCAGATCTTACTGGGAAAGGTTCCAGTTTTTCCCCATTGCATATGATGCTTACTGATGGTTTTAAATATATGCTCCTGACTATTTTAAGGAAAAGTCCATTTATTCCTATGCTCTCAAGTGTTTTTATTAGGAATGGATGTTGGATTTTATCAAATGCTTTTTCTGCATCTATTGAGATGATCATGTGGTTTTTGTTTGTTTGGTTATTGATATAGTCAATTATGCTAATAGTTTTCCTAATATTGAACCAGCCCTGCATTCCTGGTATAAATCCTACTTGGTCATAGTGTATTATCCTGGTGACAATTTTCTGTAATCTTTTTGCTAATATTTTATTTAAGATTTTAGCATCAATATTCATTAGGGAGATTGGTCTATAATTTTCTTTCTCTGTTTTCAGCCTACCTGGTTTAGGTATCAGTACCATATCTGTGTCATAAAAGGAGTTTGGTAGGACTCCTTCAATCCCTATTTTTTCAAATAGTTTATATAACATTGGAGTTAATTGTTCTTTAAATGTTTGGTAGAATTCACATGTAAATCCATCTGGTCCTGGGGATTTTTTCTTAGGGAGTTGATTGATAGTTTGTTCTATTTCTTTTTCTGAGATGGGACTGTTTAGGATATTTACTTCTTCCTCTGTTAGTTTGGGCAAGCTGTATTTTTGGAGGTATTTTTCTATTTCATTTAAGTTGTCGAATTTATTGGCATAAAGTTGGGCAAAGTAACTCCTAATTATTGCTCTAATTTCCTCTTCGTTAGTGGTGAGTTCTCCCTTTTCATTTTTAAGACTAACAATTTGATTTTCCTCTTTCCTTTTTTGAATCAGATTTACTAAGGGTTTGTCTATTTTGTTGGTTTTTTCATAGAACCAACTCTTAGTTTTATTAATCAATTCAATAGTTTTTTTACTTTCAATTTTATTGATCTCACCTTTTACTTTTAGAATTTCAAGTTTAGTGTTTGACTGGGGGTTTTTAATTTGTTCCTTTTCTAGCATTTTTAATTGCAAACCCAATTCATTGACCTTCTCTTTCTCTATTTTATACAAATAGGCCTCTAGAGATATGAAATTTCCCCTTATTACCGCTTTGGCTGCATCCCATACATTTTGGTATGATGTCTCATTATTATCGTTTTCTTGGGTGAAGTTATTAATTATGTCTATGATTTGCTGTTTCACCCAATCATTCTTTAGTATGAGATTATTTAGTTTCCAATTATTTTTTGGTCTACTTCCCCCTGCTTTTTTGTTGAATGTAATTTTCATTGCATCGTGGTCTGAAAAGGATGCATTTACTATTTCTGCCTTACTACATTTGAGTTTGAGGTTTTTATGTCCTAATATATGGTCAATTTTTGTATAGGTTCCATGAACTGCTGAAAAGAAAGTGTATTCCTTTCTGTCTCCATTACATTTTCTCCAGAGATCTATCATATCTAACTTTTCTAGTATTCTATTTACCTCTTTGACTTCTTTCTTATTTATTTTGTGGTTTGATTTATCTAATTCTGAGAGTGCAAGGTTAAGATCTCCCACTATTATAGTTTTACTGTCTATTTCTTCTTGCAGCTCTCTTAGTTTCTCTTTTAAGAATTTAGATGCTACACCACTTGGTGCATATATGTTTAATATAGATAGTGCTTCATTATCCATGCTACCCTTTAGCAAGATATAGTGTCCTTCCTTATCTCTTTTAATTAGGTCAATTTTTGCTTTAGCTTGATCTGAGATCAGGATGGCTACCCCTGCTTTTTTGACTTCACCTGAAGCATAGTAGATTTTGCTCCAACCTTTTACCTTTAACCTGCATGTATCTCCCCGCTTCAGGTGTGTTTCCTGTAAACAACATATTGTAGGATTCTGGCTTTTAATCCATTCTGCTAACCGCTTCCTCTTTATGGGGGAGTTTACCCCGTTCACGTTTATGGTTAGAATGACCAATTCTGTATTACTTGCCATCTTGTTAACCCCGGTTTATGCTTTCCTCCCTTCTTTCCCCTTTCCCCCCCTTCCAAGTATTAAGCTTGTGAGCACCCCTTGCTTCTCACAGCCCTCCCTTTTTAGTGTCCCTCCCCCCGCTTAGAGTTCCTCCCCCTATCTTACCCCTTTCCCTCCCAGTTCCCGTATTCCCTTCCGCTTAGCTTATTCCTTCCCTTTCCACTTTTCCCTTCTCACTTTTCAATGAGATGGGAGAAGTTTCACCATAGATTGAATATGTCTTAAGATTTTTCACTTAAAGCCAATTCTGAAGGCAGTAAGATACCCACTATATTCATCCCCCTCCATTCTTTCTCTCAGATATAATAGGTTTCCTATGCCTCTTCATGAGATGTACTACCCCCACTTTACCCTTTTTCTGGTACAATGTCCTTTCCACATCAATTTCTAGAACAAGGTATACATGTATTCTTTATACATCTATATAGTCAAAATATAGTTCCCAAGATTAATCTTTACCTTTTTAGATTTCTCTTGAGTTCTATATTTGTAGATCAAACTTTTTGTTAAGTTCTGGTTTTTTCATCAGAAATAGATGAAATTCGCTTACTTCGTTGAATGTCCATCTTCTTCCCTGGAAAAAGATGCTCATTCTCGCTGGGTAAGTTATTTTTGGTTGCATACCAAGTTCCTTAGCCTTTCGGAATATCATATTCCAGGCCCTTCGATCTTTTAATGTGGATGCTGCCAGATCCTGGGTGATCCTTATTGTGGCTCCTTGATACTTGAATTGGGTTTTTCTAGCCGCTTGCAATATTTTTTCTTTCATCTGAGGGTTCTGGCATTTGGCCACTATATTCCTTGGTGTTTTGATTTTAGGATCCCTTTCAGTGGGTGATCGATGAATCCTTTCAATGTTTATTTTTTCCTCTGTTCCTATGACTTCTGGGCAGTTCTCTTTGATAATTTCCTGGAAGACAGTGTCCAGGCTCTTTTTTTCATCATGTTTTTCTGGGAGTCCAATGATTCTCAGATTGTCTCTCCTGGATCTGTTTTCCAGGTCTGTTGTCTTCCCCAGAAGGTATTTCACATTTTTCTCCATTGTTTGATTTTTTTGGATTTGCTTGACTGATTCTTCTTGTCTCCTCGAGTCATTCAATTCTACTTGTTCAATTCTGATTTTCAGTGAAGTATTCTCTTCACTCACTTTTTTAAAATCTTTCTCTAATTGTCCAATTGAGTTCTTTTGTTCTGTGGAATTTTTTTCCATTTCGCCAATTTTGTTTTTTAGAGAGCTGTTTTCTGTTTCCAGTTCACTAATCCTATTTTTTCAAGGATTTTACTTCTTTATCCACTCTCTCTTTAACTTTCTCCAGGCTCTTTTGCCAAGCCTCCCTCTCCTTTTCCCAAGCCTCACTCTGCTTTCCCCATTTTTCTTCTAGCTCCCTTGTGAGAGCCTTTTTAATCACTTCTATGAGGTTCATCTGTGCTGAGGAACAGACAATCTCCTCCTTTGGGGAATCACCTGGGGACTGCCTGTTTTTAGTCTCCTCAGGATTTAGAGTCTGCTCTCTATCTGTGTAGAAGCTGTCAAGGGTTAAAGTCCTCTTCAGCTTCTTGCTCATTCTGTCTATTAATCAGAGACAAACTACCAAAGAAAAACAGAAAAAACTGGAGTCTTTCTGAGCTGGGCTGAACACCCTTTTCACCTCATTGAGACTGACATTTCTTGAAGTTTTTTCAGTCTGTCTTGAGCTGGAGAGTGGCTTCATTCTATCAGATTCTGGTCAGAGGCTTGGTTTCATTTAGTTTTTGAAGGACTTTACTCTGTTATCTTGGCTCTGCCCCCAGAAGTCACAAATATTCTCCCTCACTTTGATTTAAGATAACTTAGCAATTATTTTATAGAGTTAGAAAAAAATAATAAAATTCATCTGGAAAAATAAAAGAACAAGAATATCAAAGGAATTAATGAAAAAATTCAAAGGATAGTAGCCTTAGCAGTATCAGACCTAAATTCCCATTATAAAGCAGCAGGCTTAAAAACCATCTGGTACTGATTAAGAAATAGGGTGATGGATCAATGGAATAGGTTACATATAAAAGACACAATAATCAATGACTATAGTACTCTACTATATGGTAAACCCATAGACTCCTGCTTTGGGGATAAGAATTTGATCAAAATTCCTGGGAACACTGGAAAACAGTATGCCAGAAACTTGGCAGAGATCTGTATCTCATACCCAAAACAAATAAAGTCAAAAGGAGTACATGATTTTGGCATAAATGCTAGATGCACATTAGAAGAGTGAGGAGAGTTTACCTCTCACATTTTTGGAGAAGAGAAAAGTTTGTGGCCAAAGAAGAATTTGAAAACATTATGAAATGCAAAATGTATAATTTTGATTACATTAAACTAAAAAGGTTTTGTACAAAGACAATGCAGTGATTTCAAGGGAAGCAAAAAGCTGCAAAAAAAAAAAAAAAACAGAGTTTTTGATAAAGACCTCATTTCTAAGATATATAGAAAACTGAGCCAAAATTATAAGAATATTATAAGAAAATTAAAAGAATACATTCCTCAGTTGAAAAATGGCCAAAGGAGATTATCAGACAATTTTCAGGTAAAGAAATTAAAACCCTCTATAGTCATATCAAAAAAAAAAAAAAGATCAACATCACTATTAGTTGAAAAAATGAAAATTAAAACTACTCTAAGGTATTAGCTCCCACATATCAGATTGGCTAAGATAACAAGGGAAAAAAATGATGAATGCTGGCAAGGATGTAGGAAGACTGGTACACTAACGCATTATTGGTAGAGTTTGTAACCTGACCCAAATATTCTGGAGAGCAATTTGGAACTATGCCCAAAGGGTTATAAAACTGTGTATCTGTATTCCAAAGATAGATATTATAAAAGAGGGAAAAGGACCCACTTGTGCAAAAATTTTTATAGCAGATCTTTTTGTAGTGGAAAAGAATTGGAAAATTAGTAGATCCCTATCAATAAGGGGAATGGCTGAATAAGTATATGGAAGTGATGGAATACTATTTTTAATAAAAAAATGATGAACAAGCTGATTTTAGAAAAGCCTAAAATGATTTACCACGAACTGATGCTGAGTGAAATAAGCAAAATCAGGAAAACATTGCACATAGCAACAGCAAGATTGTGTGATGATCAACCATTGGTTCTTTTCAATGGCTAAGTGATGCAAGACAATAACAATATACTTTGGATGGAAAATTGTGTATCCAAAAAGAGAACTAGGGATACTGAATGTAGATTAACATATACTATGTTCAACTTTTTTTTTCACTTGTAGTTTTTCCCTTTTGTTCTGTTTTTTCTCTCCCAACATAATTCACATGGAAATATGCTAAAAAATGAATGTACTTGTATAACAAAAAAAATTTTTTTTACACATAACTAGAGAAAATAAAAATGAAATACACAAATTAGCAAATAAACTCATATAAGTAAAATCCCAATCATACATATTTTATACTTTTTAGTTGAAGCAAAAACTTGTCTCTGCTTTCTCTTTCCAACACTGAACAGGAATTAGCCTGGGAGCATTGAGGAGGAATGATTATAGGAATTTCTCCAAAATCGTTCCATGACTAGAAGTTGGAAACTTTTAATGACCAGCAGTTCTTATATTGTAAATGACATATACTTGGGAGAAAGATGAGGGTGTAATAGAATCTAAGATTATTTAAATTCAATATAATTTAAGAAGGAATATTTTCCTCAAATCTATTATATTAAGGTTGATCATCTAGACATGGGAATAACAACTCATTTCAAAAGGTTATTATACAGAAAAATTTTGTGAACTAAAGGAAACTAAGGGTTAGTAATGTTTAAAAAACTTGCCCATTTTGTCACAGGGTCAGAATTAAGACTTAAACTAAGGTCTTCTGAATAATTTCAAGCCCGGTATATTTTACATTATACCATGCCAAAAAGATAAGTTTGCTTCATAAAAATTGCCTTCTTGGCTGTTTGAAAGGCTATCACGTGGAAAAAGAAGAAGAAAAAGACTTTTTACATTGTCTTCAGAAAGAGGCAGTAAGTATAGAAATGATGACTAGAATTTTCTGAGAGTAAAATTTAGGCTTGAAGGAAAAATTTCCTAAGTTATAATTATCCAAAAGTGAAATGGTTCTCCTCAGGAGGAAATGCCCCTCACAGAAAAGATTTGAAGACCATTTATTGAGTATTTTATAGAAATGATTCTTCTTCAAGTATGAGCTGGAATGGTTTCTGAAGTCTCTTCCAAAATGGAATATCTATAACATTCACTATTTTTAGTTTTTTTTTTTTAAATAAACATATATTTTCATCTAGATCCCAAGTAAAATATGCCTATTTTGCTTAAATCTTACCATTTACTTCAGGCAAATTAGGTACCACTTATTGGCAGGTATGCTCCAAATGTAAGAAAAGAAAATTTAAAAATAGACTCAGTTTCTAAAACTACAAATCCAAAGTTACAAAATGAAAGCAACCACTACATAAAATGATTCCTCAATTCCTTTGCCACCACCCACCATAACTTGATGCCTGGTATAACTCTTTGTGACATTAAGGTGTTTAATCAACATTACTGACAAGTCTATAAAAACCAGTCTTCTAGAGAAATAACACTAAGGTCCATTTGTAAAACCAACACCAATAATTTTTCTTTCTTGGTGATATGTGCATATTTCTTAAAATATGCTAATGAATTGCTATTGCATCACTTTAGGAATTATTATAGCTCACAATATCAAATAAACAGTTTTAAATGGTCACCTGTTAGAGGGTTGCTTCTCAGAACTGGCAACAAGAAAAAGACTTGGCACTTTTGAAAACACCACATTTATTTTTGCCCCAATCCTATCTTTTAAAATACTAAGTAAACACAGCAGCTATGCCCTAAACATTCTTGCCCTACAAATATCAGTTGTTATTGGCACAGTTAGTAGGAATGCTACTAAAAGCCAGCAGAAATCAGTACTGCTGAGTATGTATTCTATAAAATCAGAGAAAGGGAGAAGCCAAGAAGTCTGAGACAAAAAGTTAGACAGATGGCTTGCAAAACTGCCTGCTGGAGAAAGCAACATTGACTGCTTGGACTGTCAATTTGGTTCAGATTGAGCCAAGTTTTTCCTCTTCTATTGATAGCTTGTTGCTAGCACGATTACTGTGATACCCATAGGTAGTAACTTTTACTGTTAGTACCTAGCATAAGCATCTACATTTGCAAGTAAGCAAGTTTTTAGCACCTATTACTTGTTATCAAGGATACATTTAGCACACTGACTACACAAAGCAGTCTCTATCCTCAGATGATGAAGGATAACAACAAGGGATTCCAGAAGGATCAAATTATGGTATTCCATCTTGATCAAAAGTAATATATTGATGAAAAAAGGAATTCTGAGAAAGGTAAAGGAGTCTCAGAATTCTGGAGATTCAGGAGTTGACGACAATATCTACGTGATAGGATTTGAACAATAACTGCTGACATTCATATAGTCTTATAAGGTTTGTTTGCAAAATACCATAAGAATATATGTATACAAATCCAGATGTGTGTGTGTGTGTGTTGTTTTAAAATAAATTAGCAAATAAATAAAATCCCAGTCACATGTCCTTTATACTTTTCAGCAGAAGTACTTCATAAAACCCTTTAAAAATAAAGGTATTATCAATCTCCATTTTTATAAACAAGGAAACCAGGATGAAAAGAAATTAAGTTATTTGCCAAGGATCACATAGTTAATGAGTGTATGATGCAGGATTCCTACTCCTAGTCTAGCACTATCTGGCTCAAATACTATGAACTCAGCAACAGTGCTTCTGAAAATACTGCAATCAAGCATTTATATTAGAATAAAGAGACTGGGGACAAGCAGTCAGTGAACAAGCATTTATTAAGTTCCTGTTATTTACCAAGCACTGTTCTAGGCTTACAAAAAAAAGCAAAACCAGTTTTCAAGAAGCTTACATTCTAATGGGGGAAGGCAACATTAAAACAACTATGAATAAATAAGACATTGAGATTAGATAGATATTAGATTAATGGAGAGAATCATTAAAGGGAAGCACTAGCTTTAAGATTCAGGACAGGTTTATTGTAGAAGATAGCACTTCCACTGGGATCTGAAGAAAGTCAGGGGAGCCGGGATGTGGAGATGAGGAGGAAAAACATTCCAGGCTTAGGGAACAAATAAAACTGGCCAGAATTGGGAGCTAGAATGTTTTGTTTGAGGAACAGCAAGGAGATGAATGTCACTGGATCTCAGAACACATGAAGGAGAGTAAGATGTAAGAAAATCAGAAAAATAGGAAGGGGCCAAGTTCTGAAGGGCTTTAAAAGTCAAAGGATTTTATGTTTCATTAAGGGAGTAATAGGAAATCACTGGAGTTTATTATACTCTAAGGTAATATGGTCAGACATTAACATTAGAAAAACTAATTTGACAGCTGAATGAAAGATATATGGGAGAGCAGAAGTTGGGTAGTGGGGTAGCCCCACTACCAAGCTACTTCAATAGTCTAGCTGTGTGGTGATAAAATCTTCCACCAATGTGGTTGCAGTGCAAGAATGAAGAAATGGGCATATAACATAGATGTTATTAAGCTAGAAATGACAGATGTTGACCATTGACTGCATATGAGAAGTGATGAAAGTGAGGAGTTGAGGATGATACCTAGGTTATGAACCTGGCTAATAAGGATAGTGATGTATCAGTAACAGGAAAGTTGGGAAAACAAAGGATTTGGAGAAAAAAAAATAATAAATTAAGTTTTGTACATATTGAATTTTAAATGTCAACAACATATTTAGTTTAAGATGCCTAATAAGCAATTGGAGTTACAAAAATGGAGGTTTGGAAAGAGATTAGGCGTGGAAAAGTAGATACCACAGTCCTCTCATAGAATTGACTGTTAAAACTTTAAGTACTGTGTCTTGTGTACATAACCTTGTGTAACCTAACCCACTGATTGACCACTCTATTTCTTAGCCAGTACCAACTAGTTTTGTTTGTTTGTTTGTTTTTCTGGGTATGGATAGGATTTTTCATCATAAGTCCTTTAGAGTAGTTGTGGATCATTTTGCTGCTGAGAATAGCAAAGTCATTTACAGCTGGTCATCCCAGAACATTGTCATTATTCCGTATACAGTACATTTCACTTTGCTGGAGTTCATGGAAGACTTTTCAGGTTTTTTTTTTCCCTAAGGGCATATAGTTTATCATTTTCCATAGAACAATAATATTCCCTGACAATCACACACCATAATCATATTCCTCAATTGATGGACATCCTCTCAATCCAATTTTTTGCCCTATGAAGAGAACTGCTAAAAATATTTTTGTACTTACAGTTCTTTTACCATATATTTTTAAAATCTTTTACTACTTATGCCTAGTAGTGGTATTGGTGGGTCAAAGAATATGCTTGAACTTATAGCCCTTTGGGCATAGATCATGTCTTTTGATCATTTATCAATTAGAACATGGATCTCTTTTTTTAAATAAATTTGACTCAGTTCCCTTTATGTTTGAGAAATAAGGCTTTATCAGAGCAATCTGCTTCAAAATTCTTTTTATAATTATTATTTCTAACTCTTTTTACTCCATTTATTTTATTCTCTTTCTCCTTTCACTCTGACCCTACTCAAAAGTGTTTTGCTATTGACCACTCCTTCCTCCAATATGCATTCTCTATTCTATCACCCTTCCTGAATCACATTTCCCTCTTATTTTCTCACAGAGTAATTTCTTTCTGCATTTGATTATAAGGTTTCTATAACTTAATACATGATCAGTTTTTTCGGTAAGTGCTATACATTTCTTAAAAAAAGATATATTCCTTTCTTTCCCCTTTAATTTTTTCCAGAGGCCTAAAATCTATTCATCTCCTTAACTTCTTTCTTGTTTATTTTGTGGTTAGAGTTATTTATCACTGAGAGGGGAAAAGTGAGGTCCTCCACTTGTATAGTTTTGTTGTCTATTTTTCTTCTTGTAACTAACTTAACTTCTCCTTTAAAAATTTGGATGCTAAAAAAAAAAAGTATTTGAATTAAGACCTTCTTCCCTCTGATGCCAATTCTGTATTTTCTATGTTGGGACATTAAAAAAAATAAAGATAAACATTTTTTAGAAATTTGGATGCTGTACCACTTGAGGAATAGATGTTTAGTATTGATATTGATTTATTTTCTATGGTACCTTTTAGCAACATGTAGTTTCCTTCATCATATCTTTTAATGAGATCCATTTTTGTTTTTGCTTTGCCTGAAATTTTTTTACTTCAGCTGAAGCATAATATATTCTGCTTCAGCCTTTTAACTTTACTTTGTATGTATCTCTCTGCTTCAAATGTGTTTCTTATAAACAACCTATTGCAGGAATCTAGTTTTTAATCCACTCTATCTGAAGCATTTTAATGGGAAGGCTCATTCCATTCACATTCACAGTTATGATTACTGTGTATTCCCCTCTATCATATTTTCTATCTTGTTCATATTTTTTTCTCACTTTTCACCCTGTCTCTCCTTAGTTGTATTTTGCTTTTGACCACGTCCTCCCTCAGTCTGTCTTCCCTTCTATTCCTTACTCCTTTCCCCCACTTTCTCCTCCTACTTCCTTATAGGATAGCATGAATTTTTTTTTAATTGTAGCAAGTTTATTTGTTTTTAATACACATTGCTTTATGAATCATGTTGGAAGAGAAAAATCAGAACAAAAGGGAAAAACCATAGGAGAGATTAAAAAATAAAAAGAAGTGAATATAACATATGTTGATTTACATTCAGTCTCCTTACTTCTTTTTCTGGATTCAGATGGCATTTTCTATCCAAAATCATTTGGATTGCTTTGGATCATTGAATCACTGAGAAGAACCAAGCTCTTTATACTTGATCATCGCAATCCTGGCTGTTATTGTGTGCAGTGTGTTTCTGGTTCTGCTTGTTTCACTTGGCATCAGTTCATGTAAATTTTTCCAGACCTTTCTATGATCAGCTTGTTCATCAAGTTTCTAGAACAATTATATTCCATTACCTTCCTATACCACAGCTTGTTCAGCCATTCCCAAGTGATGGGCATCTACTCCTTTTCCAATTCTTTGCTACCACAAATAGAGCTGCTACAAACATTTTTGTACATGTAGATCCTTTTCCTTTGTTAATGATTTCCTTGGGATATAGACCCAGTAATGGCCTTGCTGATTCAATGTGCACAGTTTTATAGTCCTTTAGACATAGCTTCAGATTGTTCTCCAGAATGGTTAGAGCATTTCACTACTTCAGCAACAATGCATTAGTATCCCAGTTTTCCTACATCCCCTCCTAAGTTTATCATTATCTTTTCCTGTTATCTTAACCAATCTGAGAGGTGTGAGGTGGTATCTAAGAATTGTTTTAATTTGCATTTCTCTAATCAATAGTGATTTAGATCATTTTCCCCTATAACTATAAATGGCTTTAATTTCATCATCTGAAAATTGTCCATTCATATCCTTTGACCATTTATCAATTGGGGAATGACTTGTCTTCTTATAAATTTGACATAGTTCATTATATATTTTAGAAGTGAGACCTTCATCAGAAATACTGGCTGTAAAAAAAATTTTCCCCTAGCTTTGTATTTCCCTTTTAATCTTGTTTCTGTTGGTTTTGTCTGTGCAAAACCTTTTTAATTTAATATAATCAAAGTTATCCATTTTGCATTTCATAATGTTCTCTAGTTCTTCTTTGGTCATAAATGCTTCTCTTCTCCAAAGATATGATAGATAAATTATTTCTTTTTCTCCTACTTTGTCTCCTAGCTTGTTCTCCTATTCTTTATGCTTTATGGAGCTGTAGGTTGATACAAAGGATGTTTGCTCGAAGTGCAATAAAAGAGCACAGGAAAGAAAAGAGATTAATAGTGAGCAGAAGAAAAGGAAATAGCCTCTGTATTTCTAAATCTCATTAGAAAAGTAAGGCGTAAAACCTGGAAGAACAGTTGAAACACCAGCTTGAAGTGGGAAGAGAGAAATAGTTTAGAGAAGAAAGAAAAAACCTGATAGAAATTTGATGACAAGAGAAGGACTGGATGAGGGAGAATGAAACATGTCAAAGAAAGAGAGTAAGATAACCCAGCATCAAATCAACTTTTGAAAAAAGAAATGAGAAAGAAAACATTATTTCTGCAATACATAATTTGATGTTCCATCAAGATTCCTTTTTTCAAGTGCTGATATAATTGATATCACACAGACCAGAAAACATGGCCTCAATAACATTACTAATATCAGCAGTTGAAATGGAAAAGGTATATCTTTTGTGTAAAAGAAATAGAGAGGTTGAGAAGAACAAGAAAGTATATATAGTACATTCTTGAGAATCTGAGAAATAATAATCTATAACAGAAGGGATAATACTGAGAGCAAACTAGAAATCAAAATGTTGTCTTTTCTTCTCAAGATGCCATTGTCTTTAGCATTGTTTAATTTTTATGAGCACCAAAATATAACAAATCCTGCACAGACTACAGAATTTAATATAAGCTCATGAGCTCAGAATCAGATAGAAAGAAGAGTAAGCAAATAGATAAAGCACACAGCATTTTAAACAAATGATTGTGTGTTTCTGTACATTGTTTTTAAAATAACTCTTTCTTATTCTCAATTGAAACTCTAATACCAATATAGGAAACCAACATTGTGCTTATGCTAAAAGAGAAAAAAACCACTATTATAAACTGAGATAAACGTAGATGTTCATAAATGTTGCTATTTTGAAACCTTTTATGGACATGAACACCAATGAATAGCATTCTCCTAGATGGAATCCTGCCTTCTGTCCCACAAAGACCTTATCAGCTCCAAATATTTTATATTAGGTCTAACTCACCAGTCCCGCAATATTGCATCTCAAAGTCTTCACTGGAAAAAGTACTTATCACAGAATTTTTTAAAAAATAGATGCTAAGAAGAAATTAAGCATTATTATAGGATAACTATCATCTTAGGAAATAAAGAATCTAAATCCTCTCATTCCTTAGCCACTTAATATACACAAGAATCAAAAAGGAATAATGGAAATACAGCAGAACTTCCTTTGAAAGGTATCCACTTAATTACTTATGATTCATTCTTAGTGTATAATAAAGATTTATAGTGAAGATGGGACATAGCCTAGGATCATTTTGTTTACTATGTACTGGAAAAAAATAAAAACAATTTAATTGGTAATTTAATCCCTTGATATCACTATACGTCCTTCAGGCATACAAATATCACCTCTGCCCATTCACTGCTAAATTTTTAGCAGTATTTTACATTTGCTTCAAGAATCTCCTAAATATCCACTCATTTCTCACTATTTTTCAATTTAGCTCTTGTTCAGATCACTCTACCTTAACTGCTCACTGACATTGTAACTGCCAAATCCAATAGTCTTTTTTTTTTTTTTAATTCTCCATATACCTTGATCTTTTAATAGTACTTCTGATGCTGATAAACTCTTCCATATTATACCTACTTCTCTCTTTTCTTCTTGGACACTTGTCTAACCACTCAGTCTCTTTCACTGATTCATTTCCACTGAATCACAGAATTTTTAAGTTAGAAAGAAACCTTGTCAATCATCTATCAAACCTATTTGAGAAAATAATACTCACTATAATATACCCAGTAAGTGTCATCTAATTTCTACCTGAAAACATATGAAGACAGAAAACTTCTTACCTCTAAGGAGCCTATTACATTTTCAGATATGTTGTTTTCTCTATCATCAATGTTAAATCTTTCTATTTGTGATTTCCAGAAATTGCTTCTGGTTCTTCTCTTTGGGACCCAACAGAACACATCTAATCCCTCTTTCAAAGACAATTCCCAAATATGGAAGAATGCTATTATTATTTACTCTCTCCCAGCTTTACTCTCTCTTCAATTTTTGTCATATCCACCTTCTTTATTATATTTAACCTGGATGACTCAAGGTACCTGCTATCAGAAACAAAAGGAAAGAGACATAATAAGAAAAGAATTCACTTTTTCTTTTTTGATGAACCACACAAGGTTGTGATAGCCAGCTCCACTGGTCAAAATGAATACTTGACTGTTAGAAACTGACACCAAGATTCCCCACTCAATAAGAGAAAATCTTGCTTGTGCAAGAACTATCAGACTCCATGAAGATAAATTCCTCAAATTTGGCAACATTCATTCTTATGTTCATTCTGAATAAGATAGGGAGGGAGGAGAGTTTTGGCTTCCTATGAAAATCATTCAAACTTCAGAAAAAAGTAAATTCATTTATTACTGTAGCATCTGGGAATTTGCCTGTTTGCTCACTTAGATATAATAGAGTGTTAATAAAGCCAAGGTCATATCTTTATTTGGTTTCCTGATCACAGAATTAATCTCTTAACCCTAGCCAGATGCCTGAAAAATAAGCTGCTGTTCAGATGAAGCATCAGATGAAATAGCGGGCATAGAAAATGCAAATTCATCCCTGCACTTAAAAAAAACCAATTCAAAGCAATTGTTGGAGGTATATGGTATTATCTTGTTTATCTGGATAATTTAAAACATTGAACAAAGAAAAAAGACTGACCTTCTAAAGTGAAAAGATGATCAAACAATATTGTAAAAACTGAATATTTAAAATCCTTTAATTTGAAAGGAGTATGGTTAAGCAATATCCTGAAATAAACCAATTAAATAATTAAGTAAATACATAGTAAATGCTTAATAAGCATTTTAAACCATTTTTCCATTTCAACTTTCTTCAGTGTGAGTTCTACTTCTTCTTTTAATATACTTAAGGGACTATCATGCCAGACTTCATTGCCTCTAATGGTGAAAAGAATTCTCTATAACAATCTTTGCAATTCTTTTCCATTTGTCTATCTGGTCCATTTTTACCCTTATGCTCACTTGTGCCTATATTATTTTTATCCTTGTGATGATATGAATGGAGCTCCTTGGCTACTCTTCTATTATACCTTTAAATGCTCTTGTGATAAATTGGTTTATATATACTATGGATGGTGATATTGTGAGGTTCAAATGAGATAATAGATGTAAAAAAGTTTACAAACCTTCAAGCACCAAATAAAAGCTAATTATCATTGCTGTTTTTGTTAGCTCAAAGTAACAAGGTTTTCCATCTGGAGATGACTTCATTTCTGAGCCTTAATAATAAGGCTGTACTGCTGCTGAGTTCAAGCACTGCTTATAGAGCAATACAGGGAGGAATATGCTGGTAAATATTTAACATTTGAGTTCTCTGGGGGAAATAATGCATGCATGTACACCTTTAAGTTTAATATGTATTATTAATCATTCAGCTTAGACAATCAACAAAAATAACAAATTAAACCCTGATTGGTAACAATTCAGATTTCTGAGGTGTAAATGCTCAAACCTAAAATTTAATAAAAAGCTCTTAAAAGCCAATTGGAGATGGATCCACTACATCTCTAACTAAAGACAGACTCTGCTTTAACCCATTCATTTATAATTTAATTCACATTAAAATGGGATTGTTTTGCTTTAAAAAATTACAGGATTCTTTCATAAAAATTTGAGAATCATAGAATTTAGAGCTGGATAGATTAAAAGATGAAAAAAGATAAAAAAATTTCAGCCTTTATCTTACTAAAGAAGATAATGAAGTTCAGAGATGTTAGGTTATTATCTAAGATCAAACTACAAATCAGGTTTGTTGATTCCTAATTCAATATTCTTTCCAATATTTACCTCTAAATAGCAACAGTTAGAACATGATTTGATTTTCAAATATTTTACTATTTCAACACTGTTCAAAATAACTACTGTATTTTATAGAGAGATTCAAATGTATTTGTACATCCTTATGAACTTAGTTTTTTTTTTAATGATAGCTATAAAAAGTATGTTTAATTCTTTAGCAGAAATGCATGATAAAACGCAACATCATATTTTCCTTTGTCTAGAAAAGGAATATCATACTAGAGAAGCATACTCTTCTGGTCACAGAGAAAGTCAAATCAATTAACATATATGAATCACATTATATGCCAGGTACCATGCTAAAAGCTCAAGAAGCTCATAAGATAAACAAACATATATACATACACAAATGTCTATACATCTATTATATATGTGTATACACTCACATATGTGTGTGATATGTGTGTGTCTATAAATCAGAAGAAAGAAACTAATATTAAGGGAGACCAAGAAAGGATTCTTTCAGAAAGTAGAATTTTAGTTGAGACCTGAACAAAACCAAGGGAGACAAAAAGCAGAGAAGAGGAAGGAGAACATTCAGAGGATTCTATGTATAATACTGCAGATAATAGAGAACCAATTCAGTTGAGAGAGAAAGAGAGAAAGGGAGAGAGATTAGGAAGAGGTGACATTAACAATCATTTTAACAGCTGAATTGAGCATGCACTGGAGTAGAGAGAGGCTTGGGGCAAGAATCAATCTAATTAGCAGACGCAGGAGTTTGTTAGAAGGGGAAAAATTCACAGAGACTAAATAGCCTTTATTAGGAAAGGAAGAAAGATAGCAAGTTCTGCAACATATTTAAACTCAAGTAACACACCTTTTAGTACATGTGGGAACACATCAGTTTTAATCTAGCAAAATGACAAATGGGTAGTAAACATGGTATTACTTTGCACAATTCATTTATTCATTATTTTAAAAAACACCTACACTGAGATGATACTGTCAGAAACAGAATTCTATAAGTTTGAACTGATAGATTATCAAGCCAATTTTAGTAACAAAATGGAAGGAGGCAAATTTAGATGACAGAAATTTTAAGAGTTAAAAAAATAGTTTTTTTTTTTTGTTTGTTTGTTTTTGACCACATTCTCATTGCTTAAAAACTGTCAGCATTATTCAGGTTTGCAGTACGTCACACAGTGTCCATGTGGCTGTTACTCTTTCAAGTATCTTTCTTGAACCTTTTCCTGACATGCATTAGGTACAATCGTTTGTCATACCCAATGCAAATTCCCAGACAGGCAGGACAAAAATTCTGGAAGAATTTGGGTTGCTTAATTGGGAAAAATGGGATATGTAACTGACTCTTCCTATTCCGTACAATTGCTACATAGAATTCTCTTTAATGGCAGTAATAAATAGAAAATCATATAATCTGAAAGTGAAAGATTAGTTTTCCTTCTCAGTCATAGAATATAAGATGTTAAATAATCTTACCTAACCCCCTCATTTAACAAATGAGTGAAATGACCTATTATTTCTCTTAATTGATATTTTCCTCCATTGGTCTCCATTGTCAAGTTCCAATGTTCCTCTAATAATAAAACTCCAAGTTAAATATGGAGACAGTTAGGTGGCTCAGTGGTCAGAGTACTCTCCCAAAAATCAGGAAGACCTGAATCCAAAGATAGCCTCAGATGTACACTAGCTGTGTGACCCTAGACAAATGACTTAATCTCTGTATATTCCAGTCCACTAAAGAAACACCTCTCCAGTACTGAGTGCTATGAACCACAGAGTCACAAAGAGTCAGGCATGACTGAATAACAATAATCTGAATCTGCAAAGTAAATCCAGGATTTCAGAAAACCTAAATTCTATTTCCAATACTCCAGCTAACTCTGAATTTTACCTATTGTGTCTGTTTTCTCATCAATAGAGCAGAAGACTATATATTTTAATAGGCAATAACAAAAAATTATAGAGCATGGGCTTCAAATATTCTCTCTGTTCTATTTACAATAAGTTTTTTGATTCTCATTTTATTTTCTTCCTCTCTGTCTTGGTACTTTGTCATTTTTTTCTAGACAAAACTACTCATCCCAAAAGCCATAGAGTAATAAAATTCAGAAACACAGATATCTGATCTAGGCAATCCATGAATGGTTGAGGAAGGGAAACTATTATCTAAGGGTAAAATGTGAAGTGAGTTGGAAGAATAGAAATAAAAAGTGTCCCTTATGTCTGTCTTTTGGACTCCACCACCTTCCTAACAATAAAAAGATTTCAAGGGCATAGCCAATCTATATTATAGATTTTCTAAGAGCTGACTCTGAAACTATCTAGCCCAACCTGCATCTGACCAAAAATCCACTCTTCAACAATACTGACTCATCTAGACTACTATTTATGAAAACAATTGGAATAGGCGTTTTAAATAAAGCTTTGCCAAAATAACAAGAAATATTACAATTAAAATACAACTGAACCAGCAAAGGTAATAATCTCTTACATTGAAGATGTGGTTAAATAAACTCTAGAAATAGCCCATTCTTTACTGAGACCGTTATCTAGAATAAGTCACTTCACCTCACTCCAGACACCTTGTATAAAATAGAAGTTTTAATCTTCCATTTTCGTAATTGTATGTTGTGAAAGAATGACAATGAAACATTGAAATAATGATCACAGAAATATTAAGCAAAGATAATAATATTAATCAAACAAGGGAAGAGTTTTCATTCATTATGAAATTTGCCTTTGGCTTTTTAGCCACAGAAATGAAATGATGTTATGTTGTTTACTTGACCAAAATATATTAAATAGAACCTTTTTGCTGATGCTATTTTGAGGCCACTGGGCAATTAGAATTTTAAAAATTTCTATAAGTTTCAGGACTATTTGGCAAGATCCAGAAGTATTTAACTAGAGTTATCTATGGGGAAACAATGTTGGATATAAATGGTGAAATGTGAAGCATTGAAAACACAGCAGCATCCATTTTTCAACAAATCAGTCTAGTTAAATGGGCTAATGAGTACTTACTAACCTTCAAAGATGTTCCTGTTATGAAATTCCCTCTATGGTCCAGTTGCTAGTGGTAGTGCTTAGTAACTATTAATGAAGTAAAGGTTTCTTTTAGATCTGTGCCCATTCTTTTGAGTGGTAATGTTTTGCAAAACACCATCACAATTTCATGGTACCTAAGAAGCCATAACTGCAGTATATAAGGTCTGAAAACCCTCTAGGCAAAAGAAATAAATGTCATGAGAAAAATCAAACAATTACCTTAGTATATCAAGATTCTGTAGCCCAGTCAGTTCATGTTTTTTCTTTTTGCTACTCTCATTTTGCTTTGACAGTTCATGAGTTACTACACTAAATTCTAACCATATCCAAACTGTCTCACTAATGGCTTATTTAGTGCTCCTCCACCACAGTTCAGATTGCTCTGCTACTTATAGCAAATATGTTAATCAAGTTTCCATATTTGCTCTTCTGTTTTTGGCCACAACCCTAAACAAGCCAGGTAAGAAAGGAGATCTTTGTACTTAAATTAAAGAATAAGATAGCACATCAACATTTAAGAGAAAGTGTTAGATTTTTTTCTGTCACTAGGTACTTCATGTACCTGTGTTATGTGCCTAACACTTCTGTTCTTTTTTAGATTCCATTTAATAAGCTCCTATTTTGTGCATGATACAATTTGAGATTGCTTAGACTGAGGAGTAGCAGTGGCCAAGCAATTTCACAGCCATAGAACTATATATAAGTTAATATCAAAACCAAAAAGAATTTTAGGCATGAAAAAACTGAGTATAAGATACAAATATCTTCTAATGTGTTGAAGTACCAGGAAACAACTATATGTTTTTTTTTGTTTGTTTGTTTGTTTTTGTTTTTTTTTCAGGAAACAACTATAAAAATATTTGTTAACTATGGGAAATGAATTTTGTCATCCATTACTGTAGTAACTCCCTACCCTACAGTGTTTCATGTAAATTTATTTTAAATACTGAAGATAAGAGTTTGTTGATATTAGATAGTGGAAGGAGTGGAAACCCAAGGTCTTCAAGCAATAAAAAAACTTTAAGGTTTGGTCTCAGCAAGCAAGAATTCATGTTAGAAGCCTGAAATTTTAAAAAGGCAATAATAAGATAAGACCTAGATTCAATGACAGAGAAAACAACAATAATGGGATTAAAGAAATGTAAGATAGGGCAGCTAGGTGGTGCAGTGGATGGAGCACCAGCCCTGAAGTCAGGAGGACCTGAGTTCAAATATGATCTCAGACACTTAACACTTCCTAGTTGCGTGACTTAACCCCAATGGCCTCAGCAAAATAAAAAATCACACAGAAAAGAAAAGAAAAAAAATGCAAGATGCCTGTCATGTAAATCCTGTGGTAATATATCTTTTGGTCCTCTCCTTCCAAAAGCTTTATTGTCTATTTTTCTTGATATCTATATTGGTGCTTTTTTGTGTTTCTTGAGTTTACTTATATGGGTGATAATTTTTTTAATCCTTCATAGAAATGAAATTTCCTAGATAAAAATTCTAATGGTTTCTAAGATTTCCTGTTTGACTACAATCTGAGAGGAATGATTTCCATTGTTTATAACCTAATACCTATTGCCAATAACTAGCATATAAATTTTTATCTTATAAATTATCTCTCTTGATATTGTGGAACTAATTATAAGGAAATTCAAGAACTTTTCATAGGGCTAAAAGTAAGATGTATTTTGTTGTGATTGATAAAAGTATTGTAGTTCCACACAGTTGATCCCATTTAGAAGGAGGGGCTCAAGATTCAAGTCTAGAAATTCTGCACTACCAACTCCTGTCTTGTCATAGCCTTGACAAAATTAGTAGAAATCTCTCTATGATTTGGTGTTCTCAAATATAAAATGAAGGCAATCATCTAGCTGAGAAGGCATTTATAATTACTTTTATCAAAATCAAAAACACAATTTATAAACTATGCAGATATAGGTTCAAATTCTACTTATACTACATATAAGTTATCTAATCCTAGGTAAATTATTTAGTCTTGTAGTTGTTAAGGGGTCCCCTTAAAACTTGTCTTTTTGGGTTATCATATTTTCCAGAAACATTGGCCCTGCAGTATGCAATAGGTCCTAAATGAGTCAAGGATGAAACCTACCCCTACTCTGAGCTGACATAAATCATTATTTGTACCCCAAACTGGAATCCCTATGTGTCTTTATGAGTCAAGATAGGTACCAGTTAATCTGAATCAGACTAAGGCCATCTCATCTTCATAGTCTAATCGTTCCCAAGGGAAAAGAATGTTGCTTTTTCCATTTTATTTATTCATGGTTTCTCTTCCCCTTTGGGTGAGGGGAAATCAGCCTTTTTGCTACCCCTAATGCTCTTTTCCTATCATACTGCTTATTTAGAAGGGGACTGCTTTCTCTCTTCCCTTCTTTACTATAATCATTTCTTGCTTGTACCTGGAATCCCACATACACTTTCATGTCTCTTGTAAAAAATTTAGTTGCGATGCATATCTCATGGATTTGTGATATTTTATCAGTTAACAATATACCAGACAATTTACGACTACAAATTCTGATACTGTTGCTGGCCTGCACTAGTAGAAGGAATTTCTTTTCTACAATCCCTAATTCCCTATACAAATTTAATAATAGTTCAGTCAAAAAAAAAAAAATGGTGTCATTCAGAGAATATTTTTTTTTAAAAAGCATGGTTTCTAGCCTTAAAAAGTTTATAGTAGAGTTCTGATAAGTTAGTTCAAAAGATAGAGATAATTAGAGAAAATAGTAA
Source organism: Antechinus flavipes (assembly GCF_016432865.1). Taxonomy (NCBI): domain Eukaryota; kingdom Metazoa; phylum Chordata; class Mammalia; order Dasyuromorphia; family Dasyuridae; genus Antechinus; species Antechinus flavipes. The sequence goes on from NC_067399.1 coordinate 264,544,166, forward strand.
TGACCTTTTTTTTTTTTTGGCTGAGGCAATTGGGGTTAAGTAACTTGCCTAGGGTCAAACAGCTAGGAAGTGTTAAGTGTCTAAGATTACATTTGAACTCAGGTCCTCCTGACTTCAGGGCTGATGGTCTATCCACTGTGCCATCTAGCTGCCCTTTAGTAATGGCTTTCTAATGGAAACTAGATAACAAGCTTTTTTAACAAGATACTATGTGACCTATTTCTTTCCTCTTTAATTTTATTTATTATATACTGTGTGTGAGTGTACTGTAACTATAAATAGGTTTCAGTGTTCTCACAGAATAATAATCCATTAAGCAGAACAGAAAAACATATGAATATACTTATTTGCCTGAGAGAAGAGTTTGTAAATCAAGTTAGAACTGGTGAAGCCTTCCACCTCTTCCATAACCCAAGAAGTGTTGTTAGAGGAAATATACATGGGAATGGGAAGTATCATGAAAATACAGAATACTTATATTCACCTCAAACAGTAATAACAAAAGTTGAGTTATAGACAAAAAATAAAAATCTCAGTCATTTTTTTAAAACTTGAAGTATGTCATCATAAAAGAAAATCTTATATTTTCCTCCCAGCAGATCACATAAGGTAAATAATTACACCACCATTAACATATCAACCATCATAATTACATATTTTCACAAATATCAAAAAAAAAATCACATCTGGAAGTAGAGATAGGAACTAATGCTGTGATGTAATTAGTATAAGGAACTCTCTCTACCAGTGTAATTTGGAATTTTCTCTATAATATAGGCTTATAAAGTTGTCTAGAATAGTAAAAGATTAAGTGACTTGCCTGGGGTCACACAACTACTATGTGTCAGAGGCAGACCTTGAACTAGGCTTTTCTGGTTTCAGGGCTAACTCAATCCATTAGGCTACACTGCCTAATTCTGCCATTAGTTTCTGTCATTCATTTCTGAAAGTAGAAAACATTATATTCCACAGTTCTGCAAATTAACCAAAGAAGAATGGAGGGAGCAAAAAGTAAAGTGCGGCCATATTTGGGGCAAATCACTTATGTCAAGAGTGATTATTTCTTTGTTTGAGATAATCTCTAACATGCCTTCAAGCTCAAAAAATCCAAAATTCTATGAATAACTCCCAGAAAGTCACCAGTGTATTACTGAATGTTAGCAGGACCAAGAATGCCTCCTATACTTCTCACTGCTGCGTCCTATGTACATTACTGACAAAATGACAAAGCCACTCTCTAGATCCCATCTTCAAGTGTGAAAAAGAAAATTATTCCTTTCTGGTACTTAATGTGAATATTCTCTACCTGAAAAGGGAGGAGAAGAGATGGGAGAAAGAAGTAAACCTTACTTTAGCTTCAGAAGTTGGCTCCAAGAAACACAGGCGGTTCCCAAGTCCTTCAGCTGCCAAACAGAACTTTCTTTGCTCCTTGTGAATGTTAGCAATACACTGGAGAACCACTTCATCTTCCTGTTAGGAAAAACATAAGAACCCATATGAATGGTGTGAAGATAAATCTGGCTATTACAAATCATGCCCCAGGTTATGCCATCTATCTCAATTCTCTAAACTCTGGGATATCTTGAAGGGATAAGAACAACTACATCTTTATTTCCCAACCTTATAAGTAGCTAGATGATGCAATAGATAGAGCACTGGGCCTGGAGTTAGGAAGACCCAAGTTCAAATGCAGCCTCAGCCTCTTACTAGCTATGTAACCTTGGGTAAGTCACCTAACCTCTCTATCTGCCTCAGTCTCCTCAACTGTAAATTAAGGATAATAATAATAATACCTAGCTCCCAGAATTTTTGTGAGGATTGTGTGGTTGTAAAAATTAAATATTTGTTAACTACATAGCACTGGCACATAGTAGATGCCTAACAAATACTGATTTCTTTTTACTCTCTCTTTCATTCAATAAGCATAAATTTATGGTATTCAAACAAGTGCTACACTAATGCTGAGGTCTTTGGGGGGAGGAAGTAGTATCATAAGGAGAGGGCAAACAAGAATATATGACTTGATCCCTGACCTAAAGAAGCTTAAACATAGATAATATAAATACCTGAGAAAATGTAAGACTAAATTAAAGCTATATCTCCTAAATTCTGATAATAAAGTAGAAAGTGATCACTTGACTGATCACTTGAGAGGTAAAGAGAATAAATCAGAGTAATGTATGGTCAGAACAAAGAAAGCTTCCCAGGCTGGGCAAATATGATTTACATACAGGAGAAAGGGGAATGGATACATGTGAAATCATGCAAAACATTTTCATATTAGCCATATTGCAAAACAACAAAAATGGCAACAAGAAAAATAAAGGAACTGAAAAAAATTATGATTCAGACTTTTTCAGTTCTCTCTCTAGAGGTAGATAGCATTTTCCCACTTAAGTCCTTCAAAATTGTCTTAGATCATTGTCTTGATTAGAGAAGCAAAGTCATTCAGTTGATCATCATATAATAGTGACAATTATGTGTACAATGTTCTCCTAGTTCTGCTCACTTCATTTTGCTTTAGCTCATATAAATCTTCCCAGATTTTTCTAAAACCATCCTGCTCATCATATCTTATAACACAATAATATTCCATCACAATCATATACCACAATTTATTAGGTCATTCCCCAATTGATGGATACTTGGTCGATTTCCAATTCTTTGCCCCCACAAAAGAGCTGCTATAAATATTTTCAAACATATAGACCCTTTTCTATTTTTTTTCAACTCTTTGGAGTACAAACCTAATGGTGGTATGGCTAGTTCAAAAGCTATACCCAGTTTTAAAATTCTTTGAATTATAAAAGCACATAGACACGTGATTTAGGAAAATAACTCAGGTGACTGAATAGAGGATGGATTAGAGTGGGAAAAGAAGTCAGAAAGATTCACAAGCAAGCTATTACAAAATCTAGGTATGAGAGGAAAAGGGCCTATATCACAGTGATAGAAGAGTCAGAGAAAAAAAAGAGGGCATATTCAAGTGATGTCATAAAGGCAAAATACACATTTTTTAGAAACAGATTGGATTGAAGGATGGGGACAGGATAGGGGAAGAGGAAGAGACAGTGAAGTGTCTAGAATGACTCCTAAATTTTGAGCTTGAGGGATAAGAATATGTTAGTCTCTAAGAGGAGAATTTTGGTTTCTATAATATAGAGAAGAAAAGAAGAAAGATAGGGAGGATTTATGAGGGGAAGATAATGAGTCCATCTATATCTCATGCTCACTATCAAATGTACCCCAAATCTGTCTTGAGCCTTTTTCTCTCTATTCTCTCATTTGATAATCTCATCAGTATCCACTTATCAGCTCTATACAAATGATTCCAATATTGATTTCTCCATTCTCTGTCCTAAATGCCAATTCCATATCACAAAACTTACATTGGACACTTAAAATAGATGTTCTGTGGGTACTTCAAAGTCACCCTATGTCCAAAAGAAAATTCACTATTTTTCTGTCTATAGCCCCTCCTCTTCTAAACTTTCCAATCACCCAGTTTTGAAACCTGTCAATGCTTAAATCTTCTGTATTGGTCACTTCATATATATTGAATGAATTTCAAAATCTTGCAATTTCTTTCTCTTCAGCATCTTTCACATATAACCCCTTTCTTCATTCAAATGGATCCAATCATGCTGCTAGGATGATTTTTCTAAAGTAAATATCTGATCATGTCAACTCTCCCCCTTCCATAATTTTACACATATGACCCTATGATCATATGTATACATACTTGCTTTTAGGGATTCATAGTCATATCTAAACAAAAAACATGGAATTCTATATTCAGTCAGCAGGAACATCAAGTGACACCTATAAATGCTATGGCAGAAATTGCAGGCATATGAAGAGACTGAGAGAACACATCACTTCACAAATTAACTAGCATAGAATTGTGGCTGTCTTTCACAGAACTGAATAATGGTGGAACATTGATTAATACCCTCCCCAATATATACCCAAAATGGGAAATTCAGGAAACCTGCATTCAAGTCAGAAATCACGGAATTTCTTTAGAAGTCAAACAGGCAAGAAGCCAAAAATTTCTTAGTGCTTTTATAATGTAAGTTTACTAAGTGTACTCTTCTGAGAGTACAGTTTTCCCTAGAGGATGTAACCTCCTACCTGAATATTTCTCCAGGGAAAACCAAGATACGTTTTCCTCATATAAGATTACTAACATCACTAAGACTAGGCATGATCTTAAACAAAATTATGAAATTAAAGTTTGTTTGCCTGTAGCACCATCCTTCTGGACTGCTTTTTATTTCCCATTCATTTCTTCCCTACTTTTCCTTTTGCTTAAGGCAAAGACTTAGCTTGGGGTCCACAGACCCCCCCCCCCAAATGTCTATAGATTAATTTCAGGTGATTCATGAACTCTGACAAGAAAAAATTTCCTTCCATTTATTTATTCCATTTATATATGCTGAGAAAAGATCCAGACTTCACCAGATTGCAAAGGGATCTCATGATATAAAAAAGATATGAAAATTCCTTCCCTAAAGTATCCTTTTTTCTATTTCTTAATGCTGTTCCTTAATCCATTCCTCTTATGTCCAATGAAAAAACTCATATAATCTGATAAACTAATCTGTACTAATAAATCTCTATCATATATGTGTATATATACACATACACATACATAGATATCAATACATGTATGACATCATAAATTTGGAATTTTAGGGCTGAAAGAAATTCAGAATTCTCATTTTATAGTTAAAAGAACAGAAGAACAACCTGCATAATATCACACAGCTAATTCATTAGAATCAAGGATAGGCAAGAATCCAGGTTTCTTCATTTTCAATTAGATGATATATCCATGCCATGTTTGAAACAGGCTAGTCAAATTTCCAAGATGAGAAGCTACTAGATAGACTGCCTTTGTATATATCCAGTTGCTAGCAAGCATAGTGCCTAATACACAGTGATGTTTAATAGATACCTAATTACTGAGTGATTTTTAAAAATAAGAAAAAGTGTAAATAAATCAATAGGCTAGTTAACAAATGTTCCACTTTCTTTCGTTAACAACTAGCACAAAACAAGATACCTGGCTTTTTTCTATCTCTAGTCATTTCCATTTGATTTGTTTTCTTTGTTTCAACTCTAATTTCACTAAAAAAGAATTATGGCACCTCTCTTATAAAGTATCCTCAACAAACATTTAGACATTGAAAAGCCATACTAGACATCCAAAAGGTAAAAAGCACAAAATAAGAAGTGGTGAGTTTGAGAACTGCAAAGATGGTTGGTAACCCTAACAATAAAAGGAAGAAATGGTGACGGGGGGTTTGCTAAAATTCAGAAGCAATCTTAAACCATTTTTTAACTTTCAAAACCCTTTCTAACCAAGGACATGCTGCATGCATACATGCTTCTGTGTGTCTTTGTATGTATGTATAAAATTCATATACGTGTGTATACAGTATGATGTGTGTCTGTGAGAGAAATAGCATATAAATGAGTATAATAGAAATAAACTCACATAAGGACACTGAGGTCCAAAGAAAATATTACTGTACAAATTCATCTGATTTCCCACTGCTTCCAGCTTGCTTCTTCTACATTGATAAGACATAATTTGTATACATCTCTTTTACCTCTATTCTTTTGATTTATATTGTTCTGCTTGCTTAGAATGTTCTCCCTTCTTTTCCGCTGTCTATCCAAATTCTTATTATTCTTCATAAAGCAGATCATCTCAAATTGCAATTCTCCCACCAAAACCTTTTCAGGAAAACTTCAGCTGACATTAGCTTCTGCCTTATCTAAATCATTTTTGTATTTATATTCAGTACTAAGCAGAATTTAACACAATATTTTAATTGCATTAGGTTAGTCTTATATCCCCTAATGGAACACAAATTTCATGAAGGTGGAGTTTGCCTAGTTTATACCTCTTTATATAGCCCTCAAAGTGATGACTTGGGCTGACAGTGTCCTCTAGCCAAAGTTCTCACTTCACTTTTTTTCTTTTTTTCAAACACAGAATTTCAGAGGCAGAAATAACTTCAGAGGCCAGTTAGTATAATTTACATTGGAACCTATACTTCTCTACAATAGCCATAATAAAGTTATATTCAGTCTCTGCTTAAAGTCTAGTAAGGGGAAGGGCTACAGTCAATTCCACTTCTGGAGAGCTCTAATTATTAAGAAAGTTTTTTCTTAAGAGAGAATCAAAATCTGCTTCACCACAATCTCCACAGGAGCTGCTCTTTCTACCAAATAGAAGCTGGCCACATTTCCAGGGTTCTTCAGAGTGTTGAGCAAAATAGGATACATGGATTAGATTGCAGAACAGTCTTGAAATTTGTCTCTCTAAATATATGTAAACTCCTTGATGGCAATAACTGTAATTTTTTTTTTAAATCTTCATATCCCCAACCCCTGGTCGATTTCCTTGCTTGTACAAATCTGTTTCCATTCCAGTCCATTAATCTTCCTAAATCATAGTGGCTATCACCACCAGAACAAACAAAATCCATTTAGCAATCAACAATTTTTACAATGTGATCCCCTCCTACCTTTCCATTTTTCTTATAAATTACTCTCCTCCACGTACTCTGTGATCTATTGATACTAGCCTGTTCTATGTTTGTTTGTTTGTTTTAACAAGATATTCCATCACCAGTTTCCAAACATTTTCACTGGTGTTTCTCTTGCCTGGAATATTCTCCCACCTTATATCTGTTTTCTTGGTTTCCTTCAATTTCCAGATAAAATCCCATCCTACCTTCTACAGGTAACCTTTCCTGATTCCCATTAATGCCAGTATCTTCCTTCTATCAAAGATTTTCCATTTATCTTCTGCATCTGTGTGTGTGTGTGTGTGTGTGTGTGTGTGAATACAGGTATCTCCCCATTAGATTGTGAGTTCCTTGAGAGCAGGGATTTCTTTTGCCCCCATTTTTTCTTTCTGTTCCAAACACTTAGCACAATGATTGGCATATTATAGATTTTTAATAAATGTTTACTGCGTGACTGACTTGATATTATTTGATTAATGTTTTTTGATACTATTAAATATTTTGTCAAAGTGTGCTTGTCCCTTCTGAGCACAGATAGCCATATGTTGCTTTATATGACTATGACTGGACTAAACTATTTTAAGGAACTAACAAAACTTAGATCATCCCTTTTACTCTTATACTGTGAATGACAATCTGAGTGACTACTTTCCTACCAGTTTTCTGATAAATGTTTTCCTGATAAAACCACCTTATTTCCTGCATACAGGTTGCAATTATCAAACATCTTTCTTTTATCGTTAATTCAGTTCTTAATCATGCAAGAACTGTTTTATACTAAAGAATTTGTAGTCTTAAATTTAATTTATAATAAAACCAATAATTACATATGTGGTAATTAGAGGCTTAAAAAAACATTTTTTTAAAAATAGTGAAACTGCAGTCTAAAGGGAGTAGAAAGTCCCACAATCAGATAGAATTAAGTTTTGGTAGTTGACATTATACCTTGCAAGCAGTAGCACTTAGTGGTTGCCAAATGGCTAGTTTCTCCACTATTTCTCATTGTGCTTTTTGAATATTGTTCTCCCCATTACAATCTATTTCCTTTAAACCCCCTCAAGTTCCTCCCTCAAAAAATATACACACATAAAACACATATTGCTATTTGCTATTTCCTCCTTGATTTTGCTGGTTAGAAGGTATGAAAAGTAGAGTGCAGAAATAAAGCATAATGATCTCTGCTCTAACTTGAGAAATTGCATGAAACCATGATTCATGAATTTCAGGATTCTGGGTTCCTACAATTGCTCTAAATCGAATCTAAAAAGAGAATTTGATCAGGATGTTTCACTTTTCCATATCTGAGCGATAAATGTCTATGAGTTTTTTAATTTGAATTTTGTCTTTAATAATACCTATACTTTACAAAAATTATTCTTCTTTGACTTTCCAGAGAATCATCCATTGCAGCTTTTTAAATTTTATTTTTAGAAAGCAGTTCAGCAAAAATAATCAATACATTGTGAAATAAAGCCAGCTCTTCAGTCACAACACTTGGGTTTCACCCTCTGATGTCTATCACTTAAGAAAGTCACTTAATTGAGCTTCAGTTCTTTATCAGTAGAATTCTATTGAGTAGAATAAGGTAATATACTGAAAGACTTTTGATATTTGTCCCAGTTCATGATTATAATTAACCAAGTTTGGCCTTATTTGCGGTATTCAACATTCGTAATTTCTCACCTTACACACTAATTCTTCACAAAAGTTGTATTCTTCCCAATCTTCTCCCACACCCTCACCCCCTCTTAACAGTAGGTCAACAAGTAGTGAGGCTCTGGAGAGACTTAACTACAAGGTGGGATCCTATAGCTAAGAAGTAGGACCCCTCACACATGATCTATTCTAAACCCCTCATTTTGAAGAGGTTAAGTGACTTGCCCAATATAATAAGTAGTAGAATCTGAAGTCAAATCCCAGTCTTTAAACTCCAAATCATTTCCACTGTGAGCAAGTGGAATATTCTAAGACTTAACTCTCCAGGAAAGCAATAAGCGGTCTTAACTGTATTTTAATATGAAAAAAGGTCACTGGGCTGCCTCTTCTTAGTTAATATTGGTCTTTAGACTCCAGGGTTATAGGATATGTTCAGCTCTTATTTTACAATCCAAATCCGCTATGTTAGAAAATTATCTTCGTGGGCCATATAATTCGTAATTCAGTACATTCAACATTAATGTATTTTTTTAAAGCATTTACTAAATACATACTATATGTTAGGCACACAGAGTGCTTACACGGAAGAGGAGGGGAGGGGGCAGCATAAAAGTGGATTAAGTAAAGGAAAAACAAGGTAATTTGAGAAAGAACAGAGAATAAGAAATACTGTGCTCCCAGGAGAACAGAAAAGATCCTGCCGCTGGAAGGGCATTGGAGGATGAGGATGAGGGTGAAGGTGGGGCTGGGGCCGAGGGGCTCGAAGCGCGTGCAAATGTTCAGAGATAGGAAATGACAGCAGAGTGTAGCACCAGGCTAGGAATACGGTCTGAATCTAGAAGGGCCTTGCCTTTAGCTACGTTCCTCCTTAAGACGAGTCCAAGCCCTCCTGCAGCCGTGGCGGCATCTTTTCAATCACGTCCGACTACTTGTGCCTCAAGTATTGTCCTTCGAGGACACAGGCAGCAAAGAGCTTAGTAGATTCAAGTCCTCCCTCCATAAGATAAGAGAGACCCTGAAGCTCCTCCTCAAACTCCCTCACAAGGCGCGCCACAGGCTGCCTTAGGCCCCGCCCCCATGGGTGGGTCCTGCCTAGACTTCCGCTCCCGCATGCCCCGCCCAGAAACTATCAATGAATGCTCCTGGGTCCGGCTAAGGACTAGGTAGATAAGGGTCCTGGCTTTTCTCTTATTTGCATGGGATTGTGCTTTGCGGCTGTTCGTTTGATATCTTGTTGAAGCAATGGAATCTATTTCAGAAAAATGCTTATAAAAATACAAAGGAAATCAATATTATATACATACATAGTTATAACAAATTATACAAATAAATGTTATATATACACATATGTAAATATATATTAGTTTTTGTAATCAGAGTCACAGACCTGAGATTAAGAATCCCTGTTCTAAAAGCACTTATAATTGATCTATGTTCGGGTCTTTTGTGAAACTGATTTTCCTTTCATTGACATATATACATACTTTTTTTCATTTTGTTGATCAATCAATTGATTTATAATTTTAAAAAAAAACTAGCACTTTTAATAACCTTTTGAAATTATTTTACATACATCGTTTGATCTTTGTTACAACCCTTTGAAATAGATTGCCTTATTAGCTCCATTTTACAGATGACACAGGTTGAAAAGTTTAATCACTTGTTAACCTCTTGCTTAATTTTAACGAAGTTCTTCCTTCCCCCCTCTGCCTCTCTGTATCTTTCTCTGCCTCTCTCTCTCTCTCTCTCTCTCTCTCTCTCTCTCTCTCTCTCTCTCTCTCTCTCTCTCTCTCTCTCTCTCTCTCTCTCTCTCTCTCTCTCTCTCTCTCTCTCTCTCTCTCTCTCTCTCTCTCTCTCTTCTCTCTCTCTCTCTCTTTCTCTCTCTCTCTCTCTCAGAAAGTATAATAATGTAAATATTGTTATTCTAGATCTTATAAAGCAGAGAAGTGATTTAGAAAGATCATATTTGAAAAAAAAAATACCAAGAAAGTCATAGTAGAAGCTGGAACCTAAAGAGATGTTATATAGAAAGTACATGAAGATCAGAAAAGTCAATAAAGTATTACAGAAAAACAAGAAAAATAAACAAAACAAAATATAGCCAGTCATGATCAAAGAAGATGAAAAATCAGGGTTCAAATAAATTGTAGGTAAAGTATTCAAGAAGAAGATATACAAAGAATTATAGGTCAAAAAAAAAAAATTGAATCGATACCAAGCACACAAGGGTTAGGAGACAATCTAGACAAAACCATGAAACTGAGGCAGAGGCTGCCTGAGATAAGAAGTACTTATAGTCTTGTGCCAGGGGTGGGACACAGTGACTAGATTCCACATGTAGATCCAAACCAGTCTTCAAAGACCACTGCAGTGCAGAAATTTGGCACACCTGGCATTTTGATGAGGCTCAAATACTGCTTAATACAGCAACTCACCACACCTGACAGTTCCTGGTACAGATGGGTTCAAACTATCCTTAGGAAAATCAAAATCAGCAAATATTCATCAAGCATCTGCTATATTCAAGATACTGTTTAAGTCACAACATTTTTCAGTTGTTCATAAAATGTATCCTCTCCCCAAATTCCCAATATCAATCCAATTCCTTATCCTATTCACAGCTTTAGAAAACACAATTCCTCAAAGCAAAGCTACTTTTTTGTGCTTTTGTCAAACCCAGATTAAAACCCAATAAGAGTTAATAGGAATGAAATGTCAATTTATTATTATATAATTTTGTGCTTTTGTCAAATCCAGATTAGAACCTAATAAGGTTGAAATGTCAATTTTTATTATATTAATTTTCATTATTGCCTGCTTTCTCCAAAATACTCACAGAACACATTCAATTTAGAATTGAGAATTGCAGAGTAAGAAATGCCAAGAATACCACTACCAAGGGAGAAACCCAAAGCCCCAAACACTTTTCCAGGTTTCTAGGTAGGGTATCTACTTGATCTCAGGTTGTAGACTCTCCATGAGTTCACATTATTTTTGCCTGTTTTTTGTTTTGTTTTGTTTTTCTGAGGAACTTCTAATGGACCAGAAATTAACATTTACTAGTTTTTCGTGAATATCTCTTTCTAGACTAGATGTTAAGTGTATTTTTCTAGGCAATCTCAACAGAGCCATGTGTGATTTCCTCTCTTAAAAAATATCATTTTCAAGTGGACTGAGTTACCTAGGAGTATCCAATGTCTCATTAATATCCTCCCTGCCTTCTTTTTCTCACCCTTGTACATTAGGGAACTTTCTTTCATTTAATATTGATTTATTTTTAATGGTCTTTTTATGACATCTCTAAATCCCTGGTAACTTTTTTTTGGCCTTTATTTGTGGCTCTAGTTTTTAGGACAGTGACTGGCATCATCAATCACCTAGCTGAATTCCTCCACTTCGTCTTGGTCTCCAGAAATTTATCCTCTTATCCTTAATACCCCCTGGCTCAGGGAGTATTTCCTATCCAGCAATATTTCTCAGGTCATTTCATCATTTCCTACCCCGCAGCACTTTATCATGCCCCTGTTATAAGTACTCTCATTTTCTACCTTCATTTCAGCTTTTTTTGTGTGTTGTCTTCCCCAATTAAATGGTAAGATCCTTGAGGACAAGGACTGTTTTTTACATTTCTTTCTTTCTCTAAAGCTTAGCATAGTGTCCATCACATAGTAGGTACTTAATCAATGTTTATTGACCGTCTGACTGGCACATTATAGATCTATAATAAAAATTTGATAAAAAATAAATAATATTTTAATGATTTACATAGCTTCTCAAAGTGATTCATAACAATTCTCTCATCCACTTTTCAGTTTCATGGAGAAAAAAAAAAGCAAGAGAATAGCAATTACACTATAGAAATAGAAAATTGGGGTCCAGAAAGAATAAATCATGATTATATAATGGTTAAATTTGGATTAGTAACTTAACATCTTTATTATCTTTCCCTAGTTATACATTGTCTTAGTTACAAGAGGAGTCAGAAAATTTTAATTATATCCCAATGTATAATCTTTATTAAGCCAATATGGTTTTTCTAGGGTAAAGTTTTATTATTTGTAAATATGGAAAATGATGTAAACTTTCCTTCCCAAAATATGAGAAAGATGAATGACTAAAACCCCAAGTGCTAAATAACATATTTGTCTCAGAATTGGATTTATATTCCAAACAAACTTCCCAAATTGCATCTTGTATCTTGCATTTAGTTGTTTTATATCTTGAAGGCAAACAAAATTCTGGTTACAATGCAATATTTATGGTCACAGGGATTGGGATTCTTTGCTTTTATAATTTTAGACTGAAAGTGCCTGAGTTAGTTTAGAATAAAACTCTGATATACACTCCTACGGAAAACATATCAATGATTTAGAAAGCCCCTATTTCCTCCTCTAGCTGCAAAGAACTGCTGTTCTGATTTATTCTGTAATTGAGCAACATTGCTGCTTGTGAAACAAAATACAACAGCAAGTGATTACTAGCCAAAGTAAATAAAAAGAGATAGTTATAACAATGGAGTGCTAGGGAAGCCATTCAGGCCTGGAATACACTCCCTCCTAATCTCCATCTGTTGCCATCTTCTTTTTTCCTTCAAGGTTCAGCTCCTATACCATTCCCAATATCATGTTTTTCTTGGAAATTTTCTGCCAGTCCTATTTTTCCACCTTCTCCCTACTTCTCTTATCTCCCCAACCCCAAGATAAAAAGTATCAAAATCATAGTCTATTCATTAAACATCCTATCCTATGGGCAATGTATTCACCTCTCAAATTATGAAGTGAACAGTAATATAATGAAGTTCAAGGTTATGAGCCAAAGTCAGAACTTAACATTTCACCTTAAGCTACTTATAACTTAATTCATTCTGACTGAATGGAAGCAATATTAGCATATTTGCTGGTTTAATAGTAAAGGATGGGGAAAAATGGCAGATGTCAACAGCTGCAGAAATGATAGCTGACAAATGAGATCTTAAAAGAAATATCTTTTCACAACTGAAATGTAACTTCTCGAAACTTTTCCTAAATCTCATCTTCCCAATAAAACCACAAGTGCTTTTTGGACAAGGGATTTGATTTATATTTCCCTGTGTCTTTCACAGTCTATATCCTTCTGATAGATATATACTATGGGTTAATATGGGTTAATGGCTATCTAGTTGAAGTACAAGGTCAACATCAGGGAACAAATTTTAGAGTAACTTTTTGGATCCAAATCATTTTCCCTTTGTGTTTATGACTCAGATATTGAGCTATTATTTACTCCCAGTAGACATACCATCTTCCTGACCTAGGTTCCTGAGATACGATCTAGGAGATTTCAGCTTGTCATGAGAATAGTAACTCCCAATGTAATCTGCTTGGTACTGGCAACTCACTTATGAATTCTCCAAGGAAATTCTTTGGTTTGGCTTACTATTCTCAGTCAATTGGGTTTCAAAGATTTTTATTATTATCATTCATTTTAAAAGGTATTTGTGTGTAAATTGATAATATGGTTTCCCTACTAAAGTCAAAGCTTCACTCATAAACAGAATACTAATTTCTTTTTCACTTAATAGAAATTCATGAACTGAAGTTAGGGTTTTGATATACTGCGGAACTTAAAGATACTGAAAAACACCATTTTCTCATTTTGCAGCTAAAGAATGCATATGGTATAGCAATAGCATGATTAATATTTACATACAGAATTGCCCATCATGGAGGGTAAAATTGCATTAGATGATTTTTAAGCAATATTGAACAAATGGGCCTTCCTTGGATTGAATTTTTAGAAGTATTATGTATTACCTACTTTACAAATAAAACAAAATCTATAGAAAAATTCACTTGTAAGTTAAGACTCTGGAACACTTCAATTCTGGAAACAAACATTAATTATTCCTGTATTTTCCATTGTGCGGCTTACTATTGCTGCACTTTCTAGACTACTGGATTTTGACATCTATCGTATCTTAACTGTTCAATATAAATTGTGTTCCTTTACTAGAACTTAAACTCTGAAAGAAAGGGCTATATAATTTTGCTTTTCTATCACCAGGACTAAGCACAGTATTCTGCACATAATAAATGCTTCATAAATGTTTGTTCCTTTCTTCCTGTCTTTTCAAATATTATGTAATTTTATACTCATCACAACCCTGGGAGGGAAATGATATTATAATTTCCATTTTACAGGGAACTATCTGAAGGAGACAGGTCAAGTGACTTGCCCACACAGCTACTAAATGTCTAAAGCAGGATTTGATCTCAAGTGTTCCTCACTCCAGGCCCAGTGAGCACCCTATTTACTTTGCCACCTAGCTGCATTCCAAAGCCTTTGGTTTTTGTCAAGTTTTGTTTTCAATATTGGTACTCTACATCTGCTTATCATAGACCTCATCTAAATTATGATCTCTTCTTATAATCTTATAATTATAATCTCTTCTTATAATCTCCTGACTTTTCTTGCTGATTCAACCTGGTTTGCTTACCTAGACATAGTCCTCATAAAAGAGTCACTTACTACACATAATAAACAATTTATTTATTTACTATTTCCCTGCATTTGATGACTTGTGTGGTCTTGATCAGTATCAACACATAGCAGCTGCATTCCTGCCTAGGCAAATTTCCAGTTCTGGCCACTCTTGATGTACCTTAACAGGACACTAAAGAAAGTGATAAATAGAAATATCTTAAAATTATTGAGGGGGTGGAGTCAATGTGGCCCAGAGTAGCTTGGTCTTTTTCTGAGCTCTTCCTAGCCTTCCTCAGATCAACACTAGCTCAAGCTTCTGAACTGGTTTGGGAGTGAGAAAATACACAAATATTTGGAGTGTAACATATTTCTAGCAAAATATACTTTGGAAGAACTTCAGAAAAGGTCTGTTTCAATCAGACAAGGGGGTCAGTAGCTGAGCCTAGATGCAGCACAGGGACACACAGGTGTGGGGTCCCTGTGCCCAAGAATCTACAGGAAAATTCTTAGCCAAAATACAGCAGTGTTGGCTACTCTGTAATGGTTAGAAGCCAATGGATCAGCAAATTACCTGTGAGACACCTAACACAAATACAAAAGGCAAATAGTGAGCCTCTGAACTCCAGAATAATGTGGGATTTGGCCACACCCACCAGTACCAGAAGTCAGTCAACAGCACTGGCTCCAGGGCAACCTAAAGTACTGTTGAAGAAGCTTGGGATAATCTTCCCATTTGCCCTAAGAGCAGACCTCAACTTTTTTTAAAAATGAGCAAAAAAGCAAAAAGAACTCTGACCATAGATAGCTTTTATGGAGACAGAAAACAGAACTCAAACTCTGAGGATCTCAAAGGTAAATCATCTCCAGATGAAGCTGCAAAAGGTAATATGAATTGGTCCACATCTCTCAATGCTCTCTTAAAAGAATTCAAAAAGAATCTTAAAAGAGAGAAGAAAAATAGAGAAAGGAAATGAGAACTTTGTAAGACAGTTTGGAAAAGGAAACAGAAATTATTAAAGAAAACTCCTTAAAATAGATTTGGTGAAATGGAAAAATATAACACCTTACAAAATAGATTTGAAAAAGAAACTAATTCATTGAAAAACAAAATTGGTGAAATGGGAAAAACTTCCAATAAATAAAACCTCATCTAAAAATTCGATTGGGCAAATGCAAAAGGAGATTAAAAAAACTAAGTGAAGAAAATAATTCACTAAAAATTAGAAATGAACAAATCAGAGTGAACTCAAAATCAGTCAAATAAAAGAAAAAAATGAAAAAATAGAAGAGAATGTAAAATACCTTATTGGAAAAACAAGTGACATGGAAAACAGCTCTAAGAGAGACAATCTAAGAATTATTGTACAATCTGAAAACCATGATGAAAAAAAGGAATCTAGACATCATTTTTCAAGAAATCATCAATTGTGACAAATAATTGAATTCTGAAATTAAAAGGAGATATTGAGAAAATTGGAAATAAGAAAACTATTTAATTAATGAACAAAACTAAGAGTTTTTATCAAAAAACCAACAAAATAGATAAATCTTTATATAATTTAATTAGAAAAAAGAAAGAAAAAAATAAAATTGTTAGTATCAAAAATGAAAAGGAAGAACTTTCTATCAATGAAGACAGAATTAGAGCAATAATAGCCATTTTGCCTAATTATATGTTAATAAGTCTGATAATGGAAGGGAAATGGAATAATACTTACAAAAATATAGATTACACAGATTAACAGAAGAGGAAATAAATTACTTAAATACCTTTTTTAGAATAAGAAATAGAATAAGCTATTAACCAAATCCCTAAGAAAAAATCTCTAAGACCAGATAGATTTACATGTGAATTCTGCCAAACATTTAAAGAACAATTAATTCCAATACTATGCAAACTATTTGGGAAAATGGGGAAAGAAGGAGTCCTACCAAATTTCTTTCATGACACAAATGTGATGCTGATACCTAAGCCAGGTAGGATCAAAACAGAGAAAGAAAATTATAGACCAATTTCCCTAATGAGTATTGATGTAAAAATCTTAAATAAAATATTAGCAAAGAAATTACAGCAAATTATCCCCAGGATAATACACCATGACTTGGTAGGATTTATATTAGGAATACAGGGCTAGTTCAATATTAGGAAAATTATTAGCATAATTGACTAATCAATAATTAAACTAACAAAAATCATATGATTATCTCAATAGATTCAGAAAAATATTTGACAAAATCGAATACTCGTTCCTATTAAAAACACTAACGAGTATAGGAATAAATAGTGTTTTCCTTAAAATGATCAATAGCACCTATTTAAAATATCAGCAAGCATCATATATAATGGGGATAAACTAGAACCATTCCCAATAAGATGAGGAGTAAAGCTTTGGCAATAAGAGAAGAAAAAGAGATTAAAGGAATTAGAGTAGGTAATAAGGAAGCCAAATTATCACTCTTTGCAGATGATATGATGGTATATTTAGAGAATCAACTAAAAAACTACTAGTAATTCACAGCTTTCACAAAGTTGCAGGATACAAAATAAATCCATATAAATCATCAGCATTTTTATACATTACCTACAAAATCTAGCAGCAAGAGATACAAAGAGAAATTCCAATTAAAATAACTGTAGATAATATAAAATATTTGGGAGTCTACCTACCAAGGCAAAGTCAAGAATTATATGAACACAATTACAAAGCATTTTTCATACAAATAAAGTCAGATGTAATCAATTGGAAAAATATCAAGTGCTCATGGGTAGATTAACCTCATATAATAAAAATGACAATACTACCTAAATTAATCTACTTATTCAGTGCCATACTAATCAAACTCCCAAAAAATTATTTTACAGAGCTAGAAAAAATAATAACAAAGTTCATCTCGAAGAACAAAAAGTCTAGAATTTCAAGGGAATCAATGAAAAAAATGCAAATGAAGGTGGTCTAGCTGCACCAGACTAAAACTATATTATAAAGCAGTGGTCATTAAAAACCATTTGGTATTGGCCAAGAAACAGAGTAGTTGATCAGTAGAATAATTTAGGTTAAAATAGTCATTGACTATAATAATCTACTGTTTGACAAACTCAAAGACCCCAACTTTTGGAATAAGTACTCACTATTTGACAAAAACTGTTGGGAAAATTAGAAATTAGTATGGCAGAAACTAGGGACTGAGCCACACCTAATACCCTATACCAAGATAAGGTAGAAATGGGTTCATTATTTAGATGTAAAAAAGTGATATTATAAATAAATTAGAAGAACAAAGGATAGTTTACTCCTCAGATCTGTGGAAAAGGAAGGAATTTGTGGCCAAAAAATTGGAGTATATTATTGAATACAAAAAGGATAATTTTGATTATATTAAGTTTAAAAGTTTTTGTACAAACAAAACCAATGCAGACAAGATTAGAAAGGAAACAATAAACCAAGAAAAAGTTTTTACATTTAAGGGCTCTGATAAATGCCTCATTACTAAAATATATAGAGAACTGACATATTTATAAGAATTTAAGCCTTTCTCCAAATGTTAAATGGTCAAAGGATATGAACAATTTTCAACTGAAGAAACTGAAACCATTTCTAGTCATATGAAAAGGTTCTCTAAGTCACTATTGATCATGCAAATTAAGAAATGTAAATTAAGATAACTCTGAGATACCATTACACACCTCTCAGGTTGTCTGAGATGACAAGAAAAGGTAATAGGGAATGCGGGAGGGGATGTGGGGCTCTAATACACTGTTGCTGACGTTGTGAATTGATTCAACCATTCTGGAGAGCAATTTGAAATTATGCTCAAAGGGCTATCAAAATGTGCATACCCTTTGATCCAGTAGTGTTACTATTGGGCTTATATCCCAAAGAGATATTAAAGAAGGGAAAGGAACCCATATGTGCAAAAATGTCTGTAGCAGCCATTTTTGTAGTGGCAAGAAACTCGAAACTGAGTGGATGTCCATCAATTGGAGAATGGCTGACTAAATTGTGGTATATTAATGTTATGGAATATTATTGTTCTATAAGAAACAGTCAGCAGGATGATTTCAGAGAGGCCTGGAGAAACTTACATGAACTGATACTGAGTGAAGTGAGCAAAATCACGAAATCATTGTACACTATAACACCAAGACTATAATATGATGATCAATTCTGATGGATGTGGCTCTTTTCAATAATGAGATAATTAAGTCATTTCCAATGATCTTGTGATGAAGAGAGCCATCTGTATCCAGAGAGAGGACTATGGGAACCGAGTGTGGATTACAATATAGTATTTCCACTTTTGTTGTTGTTTGCTTGCATTTTTTTTCTTTCTCATTTTTTTCCATTTTGATATGATTTTTCTTGAGTGGCATGATAATTGTAGAAATATGTATAGAAGAAGTACACATGTTTAACATCCATTGGATTACTTGCTGTCTAGGGGAGGTGGGGTAAGGGAGGGGGAAAAATTGGGACACATAGTTTTACAAATGTGAATGTTGAAAATTTATGCTAAAATTATTCATGCGTATGATTTGAAAATAAAAAGCCTTAATAAAAAAATTAATGAATGCTTTATGGTTTATGATATCTGTGATGTCATCACAACTGTGAAGTAGATCAAAGCACATTATTTCCATTTTTAGATGATAAAAATAGGGCTCATAAAAATAATTTATCTTTTATGTATTATCAGATTTAGGAATAAGACTCAAGTTTTCTCTAAGTCCTCTTTATTATGTCATTCTCCCACTAATACCCCAGCTTGTATTCCACTCCTTCTTCCCTCTCCCTCTTTATATATATATATATATTTCTCTGTCTCTATTATCTCTCTATCTCTAGCAATCTACCTATGTGTCAAATCCCACCTCTCCCATTTCCTACGTTCCTTTTTGCCAAATCATTTGATCTCTTTTTTTGTTTCTCTAAACAAAACAAGGATGTTAAGCCAGATTAATTCTCAGTCCTTTCTAGTTCACTTGACCGGAAGCAACATGCAAGAAGTAAAATTCAGTGTCTAAAGTTGCTCCCAACCCAGGCCTTCCATTAAAGATAATTAACATTCTGAGAGAATTCAGGAAATTAGGCTACTATTTGGTTAATTGTGGGAACTGAGTGAACAACACTGACTCCATCTTGTGACTAAATACTGGAATTAACTTAGTTTCTATTCAGTTATGGATCTAGTCCAATTTCTGACTTATGAGAAAATTTTATTTAATTGTGGGAATTGGGGCATAACTTTATTGCATAGCTTGAGTCTATCCTTGTGTGACTGAGAAAAGTAGTTCACCTCTTTTTGGCTTAAAGATTCTTAACTAAGGATCTAAGTTATGCTGACCAGAAACCCAACTAGATCCAAAGTTTGATGGAAGGAGTTTTCTCTTAATCATACATCTTAAGCAACCCATATGTCTTATTTGAAAACTGGCCAGTACTGATCAATCACTTATTGTTTTCATTTTCCCTTATTTACAAATACTTGAGGAGTTGGGACACTTCCTCTTCTGAATTTAGTGAATTGTATCTTTTCACTTGCACCCCTCCTAAATTAGAAAGTTCTTAATCTTTCAACTAATTAAAAATCAGATTATTTAATGTTTTCTTTTGATTAATTGGCCTTATTTGATTAATTATTTTTAGTGAATAAATTTGTCTTTTCTTGCCTTCTTCCCCCCCATCCCAATTCAGAGTTCAGGCTTAAACTGAGGAGTTCTGGTCCTGTTTTGTTGAGCAATTGTCATGCGTTGCTTAGTAAGTTAATATGTTTGGAAGATTGAACCTTTGTTTACCTCAATCATTCCATTTTCCACCTGCCACAGTTCTGAAAAACAATTATCAGAGAAGATAAAAGCTGCCGTTGTGTTTCCTATGGTGGCATGTAAATGCTCTTGATTTTTAGTTCCTTTTCTGGAATCCCTATATCCATCCAAACTATGTATAATTGAAATGTCTTTTTACTTAGTATGAAAGATCAGAAAGCGAGGTCTTAATGCTGCTTGTGCAAAGATATGCATCCTGCTGGGCTTTCAGTCTAAATAAAGGCTACATATGCATTCCATAAACTGACATTATATTGACAAAACAAGCACAAACGTTCCAACTCAGATTAAGGAGCACTAAGTACTGGAGCTCTGCCCAGCAACAGACTACCTCCTGCTGCATGCAAACAGTTCTGTCTCCATACTCAGTATCTACAGTACCAGGATGCTTGACTTATGACAGTCTTGGTATGGGGAAGAAGGCCTTTGTTTTATGTAATGCTCTTCCACTGTAGCTTTTACAAAGTAAATTTCCTTCAACATTTCCTTCTCTAACATCTAGTATTTAATAATATAAATAGATGCTTAAGAGCCTCCAAATGTTTTTCCCCAAATAAAGAAGATGCAGAAGAGAGGTGATTTTAGAACTCATTATTAAATTACAGGATTTTACTGTTTCCAGGCTTCTTTCATAGACTCTGACCTTAGAGTCAAAGGTGAAAATCATAGTTCCCACACAGCTATGTGGGACATAATGTAAAATACGTAGGCAGATGATTTTTGTTTATAGTGTACCACCCTTTCCTCCCTACGGGCACCTCAGAATCAGTACACCATAGGACTGATTTCTCTTTCCCTGGATCTCATATTCCAGGAAAATTTAGGGAAGTAAGCAACATCAAAGCTTTTAAAATTCTAAAACAACTTCTGACATTCACTTCCACAAGAGTAAAAGGGAAAGCTAACTTGAAGCTAGATTTTAAAAATAATTATGCTTGTCTTTGAATCCTGCCCACAACATTTTCAAACTTCTCTCTTCTTCCTCCCTGATCCCCAACCCCCAGCTCAACTTCTCATTCTCAGTGTCATTTGCTGCCTGACTCCCACTAAGTTTTGTCCTCTGCAAAAGTAACCCATCCTCCGAGATTACGCTGCTCTTTTCCCAGCAAAATGTTCATTCCTTCAATGTTAAGGAATGGGGAAACAATCTGATTGAATCATAGGAAAACTTCTGGATTCTGAATCCCAGCACAGTGGTAGCAAGTAGGCTCAGAACAAATTTGTCATCCTCATATTGTTTCATATACTAAAAGTACGGCTGTTATTGTGTCCTAATGGCTTAGCTGATCCTGTTTCTACCCTCTTGACTGACCTAGTTCCAGTAGCTATTGGATATTTTGATAGCACCTAGAGTTAGGTTTTGCTCTGCCATTATCAGAGAGAAGATGTATCCTGTGACTATGATTCTTAATGGACCCAAGAATCAGATTCCTGAGAATCTTTTTCTTTCCTTATTGCTATTTCTATTTGATCTGTACAAGGAACTCCCAGAATTTCTGTTACTGCATATAGTCATTTAAGTCATGTTTTCTGGACAAAAATACTTTGGCCATTTCCTTCTCCAGCTCATTTTACAGAGGAGGAACTGAAGCAAGATTAAATGACTTGCTCCAGGATCACATAGCTTGTACATGTCTGAGGTAGAATTTGAATTCAGGTCCTTCTGACTTTTGGACTTAGGCTCTATCCTTTAATGCCTTAGCAAATAATTTTTCTTTGTTTTGTCCCTGTCTTGGGAAATAAGTCTTAAATTTTTATGAAAGTTGTTTAGCATAAAGAAAGCTGTTAACTAGGACCTTTAAGTTCCCTTTGAATTTAAATTGAGATTTTGTTTCTTTTTTTCCCTTCAGAAATCTTTAATTTCTATTTCTCAAATGGGTTCTTCTAGGGAGAGATTCTGCAATCCAGTTGAAATTGATTATTTGTCCTTCCTTCACTTGAGAAGTAGAAAAATCAATTTAGAGCTTCTGTATCTGGGAAAGGAAAACCTCAACAATCCAAGTGCTCCAACTCGGCCTTTTCTCTGACTTCATTTTAGCTTAGCCTCAGTAATTAGTTAATTTATGAAGAAAACAAATGGAAGTCAGAACAAACTTCCTCTAGGACATCTAAAAAGTCAATGCAAAATACTTATCCCACTCACTTTAAATCTGTTCTACTCAAGAAATTCATAAAGTTTTTTTTAATAACTTTTTATTGACAGAACCCATGCCAGGGTAATTTTTTACAACATTATCCCTTGCACTCACTTCTGTTCCGATTTTTCCCCTCCCTCCCTTCACCCCCTCTCCCAGATGGCAAGCAGTCCTATACATGTTAAATAGCTTACAGTATATCCTAGATACAATATATGTTTGCAGAACCGAACAGTTCTCTTGTTGCACAGGGAGAATTGGATTCAGAAGATATAAATAACCCAGGAAGAAAAACAAAAATGCAAGCAGTTTATATTCATTTCCCAGTGTTCTTTCTTTGGGTGTAGCTGCTTCTGCCCATCTTTGATCAATTGAAACTGAATTAGCTCTCTTTATCAAAGAGATCCACTTCCATCAGAATACATCCTCAAACAGTATCGTTGTTGAAGTATATAATGATTTCCTGGTTCTGCTCGTTTCACTCAGCATCAGTTCATGTCAGTTTCGCCAGTCCTCTCTGTATTCATCCTGCTGGTCATTCCTTACAGAACAATAATATTCCATAACGTTCATATACTACAATTTACTCAACCATTCTCCAATTGATGGGCATCCATTCATTAGGAAATTCACAAAATTCATTAACAATGCATAAAAAATTCAAAAAAATTTAAATAGGGAATAGCCTAAGAATGACATAGGCGTTGTTGGTCCTATCCCCCTTCCTCCAAGCAAATCATACAAAAGATGATGTATCCCTTTGATCCAGTAGTGTTACTACTGGGCTTATATCCCAAAGAGATCTTAAAGAAGAGAAAGGGACACACATGTGCAAAAATGTTTGTAGCAGCCCTTTTTGTAGTGGCAAGAAACTAGAAACTGAATGGATGCCTATCAGTTGGAGAATGTCTGAGTAAATTGTGGTATATAAATGCTAAGGAATACTAATGTTCTGTAAGAAACAACCAGCTGAATGATTTCAGAGAGTCCTGGAGAGACTTTAATGAACTGATGCTGAGTGAAATGAGCAGAACCAGGAGATCATTGTACACAGCAACAACAAGACTGTACGATGATCAGTTCTGCTGGATGTGACTCTCTTCAACAATGAGATGATTCAAACCAGTTCCAATTGTTTAGTCATGAAAAGAGTCAGCTACACCCAGAGAGAGAAATATGAGAAATGAGCGTGGACCACAACATAGCATTTCTACTCTTCCTGTTATTGTTTGCTTACATTTTTGTTTTCCTTCTCGGGTTTTTTTCTTTCTTTCCAGATCCAATTTTTCTTGTGCAGCAAGATAACGGTATAAATACGTATATATATATTGGCTTCAACATATATTTTAACATATTTAACATGTATTGGACTACCTGACATCTAGGGGAGGGAGTAGGTGGAAGGAGAGGAAAAGGTAGAACAGATTGTTGAAAAATTACCCATGCATATGTTTTGTAAATAAAAAGTCATAATAATTTTAAAAAGATCATGTATCTTTCTCTAAAAACAGTTCCCCTGAAAGCAGCATTCACAAACTTTTAGAATATTCCCCAGGTTCTCATTATCCTTGCAGTCTTAAAATTCTCTCATATATCTAACTTAAATCTCTTTCAGTTTAAATCATTTTCTTCTATATTTCAGGAGGGAAATATCTTCCTTCAGAGGCTAAGGAGCCTCTGCTACATGGGCCCAAATAAATAAATAAAATCTAAAGTCATTTTTAATCTTTATGATCTTAAAGGTATAATTTGTTTAAAATAGAACTTGATTTCTATAGTATGTTTATTCTGTACTAATAAAACAAGCATCGCTCCCAGTCAATATATTAATTTCATGTTATGGTAGAGAGGAACAAGTATTTATATTTCCCCTGCTATCAATATTAAACTGAGGCAGAATAGGCAGAGCAAATTAAAGACAAAGCTGGAACTAGAGCTCAGGCTTATGGAGTGTTTGCTATAAACTCTTTCTCAAAGTATTTTGACTCTGAAATAAACTCACAATTCACAGTACCAAGGAATAAGTTGCATATTCTTGGCACTGATATCCTTACCATTATAAAAGGTAGAAAGCGGGATTATAAAATGTGAATGATGCTTGGAAAGTTCTTATTCTCAGAAAACAAATGAAAATGCAAGGGCAAAGACATAATACCTGCTGCAAAGACAGCTTTCTTTTTAAATAAGTTTCCTGCTCTCAAATCAAAACAATTAATATCATTTGGCAATCAATAGCAGGCCTGTGACGTTCTCCTAACTCCAGTTCTGGACACTGATTATATTGTAAAGCAATGAGTTACAAAAACAAAACAACAACAACAAAAAAAAACAACCCCCACCAAAATTTCAGTACTGTGGTCTCCAAGTTAGTTTTTCTGATTAAAAAAATGTAATCACAAAAGAAACTAACTACATAATCTCAAACTTTATTCATCTTCATTCGAGAGCATGAGATTATTGATTCCAGTAGAAGCCTTACAACAAGATTTCCATTCTAGGAGTAAGGTTTCATTCCAGTGCTGTGTTTTCTATTCTCTGTGGCATACTGACATGTTGCATTCTGGGATCTATCTAAGACAATGGTTTTAAAACTATTCCACAGAACCCCAGGTGAGTTGTCTATGTCAATGTTGAAGTTGCCAAGCTTTATAAGAGAAGACAAGGTGAAAAGGAAAAATGTGAGGGGGAAGAAAATGTGATGAGATTATTCTATCATTTTATGCATATGATTAAGGAAAGAACAAGGTTCTATGAGACATTTCTGAGTCTCTTTTGGAAGAATGATTAGAGTAGCTTTGTTTAATCTGTGTCCGTATTGTCACTTCCATATTCCATCCCAAAATTACCAGTGGAATTCAATTTTTTTTTAAAGAATGCAGAATGATTGGGCTTATACCCCAAAGAGATACTAAAAAAGGGAAAGGGACCTGTATGTGCCAAAATGTTTGTAGCAGCCGTTTGTAGTGGCTAGAAACTGGAAAATGAATGGATGCCCATCAATTGGAGAATGGCTGGGTAAATTGTGGTATATGAATGTTATGGAATATTATTGCTCTGTAAGGAATGACCAGCAGAATGAATACAGAGAGGCTTGGAGAGACCTACATGGACTGATGCTAAGTGAGATAAGCAGAACCAGGAGATCATTATACACTTCGACAACGATATTGTATGAGGATGTATTCTGATGAAAGTGGATTTCTATGACAAAGAGACCTAACTGAGTTTCAATGGATAAATGATGGACAAAAACAGCTACACCCAAAGAAGGAACACTGGGAAACGAATGTGAACTATTTGCATTTTTGATTTTCTTCCCGAGTTATTTTTACCTTCTGAATCCAATTCTCCCTGTGTGACAGGAGAACTGCTCGGTTCTGCAAATATGTATTGTATCTAGGATATACTGCAACATATTTAACATATATAAGACTGCTTGCCATCTTGGGGGGGGGTGGAGGGAGGGAGGGGAAAAAACAAAACATAAGCGAGTGCAAGGGATAATGTTATAAAAAATTACCCTGGCATGGATTCTGTCAATACAAAGTTATTATTAAATAAAATAAAATTTAAATTAAAAAATAAATAAATAAAGAATGCAGAATGATTTCACAACTATAGATTCTGCAAATCATTTGTTTGAATAATGCTTAAACATCAGATTTCATAATTTCTAGCAAATACTAATTTTAATACAATGGCAGCACATTTATCTGGAATTGTCAGAGAACATGACATTACATTTAATGAGTCTGTCAAATAGCTTGAAGCTGATCCCTTTAAGCCTCAAAGCATTTTTAGTTTAATCATTAAAAAAAAAAAAAAGTTACAAGGATGCCATTTGTTTTTGCATCACTGTCATTTATAGCTCATGCCAATTTTAATTATTTTAATGAAAATAACTTAATGATAGTTCCCCATCTTTTAAATAGAGTATAAAGAATCTATTTTAATATTTTCTTTGTTATTTGGCATTACCATTATGAAAATTAATGATTTTACTATGCTATATCATAAAGATGACTTTTGGAGCAATTAAAATAAGTTAAAGTTGTTTGATTCTATACAAAATGGTTCCAGATTTCTATGCTTTTTAAATAATATTTGTGGAGATTTTTTGTTTTGTTTTTCTCTCTCTTCCAGTATTATCAGATTGTCATTTTTTTCCTGCTGTGAGTATGCCCCCTAGCAACTACTCTGATTTTAATTTCTGTTTATAATGTGCTATATGGACTAGGAAAAAGACAACCAAGTTTGTTAGAACAGATTTTTTTTTTAAAGAGATAATAGCCTTGGGTTGGAAGCCTTTCCTGAGAATAAAGTACTTGAGATTTAGTTCATAGAATACTTTTATATATCAGTTTTGGCTGTAGAGCTCCTTATTTGCCTTTTTTCTTCTTTAGTTCTTAGCTTTTCTAGATACTTAAGATAGTATTCCAGAGGAGCAATTAATGATTGTACTTTTCCTTTTAAAGTCATTTGCAATTTGTGGGGCAGTTAGTCTAACATCACAAATTTAGAGCTGGGTGGGATCCAGTAAGCTATGAAATTCAGTCTTATTCTAGATATGAAAAAACTGAGGCCCAGAATAGTCAAGGAACTAGGCCAAGGTCATATAGGCCATTAAAAAAATGAATTGGGGGTCAACTTTCAATAATGTCATGTTATGAGGACTTCTAAGGGTGGAGCCAAGATGGCACAGTAGAGAAAATACTCAGACAAACTGTCCCAACATTCCTCTTCAAATAGTTTTAAAATACTGCCTCAAGTCAAATTCTGGATTATCAGTATTATCAAAAAGTCAGGGTACAACATTTTTCCAGCCTAAATTAATTTAAGAGATTAGGAAAGATCAGTGACAGGGGGGATAAGAAGCTGGCCCAGAGCCCACATAGATGAAATACTAGTGGTGATCCTAAGTTGTGGTTACAGAAACAGCAGCAGCTTTGGGAACACTCAATCAGAGATGGTAAAAGGATGGCCACTGGTCAGAACAAAATTATAAGGTGTACCTGTGTTAGCCCTATACACAGAACTGGAAGCTATTTTGCAATTCCAATAGGCTCTCCTGACTTCTGGGTCATAGTTTGAGAATAAAAAGTAATACTTTGAATAAAGAAGAAATAGGGACAATACTGATTTTGGTCACAAAGAATCAGAGACCCTGAGAAAAATGATCATTTCTAACCTCAAGAAAGAAGTCCTTCCAGTGTAAGGACCTGAAAGCAGACCAAAAGAGCAATGACCATAACTCTCTCCAGATCATAACACCTTGAAAACATCAAAAAGCTTTAAAACGCCTAGTTCTGGGGGGAAAAAAAACTTAGTGAAAATACACCTGAAGCTTGGGACAATGTTCCTTATCCCATTCCTTGGACAGAACTCAACTATAACATAAATTTAAGCAAGAAATATGTTGGAATAACAAAATTATTCAACAATCAATTCTAATGCATGTGGGTCTTTTCAAAAATGAGGCGATTCAGGCCAATTCCAATACACTTGTGATAGAGTCATCTGCATCCAGAAATAGGACTGTGGGGACTGAATGTGGATTGCAATATAGTATTTTCTTTTTTTTTTCTTTTTCTTTTTTTTCTTATTGCTTTTTATTTACAAGATATATGAATGGGTAATTTTTCAGCATTGACCCTTGCAAAACCTTCTGTTCCAACGTTTCCCCTTCTTCACCTTCCTCCCCTCCCCCGGATGGCAGGTAGACCAATACATGTTAAATATGTTAAATACAATATATGTAAACATATCCATACAGTTACGATATAGTATTTTTGCCTTTTTGTTGTTTGCTTGTTTTTTGTTTTCTTTCTTATTTTTCCATTTTTGATCTGATTTTTTCTTGTGCAGCATGATAATTGTGGAAATATGTATATAAGAATTATATGTTTTACAGATATTTGATTACTTGCTGTCTAGGGAAGGGGTTAGAGAAAGGAAGGGGAAAAAATTTAGAACACGATTGTTTTTAAGGGTGGAATGTTGAAAACTATCTTTGCATATATTTTGAAAATAAAAATCAATTATTTAAAAAAACAAACAGGCTGCAAAATGAACACACAATAACAACAGTAACAAAAAAACTGCCTTAAAAACTATTATTGTGACAGAGAATATTAAGACACAAATTCAAAAGACAATAGAGTCCAAAGAGCTACAAGCAAAGTCTCAAACAATGAAAATATAAACTGGACACAAACTCAATAAGAATTTTTGGAAGATCTAAAAATGATTTTCAAAATCAACTAAGAATACTAAATATAAAATTAGGTAAAGAAAGGAAAATAAGGAAAGAAAGTTGTGAAAATACAATTTGCTTGTCCTTAGGTCTGAAACAGGACAAAAATGACATTATTATATTGGAGTCAAGATTCAATGTGTCAAACTATGGCTGATGAGACCAATGCAAACTTATAGATTCTATCACAGGTCAGAAACAGAGTCCATCTGAACATCTAGAGTGAATATGTCTCTAAATTTGTGCATCTTCTGTTTCTTTTGAGCTACCGCAATTTTGCTTTGCCCACAGAGCACTGTGCCCTGCTGAGTGGTACTTTACTAGTGTTTCCCATGTCACACAATCAATTCCAAAGTTCTTCAGAGAGAACTTGAGATTTTTCTTGTATTGCTTCTTATAACTTCCATGGGAGTGTTAACCTTGTGTGTTTTCCATAGAATAGTCTTTTAAGCAAATGTACATTTAACATTCAAACATGGTAGCCAGCTCATTGGAGTTGCACTCTTTGCAGTAGTATTTGAATACTTGGAAATTTAGCTCAAGAAATGACCTCAGCATCCAGCATCTTAGCTTTCCAAGTAATCCTCAGAACCTTTCTAAGGCAGTTCAAATGAAAATCATTCAATTGATTTGTGTGTCACTGTTATACTATCCAGGTTTCATAGGCATACAACAATGAAGTCAGCAGAACACCTCTGTAGACCTTCAGTTTGGTAGGCTTCTTCTACATTTTCTTTCAGTTCCTCCCAAATGCTGAACTCACTCTGATAGTGCATACATCAACAAATATAATTAACAGCATGGTAAAAGACACACACACACATATACACACAAAGCAAATAACAGAATTGACCAAACAGAAGAAGAGTACAAATCTTTACTGATAAAAATAACTTCTTAAAAATCAGAATTTGTCAAATGGAAAAAGAGATAAAAAGTTCACTGAAGAAAACAATTCCTTAAAAATTAGAATTTTGTAGGTGAAAGACAATAGCTCCATGAGGCATTGGTAAACAATAAAACAAAGTCAAAAAGAATGGAAAAAATGTGAAATATATCATTGGAAAATTGATGAAAGTGATATAATTTTAAAATTATCGGACTACTTGAAAGCTGTGATCAAAGAAAGAGCCTAGACATTGTAATTCAAGAAACTATAAAGGAAAACTATATTGATATCTTAGAATCAGAGGACAAAATAGAAATGGAGGGAATTCACCAATTCCCTTCTGAAAGAGATCCCACAATGAAAATTCCTTGGAATGTTATAGCCAAATTCCAGAGCTTAGTCAAAGAGAAAATAAGTCAAGTAGCCAGGAAAAAAAAAAAAAAAAAAAACATCAAATACCGTGGAGCCACAGGCAGGATATAGCAACTGCCACATTAAAGGAACGGAAGACTTGGAATATGATATTCTACAAGGCAAAAGAGGTAGAATTACAACCAAGAATAACCTACCCAGCAAAAGTAAGTATAATTGTTCAGGGGAAATTGATATTTAATAAAGATAATCAAATAAATTGATAAATAAATAATCATATTTAACAAATATGATAATAAATAATGATATTTAAAAGACTTTCAAGAATTCCTGATACAAAGATGAAAATTAAACTTTATTTTAAGGGCTTTCAAACATAAGACTCAAGAGAAACATAAAAAGGTGAACATGAAAGAAAAATCAAAAGGGAAAATTTGGTAAGAGTAAACTGTATTTTATGGAGGAAGATGACATGTGACTTCTAAGAATTTTATAATTATTAGGGCATTTTAAAGTATTCTATGTAAACATAGAACATGAGAATAAATCAATTGTATTGGGATAACATTAAAAATGGTTGGGCAAGAAAAAGGGGAGGAAGGGAGAGAGAGAATGGGGAAATAAAAGAAGCTTGCATGGAGAGCTTTTAGAGTGAAGAAATAAGTGTAGGAGATTGGGGTGGATTGAGCAACCTTTGAACCTCATTCACATCTAAATTGGTTCAATAAAGGAAGATATATGCACACACACATACATATTCAACTGGATATAAAATATGTTTTATTGAATGAAGTAGAAATGGAAAGGGAAAAAAAGAAAGTTGGGATATGATAAAAAGAGGATAGTAGTCAGAAGTAAAACAGAATTTAGAGAAGGACAGGATAAAAAGAAAGAAGTATAAACAGAAGAAAATAGAATAGAAGGGAAATTCACAGTTACCAATCATAACTGTGCAGATGAATGGGATAAATTCACCTATAAAATAGAAGATAGCAGAATGGATTAGAATCTAGAATTCAACAATATTTTGTTTACAAGAAACACACCTGAAACAGAGAGGCACATACAAGAGATCTCAACTTTCCCCTCCCAGAAGTACATAAATCTGAACATGAAGTAAATAAGAAAAAAAGTTGAGGAGATGATTAGAATTTTTAAAAAATTAGATATGACAATCCTCTGGAGAAAACGAATGGAAATAAAAATGGAGATAGAAAAGCTGTATATGGCACCTTCACAAAAACTTATGACATTAAAATTTTCATGACCAAATGCAGAAAAGGAGAAATATTAAATGGATTCTTTTCAGAACATAATGTAATAAAAATTACCTTCAATAAAGTACTGTGCAAGCATAGATTAAAATTAACTGGAAACTACATAATCCAATCCTAAATAATAAATGGATAAAAGAACATATCATAGAAACAACCAACAATTTCCTGAAGAGAATGACAATAATGAGACAACATTTCAAAATTTGTGGGATGTGGCCAAAGCAGTATTTAGGAGAAATTTTATATTTCTAAATATATGCATCAATGAAAGAAAAAAAGCATATCAGTGAATTAGGTGCACAATTAAAAAGAAAACCAGATAAAGAACACATTTAAAATCTTCGATTAAACACTAAAATGGAAGTCCTAAAAAATAAAAGATAAATTAATAAAATTGAAAGTAAAAACAGCAATATAATAAAATAAAATAAAAAAATAAAACCAGGAGCTAGTTTTATGGGGAGGGAGAGGGGGGCACTATAAAACAGATAAACCATTCATTAATTTGATTTTTTAAGTTAAAAAAAAGAAAAGAAAATTACCAGACTTAAAAATGAAAGATAAAAATAAATTTAAAATTGTTAGTAATTATTTTGTCTAATTATATGCTAATAAAACTGAAGATCTAAATAAACTGGATGATTTTCTATTTAAAAATATAAAAAATATAAACTCTTCAGATTAACAGAAGAGAAAATAGGAAAAAATATAAAACAAGCCATAATGAGCTCCCCAAGAGCAGGTGAATTTACAAGTCATTTCTACCAGAAATTTAAGGAAAAATTCTGATACTATATTAATTATTTGAACAAAAAAGAAGTAGCATTCTACCAACTTCTTTTTTTATGATACATAAAATTTTGATTCAAGGGAGATATAAGGAAAAACAAAAACAGAGAAAGAAAACTATAGAACAATTTACTTAATGATTATTGATGCAAAAATTATAAATGAAATACTAACAAGGAGATTATAGCAATATATCTGAAAGAGCATACACCATAGCTAGGTGACATTTATAGCAGAAAAACAGAGCTGATTCAATATTAGGAAAACTGTCAGATAACTGACATCAATAAGAAAAAAATGAATAAAAATCTTATGATTATATTAATAAATGAAAAAAAAGTACAACACTCATTCTTATTTAAAAATACCAATATTTACTTATTTAAAAACCAAGCAAGAGTATTATTTATAATGGAATAAATTTGAACCCTTCCCAATCAGACTAGTGGTAAAGCAAGGAAGCCCATTATCAACATTATTATTCAATATTGTACTATAAATGTTAGGCATAGTAGTAACACAAGAAAAAGAAACTGAAGAAATCAAAATAGGAAATAAGAAAAAAACTGTCACTCTTTACAGATATGATGATAAGCTTAAAAAACCCTAGAAATGCAAATTAAAATAACTCTGAGATACTACCTCATACCTAACAGATTATCTAAGGAAAATGATAAATGTTGGATGGGTTACGGTAAAAATAGGTACTATTAGTGTAATTGCCACGGGTTTGGCCATTCTGGAGAACTAATTATAGCCCATGAGATATAAAACAGTGCAAATCCTTTGATTCAGCAATACCACTCCTCGGTATATATCTCAAAGAAATAAAAGTATAACGAAAAGAAATTATGTGTACAAAAATATTGATAGCAACTCTTTTTTGGTGGCAAAGAATTAAAAATTAAGGAAATGACCATCAATTGAATGTCTGAATAAGTTTTGGTATATGATTTTGATGGAATACTATTGTGCTAAATGAAATAACTAGCAGGATAGTTTCAGAAAAACCTGGGAAGACATATATGAATTCATGCAAAGTGAAGTGAGCAGAACCAAGAAAATATTGTATATAGTAACAACAATTTTTGTATGATTATCAACCCACTTTCAGGAAAAGAGAACTCATGAATTCTGAGCATACACTGAAATATGTTTTTAAAACTTTATTTTTCTTGTGTGTATATGTGTGTATTTTTTTCCAAGATGGATAATGTGAAAATGTTTTGCATGACTTCACACATATGATCGATAGCATATTGCTTGCCTTCTCAATAAGGAAGGAGAAAATGAGAAGAAAAGAATTTAGATCTTAAAATTCTAAAAAATGAATGAGAAAACAATTTTACATGTAATTGGGAAATAATTAATGAAATAGAAATATATTTTTAAATGATGTGATTTTGATAATATCACTATTTTTTGGCTTTTCTTACACAATGTTTATTCTATTTCTTTCTTCTAAAAATATTGTGCCAAACTATATTATGTAGATATTCCCACATGCAAAATTGCTTACTTATAAATTGTTCATTTTAAAGTTGAAAGCAAAAAGGTCACTATAAAAACATATAATTAAACTTTAAAGCTACTTAAAATTGCTCAGAAATGCAAGAACTGAATTTTAAACAAAAAAAAAATTTGAAAAACTTGTGGCATCAATTTTCCAAACTGGTTCCCCACAAAAAAAAAGGAGGCCAAATGAAAAAAAATCTAATTACTTGAATGTGGAAAATTAAAACATCTGAGTAAAAATTGATATTACAACAATGATTTACCTACATTTTCCTTCTTGGATGGAAACACCAATAATAAGGAAATCTAACACATTTATTACTATGTTACTATTATTTCCAATTCTCAATTAACCATGTAAATTGAAGAAAACAAATTATATACTAGAGAACTCTCAAAATTATCTCTATTTGGCTTTAGCATGCAATTAATGACATTCAATTAGAGACAAAGGAAAGAGTCAAGGTCCTTTTTGTGTATGACTATATTTATAAATATAGTCATACACAAAGAAAGAAAGGATGAAGACCTTTTTTGTATATGACTATATTTATAAATATAGTCATACACAATATAGTCATACACAAAAAAGGTCTTCATCCTTTCTTTAGTTCTAAGGAAAGTGATAACCTTAAATAACTGCAGTATATTGCATAATGTTGCAGAATATTTTGATATGAATAATTAAATGATAAATTTCTAAATGATTACTCAAAACATAAAGTCAAGCTGCTTTTTTTTTACTCTAAAACTAACTTTCTGGGAAAACCACTCATTATTTCTTATTTCCAGTTATTCCAGCTGAGGAATATTTGTCTCCAACAGGGAATATGATAAGAAATAAGAACTAAGGTAAACTTTGCCTGTGCATCCATTGACTTTTGTTGCAGCCTGATTGAAGGAAAAGAGTTCATAGCCCTTAACAAAAAAATGCTGGGTGAAAAAAGATATATCCTTGTCCTGCTGGGGAAAAGCTTATCAACCATAGCACCCCCAGTGAATGGTCTATAGGGGTGCTCAAACTATGGCCTGCAGATCAGATGTGGCAGCTGAGGACGTTTATCCCCCTCACCCAGGGCTATGAAGTTTCTTTATTTAAAGGCCCACAAAACAGTTTTTGTTTTTACTATAGTCCAGCCCTTCAACAGTCTGAGGGACAGTGAACTGGCCCCCTATTTAAAAAGTCTGAGGACCCCTGGAGTATTAGATGGTCTTATAGATAGTTAAGAAATTGGAATAGAGAAACTTCATATAATGAGAAGACACATGGATATGACAACTGGTAGGGAGTAGGCTGAGTAAAACAATACAAAGTCATTACTAGAAGAGAACATCCGCTCTATGAATCTTCCCTCCACTCCTTTTTCCTGCCACATATGTTCATTGTATATATCTCTATAGAAATAATGTGACCACACATTTTTCCTGTAAATATGCCCTTGATACAATACCTATTCATGTTTACTCTTTATAGAACACTGTGTATGAATAGGAAAATGAGCCTCAGATTTATGAAAAGAATGTTCTATTGTTAATTTTGTTACTATGTTATTTAATTAAAGGCTTTGTTTTGAACTATTTGTCCTATAGATGACTAATAAGAGAAAATACATCAGTGGAATATGATTTGAGAAGAATTCTGACTCACAAAGGACCTTGAATCTGGAAGCTTTTTAAGGGCTCATGAACAGAGATGAGGTTTTAGTTACCAGAAGAAGATGACAATTCTTTTTACTGAGCTATTCCACATGACAATCCTTTAAATAGCAAAGCCATTTCAACAAATTAAATCAATTAAGGTTTAATTGAAATTATATATTTTGATGTTTATAGAAAGTAGAGGACTGTTAGCCTGGGATTTTATAGAGAATTCTGCATTAGGTAGGAAGTTAGGGCAAGAAATCTTAAAAGTACTTTCCAAGTTCAAGATTCAATCCATTTTAATTCAACTGAATAAGCATTCACTTAATGTCTATTATGAACCAGGCACTAGAGATATAAAGACAAAAATAAAATAGTCCCTATCCTTAAAGCACTTACATTCCATTATAGAAAAAAAACCACAAAGATAGATAAGTACAAAATGTATACAAGATATTTTGCATTTTTATTTTCTATTTGTATACTTTGGGAATCAAATCTAGTTAATAAATTAGGGATTTAGGAAAGGACTTTTAGGAAATGGCATTTGAACTGAGTTTTTTAAGGAACATAGAGGTTTCCAGAGATGAAGGTAAAGAGGAAGAATTTTTAATGTATAGGCTTTAGACTGAGCCTAAGTATGGGAGGCCATGTAGGGAAAACAGCAAATAGGGCAACTTGACTTGACTGTAAGGTACAAGAGAATCAGTAATATACAATCAATATGGAAAGATGAGGTAGAATCATATTATAAAGAGCTTTACATTTTTAGATAGAGGAGTGTATTTTTTATCCTAGAGATGACAGGGAACCACTAAAGCTTTTTGTGCAGACAAGTGACATAGATCTGTGCTTTATGAATGTAAATTAATAATGATTACAAAATTTTCAGAAATCTACATATTATTTAAATTGAGCTATACTGAAGCTATATGTATGTGTGTATATATATGCACACATATATATCTTTATTTTTATCTTTTATTGGTATTTCATTTGAAGGATATTAAAGTTGTGTATTTCTTTGTCACAGATTCATGATTTCTAACTAATATTGCAACTGAAACATCTAAATTATTCAACAACTTGACAGGAGACAGAAATCAGAACATGCCATTCCCTCTAGTCATTCTGAAACCTAACTTTAAATAGAAATCAAGTAAGTGAATCTTTGTGAATTGTACTATAAATTTGTCCCTTAGAATTCAATCCTATTTACAGCTTAACTAGAATGATGGCAGATTCTTACCACAGAAGTGACCCTGAATATTTGGCTGACTGAGCATGAGATGCTGGGTAATGATACAGGAGATTCAGCTATTTTATGTAGGTGACAGAGGCAAGTGACTGCTGCTACACAGTGGCAAATGATTTAGGAAATCACTGTCATAGCCAGAAAATGATAGCTATAGCATCAGGTAACTCCAAGGTTAGAGAATTTTGAGCAACAATAGTATTATTGCTCCTCAAGAGCCACTTTATTATTTGATACTACTCTGAGCTTGGCAAATTTTGTCATTTTAAAAAGTCCTTGTTTTATGTTTGAGACTAGATTTTGGCATCAGATATGCTATCCTTAAATGTAATGGCAAGTCAGCATGTAGACACTGACATAATGAATTTGAGAATTGTATGAGAATTGTATGGCCTGCTCACTTAGATATTTTTATTGGAGTGCAAGGCAGACTAGTATGGTAGATAGAGCCCTGAATTCTAAGTCAGAGAAAATGGGTTTGAATCCTAGCTTTGTTTCCTAGTATTTGTGTGATCTTGAACAAGTCATATGATCATGGGGCAGGGAGAGCTTCATTTTTCTCATCTGTAAATATAGGAGCTGAACTAGATGTGGATGATCCTGCAATTTCTGACTCTTGAGTTATAGATCAATGAATTTATGAACTTTATTAAAATACAAGCATCTCTAAATATACTGTTACACTTGTTATCTGATGACTCAAATAATACCATCAAATGAAAATAAAATATCCTTCTCAAGCTAATTAGCAAAGACTATTGTATGGTGGAAAAAGAATTAAATCTGAAGTCAGAGGATGTTCATATTCTGTGTGACACTGAGATAGTCATATAATCTTTCAAAACCTCGGTTTCCTCATTTGTAAAATGAGGATTGAGTCTCTAAGGATTTAACTCTTAATCCATGATCCTCTTATCAGTTTTTTTGTTCCCCAATGCAACTCCTTCCACCTCTACACTTGGATCCAGTAATACTGGCTTCTTTGCTCTTCCTTCCATAAGATAACCTAACTCCCAGCTCCAGATATTCTTATTGTCTGTTCCCCATATCTGGAATTCTGTTCTCCCTTTTCTCTGTCTCCAGGCTTCTCTGGCTTCCTTCAAGTCTCACATAAAATCCTTTAAGGTTCCCTTAGTATAAATACCTTCATTCTGTTGGTTACTTTATATTTATCCCATTATATGGTTTTTTAAAAACATAATTGTTAGGATTTTATCACCTTTGTTAGACTTTCTTGAGAGTAGACGCTTTTTCGGATTTTTAAAATTCCTAGTGCTTAGCACATAGTAAGTGCTTAACAAATGCTTTTTGACTGTTTGACCATAAAACTCCATTATTTACATTTTCCATTTAAAGTATAAATTTACTTTGGATTAAAAAACATATCTATATAAGCAAATAACCCATTGAGAAAAGCCATTAAAAGATATGTAAGTGCCAATATGAAATATGTATGCACATGCTGTTTGACTAAATTTATAGACATAAGAAGTATGAATAGATACCTCTATTTCTCTCTAGGGAGAATGCAGTTTTTGGCTTGAGAGGAGCAGGAGGCCTATGTGCTTTCTCCTTCTCTTGACTATTTTCAGGAGGGGTGAGGAGCATTAATTTTAATCTGTATTCTTCCTTCCAAATATTCCTAGTATCAGAGACAATTTTTTTAGATAATTTTTAAAATTTATTTTTAACACACATTGCTTTATGAATCATATTGGGAGAGAAAAATCAGAGAAAAAAGGAAAAACCATGGGAGATATAAAAAACAGTGGGAAAAAAGGTGAACATAGCATGCATTGATTTATATTCAATTTCCTTAGTTCTTTTTCTGGATGTAGATGGCATTTTCTGTCCAAAGTCTATTGGGATTGCTTTAGATCATTGAACCACTGAGAAGAGCCACTTATCTCATTGATAATCGCACATTCTTGCTGTTCTTGCTGTTATTGTGTACAATGTATTCCTGCTTCTGCTTGTTTTGTTCAGCATTAGTTCATGTAAATCTTTCCAAGCTTTTCTATCAAAAACAGTTTTAAAGGTTTGAAAACAAAAATTGCTTTTGTGGTTTGATCTTAAGGGAAAGTGTTTATATATATTCTTTTGATCTTCTCTGTCAAATATTGGAAATTGTAGGTGTTATTTAGATTAGAATATACTAGATAATATATAAGAATGGATGAACTCTCCAGTTCAGGGCAAGATTATCTCCAATCAATTCAAGTAAGAGACCCCAATCTCAACTGAGAGAAGTAAGCCAGATATCAGGGACATGTTGAGATGCCCATTTCCCCTATATGTCTACAGTTTTCAAAGTCTTTCCTAAGGTCTCTCCTGAAGACACTCTCCCATTAATCTCTATAATACCCCTGTCTCTTATTCACTTTTGTGGTGTTATATCAGCATTCTCTCCAACAGTTAGGAATCATCTCTTCTTGTAACTATAGAATACATAAAATTATCCTCTCTTTGGCAGCTTTCAGTGTTTTTTTTTAAGAAGTCAAGTTTAGCTTATTATAGTTCTTTCAGAAGGTGGTATTAAATATTTTTTAGATCCAGAGAAATTAATGAATAAAATTTATTATATTTTCAAAATGCTTCTGACAAGATTGAAAAATAATTTGGATATACAATTAACGTCATCAGATTAAGGTTCTAGGAAATTCTTAAGGATAGGATAAAGGGTAGGGACAAATAGGGACTTAGAATATAAAGATAAGTCATACAGATAATGAAAATGATAAATGTTGGGAAAGATGTGATAAAATACTAATGTATGGTGAACACATACAGACATACCCATAGAAAGGGAAGAAGGAACAATATATATATTCATATATATAAATATAATAGAATATTATTATTCTATATGAACTGATGAATAGGATTTCAGAAAAACTTGTAAAGACTTACATGAACTGATGCCAATTGAAGTAAGTAGAATAAGGAGAATATTGTTCACAGTACTAGCAACATTGTGCAATGATTAACTTTGATTCCTTTTCTCTTTCTCAACTATACAAAGCAAGATAATTCTCAGACTCATAATAGAAAATGCTATTTATATCCAAAAAGAAAGAACTCTGGAGTCTGAATGCAGATCAAATCATATTATTTGCACTTTTGTTATTGTTTTTTTCTTTCTCATGATTTTTCTTTTTGTTCTGATCTTTCACAATATGACTAACGTGAAAATATGTTCAATATGATTGTATTTGTATAATCTATATCAGATTGAATGCCCTCTTGGGGAAGGAAAATGGAGGAAGGGAGAAAAAAGAAAATCAAAATATTATAAAAGTAAATGTTGAAAACTAAAAAAAATAAATGGTTGAAAAGAAAAAAAAGTTAAGTTGCATTTTTTTTTTTTTTTGGTAAATTACTGGCGATAAGGAGTACAGAGGAAAATATCAGTCCGAATATTATGCTTTGGGGAGAAAACAAAAACCTAATGTAGATATCCTGAGGAGTTATGTCAATGTTCAGAAAAGTGGCAGATATGGCATAATGTAGATCATCCAACACTTGTTTATCTAATTAGTTCTCATTGCTTCAGTTATCATCTCTATATAGGGACAAAATCAAATCTAGTCTTAACCTCTCTCCTAAGTTCTAATCTTTGTTACACTGGACATCTGAATATTCTGCATTTCAAACTCAATACGACAAACAAAACTCATCA
The DNA here is from genome assembly GCF_016432865.1 of Antechinus flavipes. Taxonomy (NCBI): domain Eukaryota; kingdom Metazoa; phylum Chordata; class Mammalia; order Dasyuromorphia; family Dasyuridae; genus Antechinus; species Antechinus flavipes. Next base: position 264,584,458 of record NC_067399.1, read on the forward strand.
TTTATCCCTTTAAACCCAATCTTCCTCTGAACTTTCCTTCTTCTGACGGAGAAACCAATACTCTTCCATTCATTCATATTCAAAATCTTGGAGTAATCTTCAATTTTTTATTCGCTTTTACCACTACTCCCTATATCCAAAAAGTTACCAAGTCTTCTTAATACCTTTGCACCATATGTCTCATGTGCCCCATTTCCCCCTGCTATTTTATCAATACGTTTCACTATTTCTGAATCTGTTCTATTACCTAGTCCATATTTCTACAAGGTTACTTGATAAAATATAGTTAAATTATATCTACAGAATTTCTCTGATCTACTATATTATTTAATACCCTTTTAAAAGTTGAAATAAGATTAGTCTGATATGACCTGCTTTTGATGAAGTTGTATTGGCTTTTTTTTTTAATCACCACAGTTGTTTTTTTCCTAGATAGTTGCTTACTATTTATAGTAAGTCTGACAACTTTGCTAGGAATCGAAGTCAAGATCAATGGCCTACAGTTTTCAGAATCAATTCTCTTCTCATTAAAAAAAAAAAAACTCAAAGTGGTATACTCTGCCTTCTCCAGTCCTATGACAACTCTCCTCTTCACCAATATTTTTTAAACATCACAGATATTGACTTACCAATCACTTAAGTTAGTTCTGTCACTATTTTAAAATAAAGTCATCTGGTTCAGATGAACTGAACCCATTAAAAGTAGCTAGGCATTCTTTTACTATTTCATTTTTTATATTTTGTAAGAGCTCTCTTAGTCACTTTTGTCCTATTCTTTCTGATTACTAATGAGCATTTAGCTAGAACTTTAAGGTTTGCAAAATACCATATATATAATATACATACATATATGTTGTTTGTATAAATATATATGCATATATACTATACACACATATTCTATATGTGTATATAATTTTATTATCACAATAACCCAGGAAGCTAGGTGAATTATTCTCATTTTGTAGATCAGGAAACTGAGACAGAGAAGAGTTAAATGACTTGCCCATGATCACACAGCTAGTGAGTCTAAGATTGGAATCAAAATCAAGTCATCCTGCCTGCAGTTCTAACTCTCTATTCACTGAACCACAATGAATTCAAAGATCATTCTCTGGAAGAGAAAACAAAAGAAAATAAAGATTAGGTAGCACTATCTTATCTCCATTGTAAGTTGTCATCATTTGCCCTGAATAGTCTTCTTTGATTCTTTTCTTCCATTTATCTATCCTAGATATCTTAGGACACCATACTATATGTTCCTATTTTGCACCAAACCCCATATGAAATATCATTCTCCTCCAAACCTGAGACTATAACTTCCTGCTTGGATGACCCTAGCCTATGTTTCACATCTACCCATCCTGGACCTGTTGGGCCATCTTGACATCCACATGGATACTACTTAAATACTGTACCTCCTTTTCACTTCTTACTCTGGGAATCATAAACAAATCAATATTACCATGTTTTTCTGGAAAGCTTATAACAATTGTAACCTAGTCTGTGATGTTACCCTACATTTTTGGAAATCCCCAGAGAAAAATTCCATTTCCTGACCAACCCTACTTATATGTGTGAACTGGTCCTATAGAAGTTTAAGTTCCTTATTAGAGTAGACAATGAATATCTGGCACGCTACAGGTGTTTAATAAATGCTTTTCATTCATTCTTCTTCATCTTTACCATAACATGACTTTAAAAACTTTTTTCTTTCCTTATATTTCTTAGCCTTAGATCATTCTGATCATTAATATTTCTGATCTTCTTACACATCCACATTGCACATTTATATTCATCTTCCATTGTCTAACTTTTGTTTACATTCTCTAAACATGTCTTTTGCAAAATTTATTTTAGTGAGTTCCCTGTATATCCAAACTCATCTTTTTACATAACTCATTTTTTTTCCTCTTCTTCACAATTTTGTTCTTGCAAATTTCCCATTTCTCTTGGGCTAACTTCTGAATAATTTTAGACTAATGATTAAGCAAAGGCTATCCAGATGGTTTCCAGTATGTTATAGAAGAGGACATTCTTTTATTATATACAGGTTGGGGACTAGACAGTCCCTGAGGTTCCTTTCCATCCTGAAATTCTGTTATTATATGGTTACTAATAGAAAGTAGAATGCCAGATGACGGGAAGACAACCTTAACTTTCAAAACTGATCAATGGAAAGATAATCATGTTCTCTTATCACTATAAAACTTATGGTTGATAGAAACAAAAAGCTGGGCTAAATAGACCATAGATTTGATCTAATACAATCAATCAATAAGCATTTATTTAGATCCTATCATGTGCCAACTTTGTTAGGCACACAAAGTATAAATGCAAAGAAAAAAACAATACTTATTCTCAAGTGCTTATATTTTCTAACATTAAATAACACTTGTTAATGGTCTTATGCATAGTTGGAAATAATTTACTTATTTTAATGTCTCAAGAATATTCCATCACTGTGGATACACTCTTCCCCAAATGCAGAGCATAGTTTCTCTATGTCTTAGAAAACTTTTTTTATTATTTAACATGATCCTTAATTTAGACCTGTATTACTTCTCATCTGTTCTATTGTAATGGCCTTCCAATTAGTCTCCTTGTCTTTCTAAAACATCCTTTAGCTGCCAAAATTATGTTGCTTACATATGTATCACCAGCTATGTCTCTCCGCTACTCAACAAACTCCCCTGGTTCACTATTGGTTCTAAGCATCTATGTGGTATAGTGTGTAGAATACTCGGCTTGAATACAGGAAAATATAGTTTCAAATGAGATTTAATTTACTAGTTGTATAAATCATCTAGCTTCTGTTTCCCTTAGTTTCTTTAAATGTAAATTGGGGATAGTAAAAAACCTGACATGTTTGTTTTGGGGAGAAAATGAGACAATTTTTGTAAAGTACTTAGCAGGTACTTAATAAATTATTTTCCTTTTCCCTTTCCCTGACAGAATAAAATATAAACTTTTCTGCCTTTGATAGCCCTTCACAATTGGTCTCAATCTTTCCCCTCAGTCTCATTATATATTATTCCCTGTCCAGAAGTTTACACTCCAACCAACTAACAGTCTCTATTCTTCAAATAACTTTCATTTCTATACCTTTGTAATGGCCATCCTCCATGCCTGGAATATATTCCCTCTGCATCTCAACATCATAGAATCCCTCACTTCCTTCAAGATCCAAGTAGAGCTTTCTTGATTCCCTTAGCTATCTCTAAGTGCTCTAATTTCCTAACTATCTTGTATTCAACTACCTTATATTTATTTTGTAAATGCCACTTATAAATATTCATGTCATCTCTTCCATCCATCACCCGTAAAATAAAAGCTTGAGAGCAAGAACTGTCATTTTTTTGTCTTTATAACCTTAGCACCTACTACAGTGCCTAGAACATAATAGAAGCTTAATAACTTCTTGTTGATTGATTGGCTAAAAACAACAAACAACCTATCACCTAGTGGCCAACCATCTGGTAATGAATCTTTATGAAGGAACAAAAAGATATTGAGCCTGTACTATTATCTCCTCTACCTTTTTAGGACTTGCCACAACTTGGGCTCTTCCACCATTACCTTTGAGAATTCAAAGTCTTCGTCAAGCGACAACAATCATTTAATTACAGGAAAAACATTTACTTTAAGAACATTCAACACAAAAGACAACTAGAGAGAATACAACACTAGTTTGCATGGGACAGCTCTCTATATAAATAGCTTCCACTAAAATGTGCATGAAAAAAAGATTGAAAAAAGAAAAAAAGATAAGGAAAGATAGCAGATATATGCTGAAGCTAGCTCAAACTAGCTTATAAGTCAGATTTTCAGTGTGACTATTTACACCTCAGAAATCAGGAAAAGCCACAAATCAGGACTTTATTTATTGTTTCATTCATTGTCTAGGCCAGAGATGTCAAACTTGCTGAGACAAAATGCCTGAGTACAGATGGAACCAGATTAAAATGTAATTGGGAAATGTTTAACAAAATAAATAAAAGTATAATATAGATAATGTTAATATGTGGAGATTTTTTAAGTGAAAATGCCACTGATGAAGATCCATTTCTGTCTGAATTTAACACTACTATCCTAGACTTAAGAAAGTGATGGAGAAAATATTAATCATGGACTAAAGTGTTGTAGATATATCCCCTGTCCCCAAACCAGTTTTAAACATTTAACAGCACACCTCTAGATATAGGCAATATCAAGGAATAAATAAACCCATTGATGTTGGACAACTCTGTTTCTTTAAGAGTCATGAGGGGCTGAGTTTAGAACTGAAAGGGACCTCAGAGGCCTTTCAGACCAGTTCAGTCATGTGACTGATGAAGAACTGAGGTCTATGGAAATTAGATAATTCATAGACATTATATGGCAGAATTCAACATCACTTTTCTGGGTCTTATTTTTTTCATCTATAAAATAAGGAGGTTGAACTAAATGATTTTAAGATCTGTTCCATTTGTATTCTCTGTACCTGTGGTCTTATTTTCTGTGGGATTTCAGCTATATTGAAAGCCTTCATTCCAAGGAACACAAGTTAGTCATCACAACTATAAATGTTTGGCAAAGATGGTTATCTATATTTGAGAATATTTACACAGCTACTTCCAAATGGAGAAAATATATATAATATAGTTATAAAGTTTGGAATTTAGAATTATAAATGACTAAATTTTCAAATTCTTAAATGTAGATCAGAAAAACAAAGTACTGGAGTAGTGACTTTTCTCCAACGGAAATTGAACTACTGAATTGAGGCCACAAAGACCCAAATGTTAGTGTATTGTTGTAAAAACTTCATTTTTTATATGTATAAAGAGATTGAATCTAAAATGAATAAGAAAAATAAAAATCACAAATCTCCACTGTTTTGAAAATTAATTTAAAATTAAGGACCTCAAAATTTCAAACTTACATAGACCATAGTCACATAGCCAACAATTCCCCATATTTCCCCAACCCTCCAAAAAAGCAACTGCCCCATAGTTACTGATCTATTTTGGTCTATTCCATTATTAGAGAGATGACTCTTCTTATTCCCTACTATAGGAAGAAGGAAGGTAAGAATGTAAGACTGAGTGGACCTTTAGCCCTGCAAGGGATTGGGTAAGAAATAAAGAGAGCAGAATGAATTTAAAAACCTACCTAGTTGGCATATTTTCAATAATAAATTCATTCAAAACAGATATTTCTTTCTTTTTCTCAATTTCCCCCCATGCTGGTTCAAAAATTCTTTCAAGTATAATATCTTTTTATCCTTGCATTTTTTTTTCTAATAATTTAACTGGCTGAGACATACTTGTAGGCCACCAGAGGTCCTTTGAGAATCACTGATCTGTTGTGTACTTTAAATTGATGTAATTCCTTATTCCTTTGCTGATCCTCTCTTATTCCAAAAGAAAGACTACTAATTAGCCACTTTCTAAAATTAAATCTCCTTTGTTCTAAATACCACAATATTTAATAAATCCCTGTTTTAAAAATACAGTTGCCAGTGCTGTATGCATTCATTTTTTAAATGGCTTGCTAAATTATTAGTTGTATTTCTGTGAATTTCATCATTCTAACAAAAAAGACTCATTCAGTAAAACATACATAAGCAAAGCTGCACAAATACAAGTAAGGAAAATTTTTTTTGGTGGGGGAGAGGGGAATGTGGGAAAGAGGAAGATCAACTACATTTTAAGCTTCAACCAAATTAAACCTTCCTTCTTTTCCAGAATCTTAGGATACATTTTTAAAAATAGAAGCAGTGATAAAAAAATTGACTAGTGAATCAGCATGGACTCACTTCTGCTATTCAGTATTTCTGATTTTGAAGATTTATAAAATTAATCTGCCTTTCTTTTAGCTTCATGATCAATCCATCCTTTGTGATGTTAAAATGTCTCCAGCATCATTTACTCAATTATGATAACAACAATAAAAAGTATTTAAAGTTACTGTGTAACCATAGATGACAACCTTCCCTTGACTCCCACTCTTCATTAATCTGGATTACTTGGCTGCTTGCCTACATACTTTCAGATATATCATGCTACATGATAACTCTTGGAAGTGAGAATCTTTGGGTACTAACTCTTAAAATATGTACATATCTTAAATGTACAATTAAACTCCCATTCCTATCACTTTTATACCCTTTTATAGACCTGTAATCTTCTCAATGTGGGTCTCCCTTACAGGAGTACAGTTTTGAATTCATTTATGCCTTCATGTTCAAAACTCGCAAACTCTCCAGATGGTTATATACAATATGCTTGGAATCTCCCTAAGTTTTAAGAAGCCTAAAGCTGCACTAAGGTTTTTGGAATGCCCTGTATATTGACATTACCTGGGTATCGATATAGAACAGGAGTTATCCATGGGTCATCCCATTAATCTCATTACATGTCTAGCCCACATCTTTTATTTTTGTCAATCCTTTCTCTGAAAACATATTTTTCTGCCAATTTTCCTTTTTGTTAATATGCTTCAAACGCAACATACCTCTTTTTTATGTGACCTGCAAATATAATTCTTACGTATTCTTGCATCACAATCATAGAAAATCACCAGGAGAATATTGAGCCTGAGTTTCAATAGGAAAACTGATACCACTAAAGATATGCAGAGTTCCCCAAAAGCAATATAACCTTCTCTCCTCTTATTAAACTCTGAGTCCAGGTCATTTCCCCTCTGTGATAACTATTGAAAATATATGCACTAATAGATCACATTTATAATCCTTCTTAACCTGTACAATTATCTTAATGATGGTTTTTAAACATGTTCCTCACTACCTTTATTTGCTTCTCCAAGCATGAACTAGATAGCAATTTCATTTTTAGAAAGAATATCAATATTTAATTAATTTCAACCAGTTTATGGTCTTGAAGTGCTGAATGGGCAAAGGTTTCATATTTAGTTTATCAATGGTTAATATGATACTTTATAGATACCCTAGAAACTTTGAATTTATTCTTAGAACTCTCATCTCTTTTTCTGCAACAATTCTATCAGTTTTGAAGGGGAGAATGGAGGGAAACTATGTAGGACTGAGGGCGTGATAACTTTTTGTTTTGTTTTGTGAGTAGCTTTAGCCAAAGAATACATTATCCAATGGCAGTCTACTAGTGATAGCTTTCTCCACACATAGCTAGGGTAGACCTCAGAAAGCAGGTACAGTCTGTTATTAGAGGCTTATCTGACAGAGCAGAACCTGGCAAAAGGTTTTAAAGCTTATTTATTTATTTAAATTTATTTAATTATTTATATATGAAAATTTATAAATAAATTTATTATTTATTTAAAGCTAGGTAAATTTTTCTTTGCTTTTCTAATTTGCTAATAGAATCACCCTTTATACCCAAATCATGTATCCATTTTGACCTTATTTTAGTATGTGCTGTGAAATGTAGGTCTATGCTGAGTTTCTGACATATTATTTTCCAGTTTCCCTATATACCAATATAGCTTATGCTATACTGGTATAGCAGTCAAGAATTCAGCATTGCTTTTATAGCTTCATGAAATAGCAGAGGATGATGTTATAGTGTTTCTAATGTTACTCAAAAATAATTTTGCACACAGTTGTAAAATTTTGTATAGCTACAAAAAGCTTTCTCATACAAAACTTTGATAATCAAAATAAATCTTTGAGTGGAGGTATCATTGCCCCATTTTATAGATGTGGTAACTGAAGTTCAAAATTTGTACACAGCTTCATGCAGCTAATAAATTTAGCAACCCAAGGATTGTGGTCTCCTAGGTCAATGTTCCTTCTACTCTTTTGAAACTTAATTTTAATACACACTGCTTTATGAATCACATTAGGAGAGAAAAATCAGAGCAAAGAGAGAAACAAACAAAAAAAAAAAAACCCGAAAAAAGACGTGACCATAGCCATGTGTTAATATACATTCAATCTCTACAATTCTTTTTCTGGAAGCAGATGGCATTTTCTGTCCAAAGACTATTGGGATTGCTTTGAATCACTGAACTTCTGAGAAGAACCAACTCTTTCATAGTTGATCATCACAAATTCTGGCTGTTATTGTGTATAATGTATTTCTGGTTCTGCTTGTTTCACTCAGCATCAGTTCATATTAATCTTTCCAGGCCTTTCTAAGATCAGCTTGTTCATAATTTTTTATAGAACAATAATATTCTATTGCATTCATATAACACAACTTATTCAGCCATTCCCAAGTGACAGGCATCTACTCACTTTCCAATTCTTTGCTACCACAAAAAGGGCTGCTACAAACATATTTACACATGTGAATTATTTACCTTCTTTTATGATTTCCTTAGGATACAGACCCAGTAGTGAAACTACTGAGTCAAAGATATTCACAGTTTGATAGCCCTTTGGGTGTAGTTCCAAATTGCTCTCCAAAATGATAGAATCATTTCACAATTCCACCAACAATGCATTAATTAATGCATGCCACTTTTTCCACATCCTCTTCAATTTTATTATAGTTTCCTGTTATCTTTAGCCATTCTAAAAAATGTGAGGTAGTATCTCAGGGTTGTTTTAATTTGTATTTATCTAATCAATAGTGATGTAGATTATTTTTACATGACTATAGATGACTTTAATTTCTTCATCCTGAAAATTGTCTGTTCATATCCTTTGACCATTTATCAATTAGGGAATGATTTGTATTCTTATAAATTTGATACAGTTGTTTATATAGTTTAGAAATGACATCTTTATCAGAAATATTGGCTGCAAAAATTTTTTCCCAGCTTTATACTTCCCTTTTAATCTTGTTTCTCTTGTTTGTGCAAAAACTTTATGATTTAATGTAAGTAAAGTTGTTCATTTTGCCTTTCATAATGTTCTCTAGTTTTTCTTTGATCATAAATTCCTCCCTTCTCCAAAGATCTGATTAGGTAAATTTTTCCTTGCTTTTCTAATTTGCTAATAGAATCACCCTTTATACCCAAGTCATATAGCCATTTTGACCTTATTTTAGTATGTGCTGTGAGATGTAGGTCTATGCTGAGTTTCTGACATATTATTTTCCAGTTTCCCTAGCAATTTTTATCAGATAGTGAGTTCTTATCTTAGAAGATAGAGTTTGGGGCTTATCAAATACTAGATTACTAGAGGCCTTGATTATTATTAGTGTACTTTCTTTTCTTTCTGATATACTTTCTTTTCTTGCAATATTCAGGGGAAAATAGAGAAAGATGGCATGAGAAAATAAAAGAAACTACACTGGATGTTCTCTCCTCTTACCAGGTAATAAATTATTTAATTATAAGCCATCTTGACCGCTGACATTATGTTGCCTTTTTACATTAAAAAGTCCTATGGATTTTGGATTCCTGAATTTGAACATTAAAATAATACATTGACAAAATGGGCTTCAGGTAATATTTTATTTCATATTTTGTTGTCTAAATAAATTCTTCCTACTTAGAGCCATCCCTTATAGCAAACAAAAAAGAAAGAGATAAGAACAATAAGAATTATAAAAAGCCAACAAGCATATTAAGTGATAACATAATAAAATATTTCACACCTCTCCAATAAATGCAGGTGCAATTTCTTATCTTTTCTTTGATTTAAAGCTCTGTCATTATAATCAGCAACATTCTATACCCTCTTTTTATTGACCTTCCCATTTCCATTTTTGTAGTCATTGTGGATATTGTTCTGCTTATTTCTTTTTCTATTTTTTGTTTTATTAAAAGTATTTCCTAAGTTGCCTTATGAGTCTATTATATTCTTGTACCACAAGTAGACTATCCATTTCTCAACTGATGGGCATCAATCAATTCTTTGATACATACAAATGGGTGCTACTACAATTATTTTCCTTCATATAGTGTCCATTTTCTTTCTTTGCTATTCTAAAAGTACCTAATTGGCAGTATGATCTCTTGACCAAAAGGTATGGACATTCTTGCCACTTTTTTAGTATAATTAAAACTTATTTCCAAAATAAATGGACTAATTCGCAGCTTCACCAACAGCATATTAGTGTGGCTATCTTTTTATGCCTCCAATAATTGTTCTCATATTTGGTTATCTTTATCAATTTGATAAGTATGAGGTATAATCTCAGATTTGCTTTGTCTTTTTGTTCTTTTATTAATGATTTGAAACAATCTTTTGTGTTGTCGGTAACATGTCTATTTTTTTTTTAATCTTTTGATCACAACTATTGGGAATGACTTTTAGCTTTATATATTTGTATTAGTTCCCAAGACTCACTCAAGTCATTTGTTGTTAAGACTGTGTTGAAGATAGAATTGCTAAACTCAACTATTTATAGAATTTTAATTAAAATCTACAATTTTACAAATTACAGATATATTGTTTGCTATTCCTTGAAGATTTCCTCAGAAGCGTTAATCTCCTTTATAAGATCCTCTCAGCAACTAGTCCTCCCTAAAATACTTTTATACCTACCTTTTATACTTTGTCTTTATTTATATATCGGTGTATTCTCCAATATGATGTAAGCTCTTTAAGGGAAAGTATTTTTGTTGCTTTTTAAATTTGTATCCCTCAAGTACTTTCTTGTGGCATGAATCTCTCTGACAAATAAAATCTGTGAGCCATCACTGTTTTAAATGCATAAAACAAAATAAAACTACAAAAGAAAACAATTATACTAAGATAATTGTTAAAATATTTTTAGATAAAAATTCACAAACTTACATTAAGAGCTTATTCTTTTGAGCCTAGAACAATACCTGATCTATAGTAGTGTTTAATAAATTTTCCTAATTTATTTTGTTCAATATTATCTGTCAGTTGTTTGTTTCATTCCACATATCTAATCAGTTACCAGATTTTTGCCACTTTGCCTTCATAACATTTTTCTCCTTTCACTGTCTCCTCTACTAATATAAGTACAAACTAAGTTTAGGCTTCCAGTACCTTTCCCCTAGATTATTTCAAAAGTCTTTTAATTGGTCTTTGTGCTTCAATTTTCTCAGCATTCTAGTCCATCTTGCACACTGCTGCCAAATGATATGACATTTCAATAGCTTCTTCTTACCTTTATAATAAAAACAATAGCCCCTTTTATTTGGATTTTAAAACCCTATATCAGTTGACCTCCAACATATCTTTTCAGTGTCCTTGGGATTATTCCTACTTCTAGGAATTTAGCCAAATTGGCATCCTTTCTGTCCCTCACACATAACACCCCATTTCCAGTCTCCATGCCATTGCACTGGCTGTTCCAAAAGCTTAGAATGGGCTTCTTCCTTATTTATGTCTCACAGTGTCCCTTTCTTTTTTTTTTTAATTATAGCTTTTTTATTGACAGAACATATGCAGGGTAATTTTTCAACATTGTCTCTTGCAATCACTTCTGTTCCAACTTTTCCCTTCCTTTCTTCCATCCCCTCCCCTAGATGGCAGGCAGTCTCATACATGTTAAACATGTTAAAGTATATCTTAAATACAATATATGTGTACATATATATATATATAGTTCTCTTGTTGCACAAGAAAAATCAGATTTAGAAAAGTAAAAATAAACTGGGAGGAAAAACAAAAATGCAAGCAGTCCACATTCATTTCCCAGTGTTCTTTCTTTATGTGTAGCTGGTTCTGTTCATTACTGATCAATTGGAACTCACAAAGTCCCTTTCTAACAAGCTAGTTAGTTCTCTTCCAAATCATTTTGTATTTAACTACTTTGAATATACTTGTATTCATTCACTTTATATTTATGCTGTATATATTTATATAAGTATTTGTCTCCTACATTTATATAAACTGGCTAAGTAGATATCATTCCTTGTTTTGTCCTTGTATCCATAGCACCTAGTGCAGTTCCTGGTATATAGTAGAAACTTAATAAATATCTGTTGATTTATTATCATTTACTTCTTTTATAGAATTTCCCTAAACCACTACATTTGATCTGTTTTCATATTATTATTTTTATTGCTGTTTTTAATCCTCTCCATGTACATTTCTGTTTTAGTTTCTAAAACACATGTATTGGAAAATAGGTGGAAGGAACCTTAGAAGTCATTTACTTTTAAGTTTTTATCTGAAGAATAGAAGAATCTTGGAACAATATCTTCAGATTAAAGATTTTTTTATGTGACTTTGATGGGCTTTTCTTTGATTTAGATGACTAATAGTTGTTTAAAGACCTTAATAAATGGACTTGGTAGGGTTATTTTTGGTTAATTGGACAGAGGAATTTTGTTTAATCATATTATAATTATATTGAAAATTTTCATATTATTTAAACAATTTAGTTTTATTTAAACTATAAAGCATAAATGTGATTTTATAAATCTGCCACTTCTATATCCAGGATTTAGTTCCAATACAATGCTTTTCATGCACAGTTTAAATTGATTTTTCTGATTGTTGTTGTATTGTTTTATTTTTTTATAAAGAAAAAGTAAGGGAGAATAAAAACAAGGGAATAGTAAAATACTGAAATTCTTCTCTATGTGAAGAAAAGAACAACATTTTAATAACAACCAACCAAAGATTTAACAATAGTTGAGTGCTCATATGCATGCATAATTAAAATATAAGAGATGAGACATACACAGAAGGAGGCCATCAACGTAAAGCAGATGTCAAAAATGGACACTACTGCTGAATCAACTTCAGTCACCATAATGAGGGCTCTGAGCTGACTCAGGCTGACTCATCCGCAGATTTCATCAACAAAATTGCTTGGAAAGGATTTTGAAGGAAGCTAGAGGAAAAGGTGGACAGCTGGGTAGGTTAAAGTTCCTCCAGACCTGTTGAAGATATACATGTAAGAAGGGAAATCATAACAGTAGAGATTTACTTGGCAACTCTCAAATGCACCTTTTAATAATTGTGTAAATTGCAAGTTTTTTATGTTGAGTTTTTATTACACACTAGATTTGCTCCATGAGAGCAAGGATTATATCTTGTCTCTTGTCAAGTTCCTACTACAGTACTTTGCACACAGTAGATTCTTTAAAATGTTTTCTTTATTAAATAATGAACAATAAGATGTTGTTGATTAATATACAGGCATCAAGTTGAGATATACTAAAGAACTACTGGAGGAGGTTGATGAACCTAAATACTATTTGGGGAAAAACACATTTTCCCCAAAATAAGGTAAAGGAAATAGAACTGTGGGGTTTGAACTTTGCTTCATTCTCTATTAGAGAACAAGATGAACAAGGACAATTTTATTTTTAAAGAGTCCTCCACCATCGTGGAGATTAACTCTCAATACAAAAGATTCTTATAATCAGAACCCCAGAGTATTATATTGCTCAAAGAAACAAATGTGATCTTTAACAAACTCCTGTGATGCAAAATTTGAACATTTCTCATTTTCTTTCTGCCAAAGAAAGCTGGTGATTGGCTATGTACTGTAAGGAAACCCAAAAAGTTATAAAAACTCAACTGAAATTCCTACTAGCCTAAGCAGTTTTAATTAGAACATAAATAAATGAGTTTACCTTTCAGTAGAATAATAAACTCTTACAATAGAACAAAGTAGTAGATGAAGACCAGGACAAATTTAAGTTTGAATTAAAAATTTAAGGAGCATGATGAAGTAGATAGACCACCGGAGTAAGAAGATTTTATTTAAGAAGGTTATAAATGCAAATATGTGTAATATATCAGAGGAAATCAATAGAGGGAATGCATTAGTATTAAGGGGGATAAGAAATACTTCTTGTAGAAAAAAAAAGATTTTAAGTAAGAATTGAAGGAAACAGAGGAAGAAAGAAGGGGAGGATGAGAAAAGAACATTCTAAGCACAGTGAATAAAAACTGAAAATTCCTGAAGATGGAGTATTGTATATTGTTTAAAGAATAGCAAAAAGGCCAGTGTCACTGGACTGCAGTGTAAGTAGAAAGGAATAAAGTATAAAGAGACTGGAAAGATAGAAGGGATCCAGGTAGTGAAAAATTTTGAATACTATGACATAGAGATACTGGAGTTTATTGAATAAGACAGTTGCATGGTTAGTGTTGCATTTCTGGAAGATTAATTTAATTAAGATGGACTAGAGTGGAAAAGCAACCAGAAAGCTATTGCAATAGACCAGGTATGAGGTGACAAGAACCTGCATCAGGCTGGAAAGGAAGTAGCCAAAGTAACAATGTAGGATGGTAAAAGGATGAAAGTATAATTTAGAAGTGAGAATGAAGAGTATTGATTGATTATAAATGAATGTGGAGAGAAAATGAATGATTAAATGATCATGAATGATTATATGAATGATTAAAAGGTTGATTAAAGACAAACTTGAAGCTTGGCAGAAGAAAGGAAATTTCAGAAAAACCTTAAGAGAAAGATACAACACCCTTGGTTATATATAAGTAGAATACAGGGTGAAGATGATAATAAAAATAATATTATTTGACAATTATATAGCATTTGAAGGTTTACAAAGTATTTAAAATCTCCTTTGGCTCTCTCAAGAATCCTATAAGTATGTACTATATGTGTATTTTAGCCCCATTTTACAGATGCAAATACCTTGCTAATAACAAATTGCAATTTTTCTAAACATAAGATAGATGATAAACTATATTGGCCAGATGTTACTGGATTTCTCTGAACAGAACCTTGACCCCTCCCTCCCCCACTCCATTTGGGACAGGCCCATATTCCAGCCTGAAATAAGGATAAGATCACCATACTCTAGGGCCATGATTTCTGCTCTTTAATGCCAGACTTCAGTTTCAATTTGTGAATTTAAACCTGTCCCTACACAGAATAAAGCTTTCCTCACAGTGCCTTTGAATAGTGATTGGCATGGTTGTGAGACTGAAGAAAGAAGAGCTTTTAAAAAAAGTCATAAAACTTTTCATTTCAGAAGTCTCTCAATGACTCAACAATAGTCAGAAAAAGGGTTAAAACAAGACTAGCCACAGATTAAAGCACACATAGAACATTAACCAAATGGGAAATCTTTCCTTGTTGAGCCAAATGACTTTTAATTATCAGTTATTATCATTTGAATTCATTTTAACTAGTCTTCACAAAAGATTTCAGAGATCAGCTTAACTGTGTGGAAAATGGCCTAGGAGCATGACACATCCCAGGGATAGAACAAACACCAAACAGTTATACTATTATTGTTTTAGAACACTTGAGAACTGGTCACACTTATATGTTTCTGAAACTTCTTTAAGCCTATAGATTGGCCTTAACAACTAGGATTCCTACATTATGTACTATTGATGACCAAGAAAAAAGTAGAGAGAATGAAGATTCAGAGCTCACTTCTGAGAAGCAGCAGAAGAAAATGGAAAAAGTCAATCAATTATGTATGTTGGGGCACTGTGCTAAAAACAATATTCAGCAGGATTCAAATAAAGGCAAAAACATGGTTCCTGATTTCAAGGCCTAACATTCTAAAAGGGAGATAATATGTAATTTTATATATATATATATATATATATATATATATATATATATATACACACACACACACACACATATATATATATATATATACACACACATATATATATATATATACATATATATGTATATATATATGTGTGTATATGTATACAAGGACCTAACATTTTAAAAAGGAGATAATATGTAATTTTATAATATATATATATACAAAGATATGTACTTTTTAAATAGAAAATAAATTCATAAGAAAGGCACTGAGGTATATGTGGGCAGAGGAGAGGTGGTTCCAGGAAGGGGATGGTAGTGTTTACATAAAGAAACCAACCACCATCAACAACCAAGAAAGGCTTCCTGAAGAAGATATAATTTGAGCTTTATCTTGAAGGAAGCCAGGAAAGCTAGGAGTAGGAGGTAAGGAAACAGATTATTCTAGGCAAAGTCATGTGGCTGGAGTATCCTCTACAAGAAATGGGATATTCTGTGTGAGGAACTGCAAACAGTCCCGTATATGGCAAAAATTCATGAAGAGAAGTAAAGTATCAGAAAACTAGAAGGGTAGAAAGGTGCTGGATGCTGAAGAGCTTTAAATGCCAGAAAGATTTTCTATACATCCTGGAAATAAAAGCGAGCCACTGGAGTTTAATGAGTAATTGCGTGAAATCAGATCAGTGCTTTAGGAAAAGATTTTCTGTAGAGAGACAAATTAAAATCCTAATTCAATAGTGCATGTAAGAGATGATGAATAGTAGTAGTGTGAATGAAGAAAAAGCTATATCAGGAGAAGTATTGTGAAGGTAGCGAAGACAAGATTGTCAAAAAAAATTGGTAATGAAGGGTAAGTACAAGTCAGAAGAAGTAGATTACTCCCAGGTTGTGACCATAAATGACTAGGAAGATGGTGGTATCCTGGAAAATTTGGGAAGGAGAGTTTTGGGGGAGAAATAATGAACTCTGTTTTGAATCTGTTGAGTCTGAGATATCTATAAGAAAAAAGATGGTTGAAGAAAAAGAAGAGGCCCAGGACAGATAACAAAATTGGTATTCCTGCAAATGGAATTTAAATATGGACCCACTTAATAATGAAGTGATCTTGGAGTTAAATCCATAAAGCTGTTTAAAAATATAAGTTCCTTCATTAGAGTGTAAGCCTAAAGCAGTAGTTTGTATATAGTAAACACTTAACAAATGCTTGTTTACTGATATACTCTGAGTCTCATTTTCCTCCTTTGTAAAATAAGGGGAAAGGACTAGATGAGGGAGTTCTTAATCTGATCACTTGGTGGTGTAGTAAAGGTTGTAAGCCCCTTCTCAAAATGATGTTTAAATGTATAAAGTAAAATGCATAAGATTAGAAAAGAAACCATTATATTGAAAGTTATAAAAAAAAATTTTAAAACAAAAGTTAATAGACCTCAGGAAAGGAGTCATTGTACTATATGATCCCCAAGGCCTCTTTCAGCTCTTACATTTTAGTATTACATTTTAATTTTATAGTAAATGTCTTATTAGTCCACATCCTAATTTCTTTAAGGTTCAGGAAGAGAGAGCCTGTACCTACTTTCAGGGTCAAAGTATAACTTTTAGATCCAAGATCAGAAATAGAGCTGACATTCTGAAATTAATAATAGGCTGCAATGACAGACTTATAATGTGTTGTCCTTTCACAACCTTCCACTTATGGATTTATAGTAATTGAACTACATTATCATTAATTTAAGCACCTACTATGTTCCAGACACTATAAAGAGCAAGGAGATCCGAAGTTAAAAAAAAAAAAAAAAAGTCTTTACCCTTACATAAAGACTAGTAGATAAGAGCAGTGGTAGAGTAGAGGTATAGTGGACAAAGTGCTAAATCTGGAGGTAGGAAGACCTGTATTCAAAAGCTATTTGACTCTAGGTAATCCATTTAACCTCTCTCAGACTCAGTTTTTTTTTTTTCTTTCATTTATACAGTGGTGATCATAATAATACCATTTCTTAAAGTTGTTGAGAGAATTGAATGAGATAATATTTGTAAAGTGCTTTGTAAACTGTAAAACACTATCAACTATTAAAGATATTAAGTTAATACAAAGTACAAAGGAAGGCCTCTGAGAGGGGAGTTGTACTGGAATAGAGCCTTGAAGGGAGCTTGGATTAGAGAAAGCAGAGGTAAGGCATGAGGGCATTCCAAGGATGGGGGACAACCTGGGTATAAGCACAGAAAAGAGGCAGGAGATGGAATGCCCAGTATAATGAACAGCAAATATGTCAATTTGGCTGGAACATAGAACATGTTTGGAAAGAATAATATGAACTCAATCAAGAGAAACTGAAACCATAAGATGGACTTAAAATGCCAATCAGAGGAGTGTGCATTTTATTCTAGAAGCTACAGTGAAACTTCCCTAATAGAAGAATGATATTGTCAAGCCTTTGTGCTTTAGAAATGTCATTTTAGCAGTAGAGTAGAAGATCAGTCAGGGAAGAGGTAAACTGGAACTAAGCCATGATTCTAATTAATAATTATTGCGTAAATCTAGGCAAGAAATAATAAGGGTCTGATCTAATAAGGTGCTTACCATGTAAAGGGACCAAAAAAGTACTAAAGAATTCATTTCCTAATATTTCCTGGGTAATATCTTTTCATTTCTAAGAGAACAATCACAGGGGTTATATTAAATCTGTTCTAAGTCCTGGAATAATACAAATAAATGTTTGCAAGATTTTCCTACGTCCCTTCCTCTGCATTTCACTACTCAGCTCAGTTAATTCTATTTCACACCAATTCCTACAAGTATAAATGAAGTGAACTTCTTTAACCCATTTTGGTCTTTATCATTTCTAACTCTTGCTCAGTTGCTTCTAAAAAATATATTGAATGCTTCCTTCTCTCTCTCCTTCCCCTCGTTTCTTCCATGTGTGAGCAAAAGGCAATTTTAATTTTGTTAGATGAGCAGCAAGTAATCCTAGTGATAAATCAGTATAATAAAAGGGGGAAATATCATTTGGAAATGAAATTAGGCTTAAGAAAACAATCACCAAAGGCATAAAACCAAGACTCTTCATGGCAGCTTGCCTATTTCCAATTCCAAGAACGGGAAGTTTAGTATATTCCACTTTTACCCGCCAGACTACTACTAGCCTCATCCGGGACTCCGTAGTTACCCGCGCCTGCTCTCAGGTCAATCGGCTTGCCCGCGAGAACAGTGAAGGGGGCGGAGTCGGGCACTGCCTCCGCGCCATCACCATGGCAGAGGGGAAAGAGGCGACAGCGCAGGCGCAGTGCACGACAGAGGGGGCTCGGCAACTCGGCCAAATCTTGAAAATCACACGATCCATCTTCAGACTCCTAAAGATGGAGAATAAAAGGCGCCTTGCTTATTCCATCATCCAGTATCTGCATGACCAGCTGCAGCACGGAGACCTCTCTCCTGATGCGCAGGAGAGTTTGGATGCTTCGATCCAGTGCCTGGAGACAGCTTTTGAGGTGACTGTTGAAGACAAGTATCTAGCGGTATCACAGACTCTGCCAGAAATGTTTGAAGCTGTTACAGGAATAAAAGAGATCCCCTCCGTCCATGGGAATTCTAAGCCCATCCCCCACCGTGATGTAACTACAACTGAAGCTGAGAGACTCAAGACTGAAGGAAATGAACAGATGAAAATGGAAAACTTTGAAGCTGCGGTGTCTTTCTATGGAAAAGCAATTGAATTAAATCCAGCCAATGCAGTGTATTTTTGCAACAGAGCTGCCGCCTACAGCAAACTTGGAAATTATGCAGGTGCGGTGGAAGACTGTGAAAAAGCCATCGGCATAAACCCTTACTACAGCAAAGCCTATGGCAGAATGGGTTTAGCTCTTTCAAGTTTAAAGAAGTACAAGGAGGCTGTAGGCTATTATAAAAAGGCTCTGAAGTTGGACCCAGACAATGAAACGTACAAAACAAACCTCAAGGTAGCTGAGCAGAAAATGAAAGAAGTCCCTAGTCCTCCAGGAGGCACTGTAGGCTGTAACCTAGCTGGCTTGCTGAACAACTCAAGCTTCAGGAGTGTGGCGTCAAACCTCATGAATAATCCTCAAATAAGACAGATCATGTCTGGGATAATGTCAAGTGGCCACAGTACTTTGGGAGGTACCAGAGCCACCCGTTCTCCAAATGCCAGCCCCAGTTTCATCCAGAGAGGCCAACAGTTTGCTCAGCAGATGCAGCAACAAAATCCAGACTTGATAGAAGAGCTCAGAAGCCAGATTAGGAATCGGAACCCCAGCAGCAGCAAAGATAAAAAGCAGGAATGAAAAACGAAGGTTAGCACCATTGAGCATTGAGTCCTTTGATGTACAGACTGGAAACCATGTATTCTGATATTTCTCCAGTTGGAATTTCCACAAGAGAAAAAAAAAATTATTGGACCTACATGTTAAGATGGATCTTATTTTCCTTTTCTTTCTTTCTCCTTTCCTCCATTCCCCAGACTCTTTTATCTCCCACTCAACTCCCCCCCCCAAAAAAAAAGAACCAGCAAGTTATATAAACACAAACCAGAATCCTCCCACTTACTAGCTCTCAGAAAATCAGATGCAGAAGTATAGTGGGGCCTATAGCTACTTCTCAGCCCCATTTACTAGATGTTTTAAGTTAAGAAATCTCAACCATATGGCTACCTGGGGTTTTGGGGGTTGTGTTCATCTCTATTTTTTTTTTTTTTAAAGAAGAAGAAAAAGCATTTTCTTTTTTTGAGTAGAAAAAAGTTTCTAAACACACATCCTCTCAAATTGCCTGTTGTTCCCAGTGCTCCTCAGAGCTGAGAGTCCTGTTCTTATAATACTCATCAGCATAAATAACCTGAGGCATAAAGATCTTGTCAATGCAGTTTGCATTCTCTTTATGCATGAGGACAAAAAATTCTGTGTGGATGTCTATAGAAGCTTTTGTTAATCCCAGTGTTTTAGGGGGAGTGGAAAGTTTTATTGGGGTACATAAGATCAATTTCTTTTACTTCAATTTGAGCTTTTTAATAGGAACTTTTTTTCCTCTTTTTTTTTTTTTTGCCAGTGATTTCATGCCTAGAAACACAATTATGATTTATATCTGGTGCCCACTAGTTCCTCATTCGCCAGGTATGACTTGACCTTCAAGTATCAGTCTTATCAGTCATCCATTGCCTCTCACAGTTTCTTTGAACATAGATGATAATGGGCACGTGGGTTTCTACTGGAGAGGAGTATCTGCACAATTTCTCCCTTACCATGCAAGGCAGGTGAGCCTGTAAAGGGATAATACAGAACAAAACCTGTATTGATCAGTTTCTAGATCTATGATGGTGGCAAACAACATTTATAGGAATTTGGCAGAGAGGGAGGCTGCAGATGCCCATGTAGCAGTGGAATTATCTACTATGCTCAGCAATAGTTTGGATACCTCACTGAAAATACTGGAGGCTGTCACTATGATCAGATAGACTTTGGTAAAGTTGTGGAGGGGAAGAAGAGAAGACATATATGAGTCATGGAACTTATGATCTGGGGCAATTTGATAGTGTCTCAGTCTCATATCAGATAATTGAATGGTAAGCTCCATAGTTAGAAAGGGCAGATTTGTAGCTTTCAAAGAGCCTCTTGGAGTGATAAATGAACTTTGAGTACTATAGATGATTAGCAAGAAACAATGATCATCTGTACTTTATCATCACCCACAATATTTTTAATTCTTCAGTTTTAACTGTGGTGAAGAATCTAATGTGTGGGGAATAATACATATTGTGATCTTTAAAAAAAAGGAAGAGTCATCAACTCTTGAAGTCCTTGAAAGTACTAAGGAGTACCTTCTAGAAGTGATAAAAAAAAATCTCCTTAATATCTGCATTATTTGATGAAACCTGCTTTTTCTCAAATACTACCATTCAGGAGAGTTTATAAAGAATAAAAACACCACAGAACTATTATTTAATGGTTTAGGCATTTATAACTAGCAACACAGAGAATTGGCATTTCCTATTTTAAAAGCATCCAATATGTCAGTAGCATTGGATGTTAGTTTTATGAGCTAACCTGGGTCCTCTTATTTTCTCATCTAGAAGCAAACTGGTATGTTTTTATTGAAAAATGTGTTTATAATCCCAAAGAAATAATTCACAAATGAGCTGTACTCCTTATGTTCCATTGTCTGTGATAGGGCCTATTTGTACTTAGTTTAGGGCTCCTGGGGTCACTTTATAGCAATCAACACTTGAGACAACAATAACAACTCACAATTATATAATACTTTATAAAATTTACAAAGTACTTTGTTCATAACAACCCACTAAGATAGGGAGTATAATTTTCACCACTTTATAAGTGAGACAATAGACTTCAAGAGATTGAAGTGTTGTGCCTATGGCCATACATCTAAGTAAATAATGAGCTAATACTCAAATTAGTATTCTATTTTTAGATCCAAAACTCTTTCCACTATATCATATAGCCTTGATTGCTTAATTTCTATCTCCATTCTTTTATACCCATCTTATATTGCCATATCTGTCCCTAAGTCCTAGTATTCCCCAACCTTCATTTTTCAGTCATGTCTGACTCTTCATGAACCCTTTTTAAGTTTTCTTAGCAGAGATCCTGGAATGATTTTCTACTTCCTTTTCTAGCTCATTTTATAGATTAAGAAGCAAGGACAATAATTAAATCATTTGCCCAGAATTATAAAGCTATGCAAAGTATCTGAGGATAGATTTGAATTCATGAAAATGAGTCTGCCTAATTCTAAGTTCAATGCTCTATCCCATGGGCCACCAAGCTTCCTGGATTCCCAAATTTACTGTTAAAAATTTTCACTCTCTTTTGTACAAATTGTGTACAAATGTGGAATTAGACACAAAAATATAGCATGATACACACACACACACACACACACACACACACACACACATACCATACCCCTTTATTTATCAACAGTAAATCAAGAGGAAGATTGAGTCACCCGTTCCTCTGAAATAGTGGTTTCCTGCCAGCAACCAGGAAATATTTGGCACATGGGGGTCTGCTCATGAGACAATCATTTGATACCAGCAAAGAAGGTCCTTTTTAACCATTACTCATATTCCAGAAGGAAATAGAATTGATCCTATCTCAAGTCATTCCTCGGTGGTTTAGTCTAGACTACTTAACCTTTAACTAAAGGTTGCACCCTACTTCTTCATTGGAATCTCAAAGGTGCTTTTAAGCTGCACATTTCAGAAAGATGTAGGTTGGCTTTGTTATAAATGGAGAGAAGCAGAGAGAAGTACTACATATCTTCAGAAAAGAAAGGATTCAGAAATCCCTGGATTTTGATCTTAACTCTATTCTTCATTTCTCAATGTGAGTTTGGATGTATCATTCAATCTTTTAAGGCCCAGTTATTAATCCAGAAAGAAAATAACACTAATAAGCATAAAGCCCCTGGATAAATTTGAAAGTGTTCAGCAGGTATTTATGTTTATAAATAATACCAAAAGCAATCATAGTCCTAAAAAGACAGGTAATGACAACCATAAAATATGTCACAACCCACATGCCAGTCTGTAAAAACAATAGTACATGTACTCTCTTGGTTTTTTTTTTGTCTAATAATTCATTAAGCAACTAGAATATTTATTTCTGCCCCCCCCATATTCTTTTCTCCTCTTATAATCCCTTGGTTTATTCCTTCAGGAAAATTAAAGCAAAGAGAAGGAAAGGAAGACACTGGCAGTCTACCTCAATGGAGATGTGGGAATGTTGAGAGCTAAAACCCGGTCCATATAATCTATAATGGAAATAAATTTCTGGGCTTGAGTCATAGGACTTAAAATAATCATTCTATAAGCATAAATTGTTTTTATTCTATGGATGTGGGGGTGGTGAATGGGGATATTATTACCTCAAAGTTATGGTTAAAAATATTAAGGATAACAACTAGGTTCATGATTTCATTGGTATAGGTAATCCCCCAAATGAAGAAACTTCCTCTATTAAGCTAAATGACCATCTTTCCTTCAAATAGTCTTAAGGAATGAGAAAGAGTAATGAATTTTTGACTCACTCAAGGTCACAGAGCCAGGTGTCTCAAAAATATTACTTGACCCTACTTCCTGGCCCTAAGGCTAGTGCTCTATCCACTCTACCAGAGTTGCCCTTAAATAAAAAATAATTTTAAACCCTGGAAACCTCTGAATCTATACATTATGATTGTTCTGCATTTACTTTATCAAGAAAAGTACTTTTACAATCCTGTGTTTTGGAAATGTTATCCTTTACAAGTTTTTTCTTTAAACTTTTTACAAATATTAATTATAAATGTAAATTTCTAAGAATAGGTATTTTTTTCTTCAGAAGGGTTTGGACTCTTATCCTGCCTTGCATAGGACTCAGTGTAATTGTTACCCAAAGGCCTAAGACTATTTAAAACCAAGATCTATCTTTTCCAATTGCCTCAATAGCTGAGTTATCTACTAGATCTGAATGGACTTTGAGAATTGGGCCTTATCTGCACAGGTTTATTATATAAAAGAGATCTACAATTTGTCTGATAATGTGGAAAGGGACCAAATTTTGAATGTGGAGTCTCTAACTCCTTTTAGTACATCATACTTCCCTCTTGGAGGGAAGATGTTATATTGGATGGAGTGCTAACAAAGTCAGGAAGATCTTGATTCACACCTTACCTTCAGATAACAAATAACTTAAATATAATTATGGGTAAGTCATTTAACCTCTCATTATCCCAGGAAAATTAAGACTAAAGTACAAAAGATTTGTAGATCAGTAACATTCTGTAGAAAAAAGTTATTCTCTGGACGCTCCCTTTTTTTTTTCTTCCAGTGCTTCCAGTACTTCATCTCTATCCCTTCCTAAGGAAAAAAGTACTATTTTTCTTATTTTGGTTTTAAAAAACATAATTACATATTGGGAATATTGAAGAGTTGATTAGGTATCCATTGGACTAAGTGGTCTGTGAGTCATTTCCAAACTTGAAATTAAATAACTCTGGAATAAGAATCCAGAAGTGTAAAGTCTGCTACTGAGCCAAGAAATTAATCATATTCCAACAGTAACATCTCCACACCAGAACTTTCCCACTGCAAAATTACAAATAACAGGGAAATCAAATTATCTTTCCTTTCTAAATTTTCCTGGATGAGTGAGGCATACAGTTCCTTACTTTCCTTTCTTAATAACTCCCCTTAACTCCTCCAACCCCCAAACACACTTGCTTTCTAAAAGAAACTGTTTTATTTTTCATTTTAAAGTAGAAAGTATTATTATGGTAAAATGTTGAGCATGGCTGTAGAAAGTCACCCATTGTCTGATAACTTCATAATTATGGGTTCTGTCTCAGTCTCATTGAGGCACCAAAACAATCTCTGGATTTCTAATTCTACTGAAAGAGAGGAAGACTTTAAATCATTTAGAGAGCCAGCTGTGTTGTGCTTTAGCTGTGGATGCAATTCTGAAGTGTACTTGGCATATATTCTGGGACAGGACCTAGACTGCTTATGCAAGCTAAATTTTGAAGTGCTACAGAGGTTAAAAAAAATGATGGTGACTTTTTTTTATACATTATACACATATTTCTTTATGTTCTTATATAGATATGTATATATTTTGCCACGTGTATATCTATAAAGCTATATGGTTATCTATAGATAAATAGGAAAACAAATCAATAAATTTCTGTGAAACAGGATATAGAGATGGAAGGGATAGTAGACATTTCATCTAACCACCTTATTTTATAGATGGCCCAGTGCTGATAATAATTTGTACAAAGCCAGAGTAGCAAATCTGGGAAAATAACAAAAATGACAAGCACAATACTAGTGATTAGAAAGATGTTAGCTAGTATTTATGTAGCTTTTTAAACTTCATGAATAATTTATAAATATTTAATTTTATATTCTCAACAATCTAAGGAGGTAGGTGTTGTTATCTTCTCAGTTTACAAATGAGGAAACTGAGACAGGCAAGAGTTAAGTGACTTGAGGGTGACACAGCCCACAAGTGTCTGAGTCTTAAATTTGTATTCAGATCCAGAACTCTATCCACACAGTTGTTGCGTGTAAACTGACTGAATTATTGATCTGAATTTTAATCTTTTCATTCAGTATTCTTTCTATTATCATATTGCCTTGCAGATATATATACATATATATATTAGATATGATACATAAACATAATATATGTATACACATAATCTCTTCTACTTTTTTTCTGTTTTGTAATCTCATGTGAACATTAGTTCAATGGAATCATGGAAGCTTAAAGTTAAATGGGTCCTTAGAAATTATTTCCAATGTACAGATAAGGAAACATTCTCAGAAAAGGAAAATGTGAACAGCTCAAGGCCACATAGATAATGGCACCATTCTCTTTAACTCTTAAAAACTCTGCTCCAAAAATATACTTCTCTTTGTCTTCTATCTCCCAGCCCCAACCTCCAAACCCCATCTAAAATCTAAAGGATTAGAGATACAAGTAAAAGAACAGGAACTAACAGTATATAGTTAAAGATAATAGAGCTTCACTGATTGTTTCATGGAACTGTACCCACCTCCAATATTGAAGGTGTACTTTCCTACTTGAAATAATGACTTTCCTTTCTAGAATATTAAAAGGCAACCAGAATCAGAGATGAACACCATTAATATACAAGTTGCCTGAAAATTTTATCTAATTAAAGTCTTAATTCCAAATGATATTATTTCACCCCAAATTTCATCAAGTGAATATTTGAATATGTAGCATTCTATGTAATCCATCTTCTTTAGGGAATATTTTGAAATAGAATTCTAAAAGATAGAAAAAAGAAGAGAGTATGCAAATTGTATGTGTGTGTGAGAGAGACAAATAAATGAAATAAATACTGGTGAGATTGGATAAAGCATTTCTTCATTCTCATGATTTCCTTATAAGTCTCTCCACTAGCACTGCTTCAAGATTGAATATCTCCATTGAGCTTGGTTAAACCATTCTTCTGGGTAGAAGAGCTGTAAACACTTTTATATTATAAGATTAATTGCTTTAATACATTTCTACCATTCAGTTTTATCTATAAGGGAGAGTTCTATACCCCCTATCAATGTCCTTTCTCTTGACCATTTTTCCCCTCTCAGCAGGCTTTCCATTTTCTGCTTAATACAATTTCTGACCCATAGTTCCCCCTTTAATCCAAATAATTTTTTGTTATCTATTCTTGAGAGATAAAATTTCTTTAGATCAAAGATTATATTTACTCTTTAAATATCATATAACATTCAGGCAATAGGGAAGTCCTCATTGGCAGACTACTGATTGCTTTTGTTTTTAGACCCAAGAGCCTGAGAACCAATTCATTAACCAACTAATTAAACAAGTATTTGTTAAGCACTCATACTATGTGCCAAATGCTAAGAAGTGTGCAGAACCGACATCACAGTATTAAATTTGGATTCATAGGCAGTGAGATCAAATCTTGACTCAAGAATTCACTGTTACCTTGAACAAGACTTGGACCAAATAACCTCTATAGTATCTTTCAGTTCTAAATCTATTGTTCTATAATCCTAATTGACTAGAAAAAGGTACTAAACTAAAATTAAAAAGAAAATGAAAATAAATCCCAAGTTCTAAGAAATCCTGACTATGCCACTAATTTACTATACTATGGAGGGAGGGGAGGAGGAAGGGTGGAATCACTTAAACTATCTTACCTTTACTTTTCTCATCTTTAAAAATCAGAATTTGAAATAGATGCCTCTTGAGATTTTTTAACTATAAATTTTTATTATATGAATGAATGAAAAATGAGAAATTGTACTTTGAAGTGGCTTTTTAAGTGGAAACCTTAGTGTAAGGCAGAAGAAAGCCAAGGTAAAGTATCTAAACTACCTGAACTTTGATAATGTAAATGGGAAGGAGAATGATCTACAAAAATGGTAAACTTACTTCCCTGGGCAATCTCCCTTAAGCAGGACTTCCTCTGTATAAAGCCAGATAATATTTGTAAAGAACACACATTGTGTAACACATAGTAGAGACTTAATAAATGTTTGTTTCCTTCCCTAAATGAAGAATGCAGCTAACTAGCCCAGAATAGGTTCCTCTGTGAAGAGATGTTTTAAATTTACACCGTCTCTTCTGAATCTAAGGAGTTTAAACTTCAAACACTATCTATTCCAAATAATAAATCCTCCATATATTGTTTCTGACAAGTATTCTAACCTGTTGTTTGCAAATCTCCACCAGTGAGAAATTCACTACTTTCTCAGGCAATGCATTCTGCTTTGAACGAGATAAAATCATTGGGAAGTGATTTTCTTTTATTAATGCCAAACTTTATTCTTTATAGTTTTATCTTGGCCTAAGTGAAACAAGTTTCATACCTTTTGCCATGACAGCTTTTCAAAACTTTCCTACCTTTCCTAAATCTTTTCTTTCCTGGCTAAGCACCCTTTATATAACATTGCTTTGAATCTCTTTATCATTCTAATTGCTCTTTTTATGTCATTTAATATCTTATTTATTGTACCTGGCATATCTTCATGCAAGTCACTGATTTTATGAGACAGAGTTCTCCTAACTGCCCCTAGGTTGATGTGAATCCTTTAATCTCTGTTTGGGTCTAGTTATCCAACAGTTCTGAAGTCATAGAATTGTGTCCAGTCCACAGCACTTCTTCTTGTCCACAAGAATATAAAAGAGACTGTCAAAAGACTCACTAAAATTTGGGTCTGCAGTTCTTCCAATCAATATCATTAATATGAATAATTATTATCATAACAGCCTTCAAGTAATATTTTAAAGATATAAATGGCTTTACAAATATTTCATTTTATAATGATAAAATTATATCAACAACTCATTTTATTTCCATTTTATAAATAAGGAACTTGAGGCGGACAGTGGTAAAATGACTTGCCCTGGATTGCAATGCTAGTAAAGATACAACATATAGAATTCTGCCTGGATTCCATTCCAGCACTCTATCATGAGCTACCTGGTATCAGTATAATGGCCAAAAAGAAAAGAAAAGAAAAGAAAATTATCACATTATCATTGAGGCCCTAACATTGTAGAGCCCTTGGATATTCTGGGGGAATAGCTATTCCTTGGTAATGTATAGAACAATTATCCCTTCATATTTTAATTGTGATTATTTTATATGATCAGTATAAGATACTTCAGATAAAGAACATTTCACTGAGGTAGCTAGATGACACCATAGGTATAGCACTGGATTGTTGTGAACAATAGGTAACACAATATAGCAAATATCAGGAGTAGGTTTGAACCCATAGTCTTTTCCCGTAGATCACAGCATTATTGCCATTGATCTGTTCCACTCTGCAACCTCTATATCACATCCAAACCACCAACTCATTTATTTATATTTATAGCATTCCTTGTAAACTTTTAATTGTCAGACATTATTTAAATATATATGTATATATAATATATGTGTGTGTATATATGTACATATATGTACATATATATTACACATATATACATATATGTAATGTGTGTGTGTATATATATATATCCTTTGCTTGGCACACACAATAAGTATTTAAAATTGTTTGTTCATTGATTGGCCAGCCAACAGAAGAAAGCCCAGAGGCAAGTTTTGATTGAAGGAGGCAAAGAAGAAAAGAAAAAGGCTGGACATATAAGACATTAATGGGAGAGGGCAGATACATGTGGGAGCACTGAAGCATTTCATCTTTTATAGAGAATTTTGCTTTGGACATCCATGGGCAAACAAATATCTGCTTCCTTATTGAATATACCCAATAAGATTGATTCCCTTTAGATCCTATTCTGCTTACTTGCCTGTGCACATACGTGCACACACAGACACACACACATATAAGTAAGTTTGTTTGCAAACAGGAAGCTACAGAAGTGGACGGGTGTGAAAATAGGTGCTCTGGAGGACAACTCTGCAAAGACAAGAGCACAGTCAGAAATGCATTAGAAATGCCGTCCACTTTGGGAGAACCATAGGACCAAAGCAGGTTGGCACCTAGTAGGCAAAACAGTGGTTGAGATTTACCCACTCAACCAACTGCTGATTATAAACAGTCTTGGCCCCTGCAGAGACACACCATGAGCCCTCCTTTCCCCGGGGAACAGAAGAACTGCCAAGAAATGTTGTCAATACAGCTGCAAAGTGATCCTGCTGGTGATAACAGTTATTTGATGGAAATCCACACACAACACCTGATCACTCTCCAAAGGGCCTATAAATAGAATTGGGGTTTCCGTTGTCAGCTTACTCCCCCCAGGGAGAGCTGGATCAAAGCCTTGCCTCATCTTGGGAACATACCTCTGGCACTTTGTAACAGGTCATCCACAAGTCAGCCATCAGGGCACTCCAAGCCTTGCCCGGCCCAGAGGTAGGGATTATTACTATAAAAAAAGTTGAGCTCCACCTCCTGAAACCACTGAACTCAAGCAGACCATAACCATATCTGGGAAGAAAAGAAGGCCCAGGAGGGCTCTTTATTTCAACTGTTATATTTGTCATCTGTTTTCATTTGTTTAACTATACAAGGAGACGCAGGAGTCGCAACAACAGGTGAGACAGATTTTTGAGAAATGCAAATTAAGATCCTTATATGCACAGTAATTTTGGATTTCTTAACATTACCATGACAAATATTTTCCTGATGCTTATTTGGCACACAAAAAAAGAAATTTGCCCTGGAGAGCCAAGTTACTGTGGAATATATCCCAAATTTTATAGTGGAAAACTTTTTCTTTCTCCCTTAAAAAAAAAAAAATTGTTGTGAGCTATGTGCAAGGTGCTGGGCTAGATGCTAGTGATGCAAAAATAAAAAATAACAGTCTAAGCCAACACACATTTACAGAGGATCTAAAGGATTTTGTTCTACTTCAGGCTTATTGTAGAGTTTTGTGATCATAAATGCTAATGACAGATAAAGGTAGCCATCATTCTATGAGCCAAAGGAAGAACAATGGTCCATAATCACTCTTTTTTTTCCTAATGAAAATCCAGATCTGTGGCATACTGGTAAAGAAAGGCATTGAAGTCAAGAGGACTACTGTGTAAGTTGGAAAAAGAGTCTTAAGAGTTGTGTGTGAAGTTTTAGGTAGTAAGCAAAAGTTGAGTTGGTGGTTTGGACGTGATGGGTTGCAGAGTGGAACAGATCAATGGAAATAATTCTGTTATCTATGGGAAAAGACTATGGGTTCAAACCTACTCCTGATATTTGCTGTATTGTGTTACTTATTGTGTATACCTATATTGTGTATGTCATTTTTAGTTCCCTGGACCTCAGTTTTCTGTAAGTTGAGGGGTTTGGGGGCCTCATTTCTATTTGAGTTTGGCACCATGGCCAGATCAAAGTGTCCATCAGTCAACATGTATTCATTAAATATCAATGATGTGTGTCATTATGCTAAGCACAGTTATACAAAGTCAGAGGGGACACCTAGGCAGCACAGTGAATAGAGAATTTGGCTTAGAATCAGGAAAATTCATCTTTATGATATCAGATCTGGATTTAAGATACTTATTAGCTGAGGGACCCTGGGCAAGACACTTAACCCTGTTTGCCTCAGTTTCTAATTTGTAAAATTAGCTGGAGAAGGAAATGCCAAGCCACTTCACTATTTTTGTCAAGAAAGGCCTAAATGTGGTCACAAAAAGTCAGACATAACAGAAATGACTCAACCACAATGAGTACAAAGAAAGACCAGTCCTTACTCTCAAAGAACTCACCATTCTCTCTAATGGGGGAAATGACAGGCAAACAACTATATGTAAATAAGATGCATTAAACTGAAATTTAGATTAATGTCAGAGGGAAGGCACCAAGAAGGAATCAGAAAGGCTTCCTATAGAAGGTGACATTTTAGCTGTGACTTAAAGGAATCCAGAAAGTGGAGAACACAGTATGCTATGCCATAGTACAGGTGAAAAGTGATAAAGACCTCAACAAAGATAGCACTTATGTGGAGAAAAAAAAATGAACATAAGAGATGTGGTAAAAATAGAATCGAGAGTACTTGATAAATGATTGAATGAGTAAGAATAAAGAAATGAGGATGACATCATAGTTATATGCCTGAGTGAGGGAAATACAGTGATAACCTTGACAGAATTAGGGAATTTAAGAAAATGGATGATATAAAAGTGACTCTTAGTCTATCAAAGACTATGCTAGTGGAGCACAATTTTCCTGCTACTAGGCAGGAAAAGTTTTGGATATAAACCCAGTGATGAATTGTAGGTTTGTCCTCCAAGAATCAGCCTGGCTAAATGTAGAAAGGCTTATCACTACAAGATCAACTTTCAGTTGATGAATGTTTCATTCATGCCTTATGCCAAGCTATGAGATGAATATAAATACACAATGGCTTTTAGTCTTATGTAGCTCCCTTCTACTTGTGCAGCACAGGTAAAGCAATAGTAGAAAAAGGCGAGCATATTAGCTATCACTAATGGTATAACACCATTAAATTTTAAATCAACACTCTTAATGGGCAATCTTTTTCTAATGACCTTTGAAGTGACATATTACTGGAGGAACCGAACCCTATATTCACATCTACCTTTTTTGTTATAAATGAATCTAGAAGAGGGCACAAGTAAATGGAAGACTGTTTTACAGATTATTCTCAGAGGTTTGAATAATGTATCAAAAAATAATAAGAAACATTATTTAATGGATTACTTGGTCATATATCCTTGCAATGTTTATAATAAATATAAATAAGCAGACTGCTATGAATATAATAACTGACATTTAGCACTTTAAGGCTTACTAAATACTACAAATACACACACACACACATATACATACATACACACATCTAATCTCAATCATCATAACAAACTTAGGAGATAAGTATTCTTATTATTTCCATTAGACAGAAGAAGAAATTTGGGCTGAGAGAAATTAAATGACTTACCCAAAATCATACCACTAACATCTGGACTACAAGTAAGATTGCAACACACATTATAGAGAATGAAGAGGTAGGAAGTTCTATAATGAACATGATGAGATACTCCAAATAAAGTACATGAAAAACAAGAATTTTCCTAGGTTAGAGTATAAACTTGTTCATCAATATTCTCCCAGTGATGCCATATGTCTACAAATAACAGAACACAATGATCTTAGGTGAATTAAAATTAAAAAACAGCTCAGAGGGCAATGGAAAGGCATCTGATGAGAAAAAACAGGCTCCTGCATATTGCCAATGACAAGTGGCATGCAAGAAATAGAATGAAAGACATTACGAAGGATGTAGATGACCATTAAAAGAGGAGAGCTGATTGCATCATGAAATGATGAATAGATGGACAATGCCAATAATACAATAGCACCCTCAAGATATAAAAAGAACAAGACTAAACACTCTGCAATCAAATAAATGCAACAACAGAGCAAGACATATATTCATTTATTTTTCACCCAAGCTTGGCCAGTGTGGAAATTTGTTTTATTTGATTGTTAATTTTTTTATAGGAACATTAGGAGGAAGAAGGGAGTCAATAATAAGGTTTTCAGAAAAAAAATGAAGAATAGAGGGTCATCAAAGCATTAAAAACAGAGCAGAAAGAAGACCAGAAGGAAACAGATGCTGAATAGTTTTAAAAAGTTACATTTGTATATATTATATGTTTAAAATAAAAAATAAGCTGCACGGAATAAAAATTTGCATACAATTCTCTTTTTCTGTTTTACTTTGTATATGGAAAAACTCATTTTATTTGGTGTCTGTTAAGAATAAAAAATTAAGAGAAAAAAGACAACTATATAGAAAATATATCATATATATAAAACCCTCTCAGGATAAGAAGTTATTCAAGGATTGTAACATATCTCCATGCCTTTGCTTGCATTTTTTTCCATGCCAGAAATAGCTTCTCTCCTCCTTCCTCCTTCTCATTTTGCATTTTCTCTTTCCCCTGTCCTACTGAATTGCTTTCTTCACTGGAGGTCAAAATCAGGTACCACCTTCTCTTGGAAACCTCACTTGACAGCCCCTCTCCAGATAAAAGTAATACCCCTCTCCACAAATCTCTCCCTGGACATTTCCTTTCCATTTTTATAATTCTCCTTCTCATCAGAGAACTTACTTACTTGCCTTATCCTTCCTGACCAGATGCCAGTTTCTTAAAAATCCTGCCTGTGTCATTTCCCATCTTTGTATCTATAGCACTTAACATAATACCTTGCATGTTTGTTGTAATTCAGTTCAATTTCAGTTCAGCATGTGATGTGAGCTTAATCGATGTTTGTTGAATTGATTTGAACTCGGTGGAGGAATAAACATTCATTTCAATGGAATCATAAATCACTCAAAGTATCATAGAAGTATATTCTTTTTATTTTTACAGGGTGGCATTAGGAATTTTTTTTTAATAATAGCTTTTTATTTTCAAAATACATGCAAAGACAGTTTTCAACATTCACCCTTGTGAAGCAATAAATTGGGAAAATATGTTTAAATTTAAGGGTTATGATAAAGGCTTCATTTCTAAAATATATAGAGAATTGACCAAATTTATAAGAATTCAAACCATTCTCCAATTGATAAATGGTCAAAGGATAGAAACAGACAATTTTCAGATGAGGAAATTAAAACCATTTCCAGTTATATGAAAAGGTGGTCTAAATCACTATTGATCAGAGAAATACAAATTAAAACAATTCTGAGATACCACTACACACCTCTCAGATTGGCTAAAATGACAGGAAAAGATAATGATGAATGTTGGAGGGAATGTGGGAAAACACTGATACATTGTCCATGGAATTGTGAATGGATTCAGCCATTCCACAGAGCAATTTGGAACTATGCTCAAAAAGTTATCAAATTGTATATACTCTTTGATCCAGCAATGTTTCTATTATGCTTATATCCCAAAGAGATCTTAAAAGAGGGAAAGGGACTCACCTGTGCAAAAATGTTTGTGGCAGCCCTTTTTGTAGTGGCAAGAAACTGGAAACTGAGTGGATGCCCATCAGACGGAGAATGGCTGAATAAGTTATGTTATAAAAAGTTATTTTGCAAAGGTCAATATTGAAAAATTACCCATGCATGTGTTTTGTAAATAAAAAGCTTTTATTAAAAAACAATTCACCCTTGCAAAACTTTGTGTTCCAAATTTTATGAATTGTTGTGAAAAATCAAATAAAGTAATATATAAAGAATGCTAGTTATCAATAATGGTAGTAATCTAGTATTTGATAGACCCCCCAAGTTGTGGCTTCTGGAATAAGAACTCACTATTTCACAAAAATTGCTGGGAAAACTGGAAAACAATAGCTCAAAAAAATAAGCAAAGACCTACATCTTAAAAGGTTAAAATAACTACATAAATTAGGCATAAAAGGTGATACCATAAGCAAATTAGGAGAGTAAGGGATAATTTATCTATCAGATCCCTGGAGAAGAGAGAAATTTATAACCAAAGAAGAACTGGAGAACATTATGAAATGCAAAATGGATAACTTTGATTACATTAAATAAAAAAATATATTTGCACAAACAAAACCAACACAAACAAGATTAAAAAGGAAGTACAAAACTGGGGGGGAGGGGGACTTTACAGAGTTTCTGATAAAGGTCTCATTTCTAAAATATATAAAGAACTATATCAAATTTATAAGAATACAAGTTATTCCCCAATTGATAAATGATCAAAGGATATGAAAGACAATTTTCAGATGATGAAATGAAAGCCATTTACAGTCATATAAAATGATGTATATCACTATTGATTAGAGAAATTCAAATTAAAGCAATGCCAAAGTATCATCTCACATCTATCATATTGGCTAAGATGACAGGAAAAAATAATGATGAATGCTAAAGAAGATGTGGGAAAACTGGGATGCATTAATTAATGCATTGTTGGTGGAATTGTAAAATGATCCAACTCCTCTGGATAGCAATTTGGAACTATGCCCAAAGGGCTATCAAACTTTGATCCAGTGGTACCATTACTAGGTCTGTATCCCAAGGAAATTATAAAGGAAGGAAAAGGGACCCACATGTGCAAAAATGTTTGTAGCAGCTCTTTTTGTGTTGGCAAAGAATTGGAAAACGAGTAGACACCCATCACTTGGTGAATGGTTAAATACGTTTTGGTGTATGAAAGATATGGAATATTATTATTGTATAGAAAAAGATAGCTATATCTTTTATATTATTGTTATATCAATATTAATGTTATATAAAAAGAAGATGATTTTTTTAAAGGTTTAGCAAAATTTACATGAACTGATGCTGAGTGAAACAAGCAGAACCAGGAATATGTTGTACACTATAACAGCATGATTGTGTGTGATCAACTATGAAAGACTTGGTTCTTTTTTGCAGTTCAATGATTGAAGGCAATCCCAATAAACTTTGGATAGAAAACACCATCTGTATCCAGAAAGAGAACTATGGAAATTGAATGCAAATTAACACATGCTATGTTCACTTTCCCCCCTTTTTCTGCTGTTTTTTTCTCATGTTTTTCCCCTTCAATTCTTATTTTCCTCTCTCAACATGAATGTTGGGAAAAATGTGTACTTAAAAAATAATGTAATCAGAAAAAATAAAACCAAAAAAGAATGCTAAT
This sequence comes from Antechinus flavipes, assembly GCF_016432865.1. Lineage (NCBI taxonomy): Eukaryota > Metazoa > Chordata > Mammalia > Dasyuromorphia > Dasyuridae > Antechinus > Antechinus flavipes. The sequence continues at coordinate 264,620,404 of NC_067399.1, forward strand.
TATCATCATCATCATCATTATGGCTCTCTCACAAGTTTTAGGTGGCAATGATTTTAGAAGAGTGCTCTCTATATCTATCAAAACCAACCATAGTAGAAAATATGGGAAACAGGTTGTCATAGGAAGGAGGAGGCTTGGTATTCACTAGAATCTTACTGATCTAGTGTCTAGCAATGGTTATGCATCCTACTTTCAGAATATAGCAATTTACCAATGGAGAAAAGAATTCTACTCTGAGAAATGTTTACATCTCACTTTCAGCTTGGCATGACAATTAGATAAAAATAAGGCAGGCAAAAACACATGGTGATTGCTCATCCCTTCCACTAATACAAGCTCTCTTCACACCTCAGGCTTTTCTTCTTGAATCTATTATGGATGACTGGTCCTGTGTTTGAATAATGAGGATGAACTTTAGAGACTAAAAGTTTGTCTAAACTTGTAACAAATCATTGTCAATATTCTTACATGCAGTGAATTATTCATTTCCACAGTATAAGCTACCTGATTGTACGTTTTACTTCATCTAAAAACAATTCTCAAATATGATGCTGTGGATATTTCAAGTTAAACCAGTTAAGTCATACACACACACACACACACACACACACACACACACACACACACAGAGTTTATTTTATATGTGTATTAGGAAGGATATCACCAAGAGAGATGTTAGCAAATCAGCCCCAAATATGAAATTATGAAGTCCTGCAACAATTCAATAAGTAGCCATTAAAGTCCTTGTTCTATCATGTGTCACTGAATACTGAGACTATTGAAATACCTTAGCACTGGGGACAAAAATAAGACTTATGCTTATATAGTGGTTCATAGTTTCATTATCTTATTTATATTTATAATAACATAAGTACTAAAATGCTCTTTTTCTTTTTTTCTTTTTTTTTATTTCATAGCTTTTTAATTACAAGTTATATGTATAGGTAATTTTACAACACTGATAATTGCCAAACCTTTTGTTCCAATTTTTCCCCTCCTTCCCCCCCACCCCCTCCCCTAGATGGCAGGATGACCAGTAGATGTTAAATATATTAGAGTATAAATTAGATACACAATTAGTATACATGACCAAACTGTTATTTTGCTTTACAAAAAGAATCGGACTCTGAAATATTGTACAATTAGCCTGTGAAGGAAATCCAAAATGCAGGCAGGCAAAAATATAGGGATTGAGAATTCAATGTAATGGTTCTTAGTCATCTCCCAGAGTTCTTTCGCTGGGCATAGCTGGTTCAGTTCATTACTGCTCCATTGGAACTGATTTGGTTCATCTCATTGCTGAAGATGGCCAGGTCCATCAGAATTGATCATCATATAGTATTGTTGTTGAAGTGTATAATGATCTCCTGGCCCTGCTCTTTTCACTCAGCATCAGTTCGTGTAAGTCTTCCAAGCCTTTCTGAAATCATCCTGCTGGTCATTTCTTACCGAACAATAATATTCCATAATATTCACATACTACAATTTATTCAGCCATTCTCCAATTGATGGGCATCCACTCATTTCCAGTTTCTGGCCACTACAAACAGGGCTGCCACCAACATTTGTGCACATACAGGTCCCTTTCCCTTCTTTATGATCTCTTTGGGATATAAGCCCAGTAGTAACACTGCTGTATCAAAGGGTATGCACAGTTTGATAACTTTTTGAGCATAGTTCCAAATTGCTCTCCAGAATGGTTGGATGTTAAAATGCTCTTTTTCAACCAACCAAAATATTGTTTAACAGGAAGGAAATGAAACAGGAAGTAGAGTTTCTTTGACTTGAATTCTTGGTCCTTTTACATTGACATCTATGGATATTTACTTAAGATTGCCCCAATGTGGTAGCATAATGAAAAGGACACTAAACCTAAAGTTGGGATGGTTCTTAGGTTCAAATTCTATCTAAGTTGTGTGACTGTGAGAAATTTAGTTAACCTCTATGTATAGTCAGCTTCACATCCATGGTTCTTACATTTCATCTATCAATAATTATTAAATGGGAATTTTTGAAGATTTGCAGCATGTGATAGAAAATTTCAGGTGACATTTTTGTAAAGAAAGCTAAAAAAGGATATCATAAATGCATTAAAATTGTATGTTATTAATCTATTTTATCAGGTTCACTATACACACACACTAAAATTTATTAAAAGCAGTTAAATTTTGTTCAGAGTTTCAGTGCACTAAAGAACTATTGGCTTTCTACTCACTGGGAATGCCTCCTTGTCTCTCTGCCAGCCAAACCCAATCATGGGATTTTCTCCCTCAAAAATCTTGTATCTTGCATTTTTGTGGAAGAAGAAAATGTGGGAAGCAATTACTGCGGTGACACCTGCAATTCTGAACATAGTATATGAGATACTAATATCTCCTAGGTAGAAACTGCAACTTATATGGGTGCAATGTGTTGTTTTATTTGTTTTATGTATTAAATAAATGTGACCAGAATTTTAAAAATAAAAGTTTAAGGTAGCACCTAGAGTTATTCATGACGTTGCTGGAGTCCTGTACGCTTAAGCCCTGTGAATATTGACAGATGGCTCTAACGTTCCCTCTTGGCAGCTAGATCCTTTGAATCAGGAAGATTCATCTTCCTGAGTTCAAGTCCAGCTTCAGACACTTGCTAGTTGTGTGACCCTGAACAAGTCCCAGTCACCTCATTTGCCTCAGTTTCTTCATCTGTAAAATGAGCTGGAGAAGAAAACAGCAAACCATTTCAATATCTTTGCCAAGAAAACCTTAAATGGAGTCCAAGAGAGTTGGACACAATTGAACAAAGTTCCTCCTAGATCTAAATTTGCTTTATGATCCATGACCTGATAATTCGTGGACTACTGAACATAGATTCTCTGAGAAAGCTCTCAAGTTAGCAATGACAGTATAGACAGTTATTTGGAAGTGTAAAGGAATTATCTCCATAAAGATAAGGAGAAAGGACAAGGAGGAAGTCAAATGATACTAGATTAAGCACTAGTCCTCCTTTAAGGATTCATGAGCCAATTATCCTATCTTGTTGTAAGAATGCAAGATGATCAGAATGCCTTGAGAGTGGTGAATCTTTGCATTATCATGCATCTCATAAATTCATCTGAAGCTTGTCAAGGTAGGAGCATTCCTCATATAGGGTCGTTAGACCTCAAAAGCCTTTCCTGGGATTGTTATTTGCTTGCAACTGACATCAGAGTAGCAGCCAAAACAACCAAGTCAAAAAGAGATGCAGGAATTTATCTTGCTAAATTGAACTCCTACTACATAAAAGAATATTAATTGCATAGATTTCTGCAATGAGCCCCTTATTTTCATCATCTATTTAAGTCAGCAACTCTGGAGGTAGATATTGTTACTATCAGTCCCATTTTACAGATGAGGAAACTGAGGTAAAAGAGGTTAAGCAAATGCAAAATGTACAGAAGATAGATTTTATGCTAACTCACCTCTGATAATTTTTTAAAGTTATATACTTATTTGGCTTTGACCTTAGAACTTAGATTTTTTTCAAAGTGTATTGCATCCTGTTGAGAAGGAATCTTAGTTCATCTTTATTCCAGATTCATGGGTGGGAAAGCTGAAGCCCAAAGTATTTTGCTCATACATTAAAATTCTGAAGTTCTAAATAAACCTTTACCATAAAAGTACCTTCAGAGAATACAGCTAAGCGCAGTGGATAGAGCACTGGGCCTGAAGTGAGGAAGATTAGAGGTGTCAGAGACTTACCAGCTGTGTCACCCTGGGCGAATCACTTAACCTCGTTTACCTCAGTTTCCTGATTTGTAAAATGGGACTACTACTAATAGTACCTACCTCGGAAGTTTCTATAAGGATCAAATGAGATAATAATTGTAAAGTGCTTAGCACAGTGCCTGGCACATAGTAAACACTATAAATATTGGCTATTTTCAAGGACAATTAGATAGTTTAGTAGAAAGAATATCACTGTTGGAGTCAGGAAGACCTGAGTTTAAATCTGGCCTCAGCTGTATACTAGCTATGTGACCCTGATTAAGTCAGTTAACCTCTGTCTGCCTCTCTTTCTTCCTCTGTAAATTATGGAGGTAATAATAACATCTATCTCCAAGAGTTGCTTTGGGGATCAAATAAATAGAGAATGGTACTTTCTATATCTGGCACATAGGAAGTGGTATAAATATTAATATCAACTAATTAATATTAAGGTTTAAAATATTTTAAGAATTACCATTATTGTTACCCAACCAAATTTCCTCCAAAATTTTCTCATCATATATTCTTAAGGTCCCCAAAGTACTAGAAAAGATGCTTGGATGAGAATTGCCTGTATTCACAGTTAATCCAAAATTCAACAGCAAAACTAGGAACAAAATCTCATTTTCCTGATTCCTATTCCTTTCTGTTATTTCTTGATATACAATTTCCCAGGAAATCCCCCTTTCTTCTGTTTACCCCTTTTTTATTGGTACCATGGCCAGGGTTTTCATTTGACTGATATGAAAGGATCACAAATCAAACTTCCATTTGGTGTCTGAGAATTAAGTAACATTTGAGAATTTGGCAGTTGCTGAAAGTCTCACTCAATTTTGAATTTTTCCAAGCTATTGGGATCCTAATACAATGCTCACTGTCAATTAGTACTTTATTCTTGTTGCTTTTGAGGTTAATAGTACCTCCATGCAACTTTTTATTCTACTAGAAACTGAAAGCAGAGTTAAATGAAGTATTTTTTTTTATCCAATTTCTTATTTTTCAGGTAATTTCTTTATCCAAGAGTTTACTTTACCCAATGGAATAGAATTTCTGACTTGTCTTCTCACCCTAGAACATTCTTCCACCATGCTAGTCTGCTTCTTCCATTGTTGAATTAATCCCAACAGGACTCCATTTCGGGGGATAAGTTCAGGCACCCTTGATTCATTCCCTTTCCAGCTATGCTTCTGACACCCTGGGCTTCACCAGCTACAACTCTTCCCACATAGGTACTTTCTCCCCCGACATACTCCTGCTTTCCAGCTTCTTTTTATCTGTTGTCCTCCTCCTTTACAATGTAAGCTTCTGGAGGATACAGAGTATCTTCCTTTTAGCTTGTATTTGTATCCCCATGGTTCAGCATAGTGCCTATCTTAATAAAGGTACCTTGCTGGCCTGCTTGTCTGCCTATGAAATGATGGTCCAGTCCCTAAGCCTATTCAGAATAAATACAAAATAAGTTCAGTAATTGTAATAGGAAGGGGAGCATTAGCAGTTAAAGAAATAAGGAAAGACTTTGTAGAAGTTGATTTTGAGCTGTGAGTTTAAGGAAATGAAGGATTCTGTTCAACAGAGGTAACAAAGGAAAGCATTCTGGGCATGGTCATGATCAATATAAAAGCATGGAAGTGAAAATTGAAATACAGTATATGAACAGCAGTTTGAGTTATAGGATTTGGGAAGGAAAGGAAGAGTAATATAAATGATGTTGGAAATAAATTGGATAAGTAGCTCCACGTATGCTGTATTTTTTAGGGAATGATAGATATATTTTCTTGCTCCTAAATATCAGTCCCTCTGACCATCATTCCATTAATATAATATAATTCCTTAACATTTTAAAGACTTATCTGCACCCAGAGAAAGGACAGTGGGAACTGAATGTGGACCACAACATAGTAATTTCACTCTTTGTTGTTGTTTGCTTGCATTTTATTTTCTTTCTCAGTTTTTCCCTTTTTGATCTGATTTTTTTGGTGCAGCATGTTATTTGTGGAAACATGTATAGAAGAATTGCATATATTAATATATATTAGATCACTTGCTGTTTAGGAGGAAGGAGTAGGAAAAGAGAGGGGAAAAAATTAGAACATAAGGTTTTGTAAGGGTGAATGTTGAAAATTACTCATATATATATATTGAAAATTAAAAGTTTTAATTTAAAAAAGAAAGATTTTAAAGGCTTATCTTTAAGGCTTTCCTAAGTGAACAGATTCACTGGAAAAGAATCTCGTAAAGTATTAGCACTTCAGGTATCAGCTAATAGGACAAGTTTGTGGTGGACAGCCAAATGAGATCAGGGTCCTGTAGAGAATGGGATACAACACAAAGCAGGTATCTGATGAATCTGTATATATCCAAATGTGAAATGGAGGGTAGAGAAAGAATGGAAGAGAAGTACTAATAATAGAGATAGAATTTTTTGTGATAGAATTCAACCATTTTAAAATTTTGCCTAATATTTACTGGTATAACCCAAGGTCTTAGCTTAGTCTACAACCATTTTCCTCTGTGATACCCCTCTCTCTGAGCCTAAAGAACATAATAATAAAGAAGTGTCTCAATCTTGTGTCAGGACTACTTTTCAAAAAGCTATGGTGATTCTGTACTTAAGTTATAATCAGAAATGTTTCTTTACAATCTACCTTTTGATTTTATAATTCCACCAAAACTATTCTTTCCAAAATTGCTAGTGTTTTCTGTTGCCAAATATAGTGACCTTTTCTTAATCCTTATTCTCTTTGACTTTAGCGTGGATCATTCTCTTTCCACTGAAATTCTCTTTTCTCTAGGTTTTCTGGACACCACTCTCTCCTAGTTTTCTTCCTATCTATCTGACTGTTCCTTCTCTGTCTCCTTTCTGGATCCTTCATTAGATGATGATCTCTAACCTTCTAGTCTGGACCCTTTTTTCCTTCGTGATCTCATTCAGCTTTCAAGGATTTAATTACTCTCCTGAAGCTGATCAGTTTTGCATTTGTCTACTCTCTTCCAAACCCTCTCCTTAATCTCACATCTTCAACTGCCTTCAAACATCTTGAACTGGATTTCCAGTAGATTTCTTAAACTCTGTATGTCTAAAACAAAACTCATTACCTTTTTTTCCCTAAATACTTTCCTCTTTCTATTTTCTCTTTTACTACAGAGACAACACCATTCCTCCTGTCAGTTAAGTTCTCAGTCTAGGAGTCCTATTGGACTCCTCACTGTCTCTCACCTCTGTATCCAACTTTTGCCAAGGCCTATCAATTTCAATTTTGCAATATCCCTAGTATGTGTTTTCTCTTCTCCTCTGACCCTGTCAACACTCTAGTGCAGGCCTTATTATCTCATGCCTAGATTACTGCAATAGACTGCTGGTGGGTCTGCCTGCCCCAAAGTATCTCCTCACTCTAATCTATCCTCCATTCAGCTACTAAAGTGATTTTCCTAAAATGCAGGTCTAGCTAGTCATTTCCTCCCCCCTACTCCCTATGCTATACCCCTACTCAGTAAACTCCAGTGGATCCTTTTTGCTTCTACTATCAAATTAAAAAAATCTGTGATATTTAAAGACTTTTACAACCTAGACATCTCCTATTTTTCCAGTCTTCCTATATATTTCTCTTCAACATATACTCTTTAATCTATTGACACTGACCTTCTTGCTCTTCCAACAATAATATACACAATTTTTCTGTGCTGGGGATTCTCTCTAGCTGTCCCCCATATTTGAAATGTTCTTCCTCCTCCACTCTACCTCTTGTCTTTCCTAGCTTCCTTTAAGTTCCAACTAAAATCCCACCTTCTACAGATAACCATCCCCAACTTCTCTAACTTCCAGTGACTTCCCTATATTAATTCTTTCCTATTTATCCTATATGTAGCCTGCTTCATATGTATTTGTTAGCATGCTATTGTCTTCTTTTAAACTGGAGGCTTCTTGAGCATAGGGACTATCTTTTTGCATAGCCAGTCTTTAGCACAGTTTCTGGCCAAATAGGCACTTAATAAATATTAATTCATTGATTGATTTTCACTCCTATTCCCCATCTGTTTTAAAGCTGCTGCAATAATGTAAAAATGGTACCCTTGAAGATACTCAGAAGACACAATGGAGAGCTAGTAGTTAGAAATATTGACTTCATCTACTTTCTAAATCAAGGATTCTAACTAGGACCCATGTCTCATGGCTAGATTTCATGAGATCTATGAACTTGGAACTTGGACAGGAAAAAAAAATTGTACTTTTATTTCTACTAATTTGTAATTTAAATTTATCATTTTCTTTCATTATGAATGTAGGTAATAAAACATTATTCAGAGAGGAGCTTCATGGTTTTCACAGGATTGTTAAAGGGACCCATCACACACACACACACACACACACACACACACACACACACACACACAGAACTTCTGCTCTAAAAGGAGAATACACAAAGAAATTATAATAGAAGACCAATTGATTGATCTAATATCTCTCTCACTCAAGATGTTAAATAAGTCTCCCATTAGTTTTTACTACATAAGATAGGAATCTATTACTAATTCCATGTACCCAGAAGATTCTTCCTCATATTTATTACCAAAAACAAAAACATATCATACAAGTTCATGAAAATGCCAAGCTGATATCATAATAAAAACAGATCATATTTACAGAGTTTTTTTCAATTTACAAAGTGAATTCCTTGTAATAACCCAGTGAGGTAAATGCTGTAGTTATTATTTATCTCTCAATGTATTAATAAAGAGTTAGGTATCTTGCCTTAGAAATGTGGCTGTTGGTTTCTGAGCTTCATGAAACCACCATTAGCACCTGTTGGGCTTATGGGTCTATAATTATCAGTGAGATATTAGTCCTTAAATAGATTTACTTCCAAAGAAGGATGACTTCCATCAAGCAGACAAGACAGATTCACATGATGGCAGGCCATGAGGCAGGCTTTCTAGGGATGGCAGGCCTCTGCTCCCTCCTCCTCCTCAAAAAAGCATGCAAGAATTGTAAGCTATCTCATAGCCAAATGCCTCATGATCCTCTGGAAAAGGGTAGCACTTATCTCTACCACCCACTAAGGATAAGACAGATGTCCAGCTAGCCTCAGGGTATTCAGCTGAGACCTTCAAATCTGGCCAAATACTTCAGTGGAATGCCTCCTGAGGGATGAGGAAAACTGAAGTTTATAAGGTCATATCCCAATTCGATAAATTCTAAACCTTCTGATATATCAGTTAAATAAAGGGCTTGGGGTTGAAAGCAGTGCTAACAGGATTGTGGCCAGGTGCCTGAGGGAATTAGAATCAACCATGTTTTCTAGCTCAGACCAGTAAGCCACCTCCCACATAAAAAGCTCAATGCACTAAAAACTTTTACCAACAGAAGGCCATAGTGCCCCTTTTAAATGTTCAGTTCCCTAATAGGTATTATTATTTTTAATTTAACAGCTGCTAATGAGGAACAGATTTTAAGTAAATTAGTTAGGTGCTTTTATATAGATAGATAGATAGATAGATAGATAGATAGATAGGTGAAACCATAGATAGAATATTGGATTTGAAGTCAGAAAGACAAGTTCAAATATTAGCTTAGATACTTAATGGCTATGACTTTGAGAAGTCACTTAACCTTTTTGCATCAGTTTCTCCCTCTGTAGGGTAGTTATCACACTAAGACCTGCCTCTCTGGGTTGTTGTGAGGAGAAAATTAGGTAGTATTTGTAAAAGCCTTTGCAAACTTTAATGTGCTATATAAATTACATGCAAAGTGTAATAATTACATTTGTTATAGTCCAATTATTATAGTCATACATGTACATGTTATTAATCTTTTTGTGAAATGGTGAAGTCTAAAGACCTGTTTTTTAGAATAATATATTAAGCTTCATGAAAATAAAACAAATAGGATACAAAGAAAATCAATTATATTGAAATAGTCATCAAAAATAAAAAACATACACACAAATTGATAGATCACAGATAAAGAACTCTGGAGAAGAAAAAAAAAGCTAGTATTCATTTCAGGGAAGATACTTAGGGTACTGTTTAAATTTTACTTATAGAATATGATCATTTGTTATTAAGGCATCTTTTATTATCATAATAATTTGGGCCTCTCTCTCAATGATAATTTGCTTAAATTTCACTTTCTGAATAGATATTGGAACTTATGTACTGTCTAATAATGGAGGTCATAATAACATATAGAATTCCACTGCAAATGCAAATTGATTATTCTCTACAAGAAAAGCAAACAAGGCTGTGATTCATGCATTTGTTAATCAACTTTTGTTCACCCCTTAAGCATTCTGTGTGACCAGGGAGCAATGAAGCCAGTAACATTAGTTGTTCAGTAAACCTCCATCCACCTAGTAACAGCTCACCACCCCCAAGGCTCTTCCATATGCAACACCATTTACTGTCATCATCATCAGCCCCAAAATCACAATACAATCAATATTCTAATTTTATGGCACTGTCATCTTGACTACCAATAAAAGGCACTATTCTAGACACCGCTTAACAGTTATTTTACTATCTTTCCCATCACTAAAAAAGGCAAGCAAAACACTGCATCTGAAAGAACAGTAACATGTGGTTCACTATTATGAGAAGGAAATATCCATCTGAAACAACTGTTTGTCTCTGAGGCGACAAGATATTCCATATGCTTTTTGGCAAACTGCATTTTTTACAGCTCCTCTAAAATCATGGCTAGATAGAATTGCTTTCTTTTCTTTATAATTTGAATGCTATCCAGGATTTTAAAAGGAAACTCTCAGCCAAACCAACTACATAAAGAAAAAAAAACTGCTAAAAGAGTGTGGGTGACTTGGGAAATTTATATATTTGATTATTTTAAATTGGCACTTAACCAGTTAAGAAAACAGCACTGATTGATATATCTGTCACAAATACTTGGATTCTGAAATGGTAATCAAAAAGGAAGCTACTGCAAAGCAAGCTATGGTATCTTCTCTACTACAAAGAAAAAAAAGTTCATTCATATGTCCTATCTGCACCACTTCAATTAAATTTAGCATATCTATCTAGAGAAGATCATAGAATTATATCATTTTAGATTTGGAAAGGACCTTGCCAGTCATCTAACTACCAAAGTGTTCTTCCTAATTCATGTTACATATGCAAAAGTCCATATTTTGCATATATACCAGCCATTAAATTTACATATTTCTAATGATCAGCATATATGTCTATATATTATTTATAATCAAAGAAATATAAACTAATTTTCAATTTTATTACCAAGAACATCTGATACTCACCAATAAAAATAAAATAAAAACTACCATTTCTTAAAATAGTCTTCATATGCATGTGCAGGGTAATGAATTAAACATATACCTTATGTCTAAGAATCCAAATTCTCCCTTTACCTTATCTCATCAAAACACATATGATTCTGAGCATTCAATTATTGGGTTTATTTAAATGGAAATATTGACCTGATTTAAAAAGAGCATCAAACATCATTCTGATCAAATTTACTCATGATTATATAGCACTGCTACAAAAGTCAATATCCAACACAAATATTTAAGAGCTAATAAAATATTTCATTAGTCACAAACCTCTTTATACAATCCTGGTTCAGAGCTAAAGTCTGTAAGATTTTTCATCTCTAAATCAGTCATCTTGTCCACTCATCAATTTCAATGCAGATTCTTAATAAATATGTGAATTAAAATGATGGGCCAAATGAATTTCCATTAAATGTTCATCTAAATCATTCCTGATGGAATCACTTTAATAGTGAACATTTGCTCCATTGGTTAGATCTTAACTGAGACTGAGAATCCAGTGTTCTTACATCTATAGTAAGTACATCATGCCTACCCAATCCTTTTACTTGACCCAATGTTCAACCTAATTACATTCAACCTTCTCAGGCAAATGATTTCATGACAGCAAATAGCACTGAATCCTACTGAGACATGACAAAATGCGAATTTGATACCTCCACAGTGAGAGTCTGAGGGTATTTGAATAACCCCCAGTCAAACTGCTCAGTGGTGGCTATGAAGTGCAATTAGGATGTAGTACAACACTTGAGTTTCCTGGATAACATTCAAAGTCGGTACTATTCAAGTAGTAGGATTATTTGAGATATATAATGTAGCCAGAAAATAATTATGAGGTTCTTGCTATCTATGTACTTGACCTGTCCATTCCTACCTCTAAACTTTCACTCAGACTCCATTAGAAGCCAAATTATAAATAGATATCTGAAATAAATTGTTAAAAATATAATGGGAGCAGGTTGTGAATAATTAGTGACAGAAATCACAAGATGCTCTACAGAGTGCCTTGTTTCACATTTCCCCATCATGCTTACAAAGGTTCTTTTGTAATAATTTTTCTTACTGATGCTTATTTATTTTCCTCTAAATATAATGCTAATTAGAGGATATTATATGGCCATGTTTATATATGTATTGTGAAAGAAATCTTTTGTCACTGGTTGTGAGACCTGTGTTTTAATCTTCCAGCTCTGTCACTAAAAAATGGTATGACCATATTGCATCAATTAACCTTTCTGTGCCTCAGTTTCCTCCTCTGTAAAATGGAGATAAGATCTGTCTATAGGGTTTTAGGAAGATAAGTATTAACTTAAAATAATAATTCCTAGTCATTTAGTATTTTAGAGATTATACAATATTTTCTTAACAACTCTATAAAGTAAATAATGCAAGCATTATTATTGTTCTCATTTTGCAGACCAGAAACCGTAGGTACAAAGAGGTAAACTGACTTTAGGAAGTTAACTCCCAAAGGATGAATAATCTCAAACATAAAATTCTGATCACACAAAATCAAATGATTCTCCTGAGGAGAAGAAAAGAGAGAATTGTCCAAAGAAACAGAGTTTGGGCTTGAATCCAAGTCTTCTATCAATCAAAATTAAATGCCTACTACATGTCAGGCACTGTACTAAGTACTGCAAATACAAAAAGAGGCAAAAAATGCTTTTTAACCTCAAGGAGCTTACAATCTAATGGGAGAGAAGACACAAACAAAAAAAAAATCAATAGGGAGAAGACACTAGAATTAAGGTGGTCGGGGAAAGCTTCTAGTAAAAGATAGAATTATAATTAGAATTTAAAGGAAGTCAGGGAGGTCAACAAAGCAGAGGAGGAAGAGTGTCCCAGGCATAGGGATAGCCAAAGAAAATGCTCAAAGCAAAGACATGACATGTCTTGTTCATGGAATAACTAAAAGGCCAATTTCCCTAGATCAAAGAGTTGGAGTTGGGCATTAAGGGATAAGAATAGAAAGTTAGCAGGGGCTAAGTTATAAAGAGCTTTGTTGCTTAGCAGAACATTTTATGCTTGATCTTAGAAGCAGTAAGGAGCCACTGGAGTTTACTGAGCAAGGGACAGGCTACCATTGTAGGGAATGAACTGTGGGAAAATCACTTTCGGGACTGAATGGAGGATGGATTGCAGTGGGGAGACCTGAGGCAGTCATATCTACCAGTAGGCTTCTACAATAGGCAAGGCATGAGTGATGAGTACTTATAATAGAAGACTGGCCATATCAGAGAAAAGAAGAGGGTGTATAGGAGAGATACTGCAAAAGTGAAATCAGTGTGCCTTGGGAATGAATTGGATATGAGAGTGAGAGATAGTGAGATATCCAGAATGATTCCCAGGTTTTGAGCTTAAGAAAAATATTGTTCATTTTTACAGTCAAAGGTTCTGATGAAGGCCTCATTTCCAAAATATTGACTCTAATTTATAAGAAACCAAGCCATTCTACAATTGATAATGGTCAAAGGATAGGAACAGACAATTCTTAGATGAAGAAATTGAAACAATTTCTAGCCATATGAAAAGATGCTCCAAGTCATTATTAATCAGAGAAATGCAAATTAAGACAACTCTGAAATACCACTACACACCTGTCAGATTGGCTAGAATGACAGGGAAAAATAATGCTGAATGTTGGAGGGTATGTGGGAAAACAGGGACACTAATACATTGTTGGTGGAATTGTGAACACATCCAGCCATTCTGGAGAGCGATGTGGAACTATGCTCAAAAAGTTATCAAACTGTGCAGTGTTTCTACTGGGCTTATACCCCAAAGAGATACTAAAGAAGGGAAAGGGGCCTGTATGAGCCAAAATGTTTGTGGCAGCCCTGTCTGTAGTGGCCAGAAACTGGAAAGTGAGTGGATGCCCATCAATTCGAGAATGGCTGAATAAATTGTGGTATATGAATATTATGGAATATTATTGTTCTGTAAGAAATGACCGGCAGGATGATTTCAGGCCTGGAGTGACTTACACAAACTGAAGCTAAGTGAAATGAGCAGGATCAGGAGATCATTATATACTTCAACAACAAGACTATATGATGATCAATTCTGATGGACCTGGCCATCGTCAACAATGAGATGAACCAAATCAGTTCCAATAGAGCAGTAATGAACTGAACCAGCTACACCCAGCGAAAGAACTCTGGGAAATGACTATGAACTACTACATAGCATTCCCAATCCCTCTTTTTGTGCAGCAAAATAACTGTTTGGACATGTATGCATATATTGTATTTAACTTATACTTTAACATATTTTACATATATTGCCATCTGGGGGAGGGAGTGGGGGGAATGAGGGGGAAAATTGGAACAAAAGGTTTTGCAGTTATCAATGCTGAAAAATTACCCATGCATATATCTTGTAAATAAAAAGCTATAATAAAAAATAAAAGAAAAATGTTGTTGTCTATAGTAATAGGGAAGATAGGAGTGGGGGAAGTCAAAGGAAAGATTATGCCCATTTTGGGCATATTGAGTATACAGTATCTAATGGACATCCAATTCAAGATGTCTAAAAGGGAGTTTGAGATGCTCTGTTTGGCACTGAAAGTCTTTCATAACTTACTTTCTCCTCCCTTTCCAGGCTTCTTATAAATTGTTCCCTACAATTGTGTACTCTTCAATTAAGTGATACTGGGCTCCTAGTCATTCCATAAGCAAGACACTCCATCTCTTACCTTCTCAAATTCTCTCTGGCTGTCCACCACACCTGGAATCTTCTCCCTCTTGCACTTTTGTTGAATTCTTTGTTTCCTTTAAGTTCCAGCTAGAATCCCCCCCTTATACAGGAATCCTTCCCTATCTCTTCTTCATTCTTCATTCGTTCTTCATTCAATGTCTTCCCTTTCAATTATTTCCTATTTATCTTGTATAAATCTTACTTTGTATATATTTGTTTGTATGTTGTCTTTCCCCTTCCCCATTAGATTGTAAGCTCCTTGAGAGTAGGAAGTATCTTTTTCCTCTTTTCTATCTTTAATTCTTAGCACAGTGCCTGGCACATTAAGGGCCTATTTAATAAATGTTTATTGAATATATTATTGAATTAAAAACATAAGATTGGAAGTCAGGAAAAGATTTGGGGTAGGCTATGTAGATTTGAGAATCATCAGCATAGAGATGGCTATTGAATTGATGAGAGCTGATGAGATTATCAAGTATAGAGGAAGAATAGAAGGTCTTGAGGCACCCCTACTATTAGAGGGCATGATATGGAAGAGAATTCAGTAAAGAAGACAGAGAAGAGAGAGGGATTTCCAGAAAACCTAGAGAGAAAAAAAGTGTCTAGGGGAAGATAGTGATCCATATCAAGGTCAAGAAAAATGAGAATTAAGAAAAGATCATTATATTTGGCAACAAAGAAAATATCAGTAACTTTGGAGAAAGCAATTTTAGTAGCATGTCCAGGCTGGAAGCCTAATTGTAAGAAGTTAAGAAGAGGATGAGAAAAGAGAAAGTGGAGGCACCTAATGAAAACAGTCTTTTTTGGGGGGGAGAATCTAGCTTCAAAAGGCAGAAGAGATTTTGGATAAAAGTAGGCTCAGAAGAGTGGGTTTCTTCAGAATGGATGAGAGAGGGACATGTTTGAAGACAATAGGAAAGATACCAAAATAGACAAAGAGGTATAAGGGATAGAATATAGATGATAGAGGAGGCAATTTGTTGGAGGAAATAGAATAGTATGGGATTGCTTGCACTTGTAGATGGGTTAGCTTTGGAAAGATGTAAAGTCATTTAATCATGTGAGACAGGGATTAAGGAGAAGACAATGGCAGAAGAACCTGAGTGATAGGAGGTAAGGAAGAGGGAGAAGAAGAAGCTTATGGAAAATGGTTTCTTTCTTTCTTTCTTTTTTTTTTTTTTTTTTGTAAAATATGAGACAAGGTTTTCAACTGAAGTGTCAGGAGGGAGAGCCATGGGAGGTTTAAGGAAGGATGAAAAAGTTTTGATCATTAGTTGATAAGAAATGTAGTAGAATTGACTAGCAAGAGTGAAAGCCCAGCTGAGTTTGTGTAACATAAATTTGTAGTGGATTCAATCAAAAATAGTTATATGACTTTCTTAATCTTTATTCAGCAGCATGTATAGAGAAGTGAAGACAGTGAATGTTAGGAGTGATTCAAGGCTGAAGCTTGGCTGGGGAAAATTAGTGTTATGATAAAGATTCTAGGGATTCAAGAAAGGAGGGCAATGTAGGTTGAATTACTTCACCAAGGGGTTAAGATGAAGATAAGGGGAAAGACGATCTGAAACAGAAGGTTCAAAGTAGACAAAGAGTGGGGTTTTATAATGGAAGACAGAAAGAGAGGTGAAAAATCAAGATTATGATCAGATAAGGGAATTTCAGAATTCTTGAACATAAAATGGTAAATTTGCAGATGATAGCAAGATAAAGGGAATGGCCATCTTTGTGGCTGAGGGGGATGTGTGGGGAAAAGTAGCTCTTTGGAAATGAGAAGATTGAAGAGTATTTTGGAAAGAGTCACTATGTATGCTGAAATCCCCTATTATGAGGCCCAGATTTGGGGAAGAGAGAAAAATTAAAAACCAGCAGGAATTTGTTTGGATAAGTGCAATTGGAACCTCAAAAGAAAGAGAAGGAAGGGGGGAAACTTGGAAATGGCAGTGGAGAGCAAGGAATATTTCAACTCTCTGCCTCCTTGATCAGTGAGCTAAAGAGAATGAATGACAAATTTAATGTTCTCTCTATTATACTGGATTGCCTTTAACATGAAAACCAATTAACAAAAGTTTGAAAATCACTGCATTCACTCATGCTTTCTTCTCATTCAAATATTTATAATAGCATGCAAGGTATTTTTCAAGTCCTCCTCACAGTTCAATTTCTTAGGGCCCTGCTTCTATTGTCAATGTTCACATTCATAATATGAAAGAAAGGTAAGTGAAATCACCTATGTCTTCCTTCATTTTAGAAGGAGAAACATAAAGAGATAGTTTGCTCATAGATCTGTGCTTGGTCAGTAAATCACTTAATACCATCAGTGTTTTAGTCAACAAGTCAGGTCAACCAGAATTAAATGAATACTATGTTCCAGGTACTAATGCTAAGCACTGGGAATACAAAAAAAGCCCAAAACTGTCCCTGATCTAAGGGAGACAACATGCTAATGACTATGTGCAAACAAAATACATACAGAATAAATCAGAGATAATCTCAGGGGAAAACATTAATGGTTAGCAAGAAAAACAAAAAATATTTATTAAGTCCCCTGTATGGACAACATTAAAACAAATGATATGGGGAATGCAATATAAGTAGAGGCAACAATATAAGACAGGTACTATGCTAAACAGTTTGCAAATATTCCAAAGTCTAAATTATAATAATGTATATTACAAAATGATACAAAAAGCAGATGACATATTAAGGAATTCAAATAAAAAAATAAAATACAAAGTAAAATTACACAAGCTTTCATGAAAATGATTTAATTCAATTTAACATCATTTATTTACTAAGCATTTAAAAGGATAACAATAAGATGTAATATCTACTCTCAAGAAGCTTAAAATTTAATTTTGAGAATAAGTTATTTATGTAAGTTATTACAATACAAGGCAGAGTGAGAAAAGAACAAGGAAGAGATTAAAAAATCCTAAGAGAACAATGAAAAATAACTTCTACTTACTGAGGCAATCAGAGAATAGGTGGCAGCTAAGTTGGGTCTTGGAGAAAGGGAGTGATTTCAACAGGTGGAGATGGGGGTGGAGAGAACAATCTGTTCTAGGCATCCTGGATGGCCTGGACAACTTCATAAAGGCAGAAGATAGCAGACATGGATAGATAGCAGTGAGCAGACTAGACAAGCAGTAAAGGAGCTTAGTAAAAACAAGGCTGGGAAGTTAGACTAAAGCTACATTGTGGAAAACAAAGAGGATAAGGATAAGAAGTTATATTTTAGTCAGTAGGCAATGAAAATCCAATGAAGGATACTGAGCATAAAAGTGATCAGAAAGATATTTAGGCATCTGGAGATGAAATTTTAAATTTTAGATTGGTAGAAATTAGAGAGAATGACATTCCAAGTGGAATAAAGCCATGAGTGAAGGCCTGCAGATAAGAATGAACCAAATACATATGGAAGTTGGCAAGAAGACATATTTGGATGGAATGGAAGGACTAGGTTAGGAAATAATGAAATATATAACTTAAGAAATATAGATTGAATCCAATATGGAATATTTGAAAAATTCTTTAGGGAAATGAATTTTATAAATATAATAGAATTGTCACTGATAGAATAAACAATTACTTTATTCAAAAGTATCAGACAAGATTAAAGGATTATGATAGGCCAAAATCAGGCCACAGACAAACATATGCTCCTAGACAGAGAGTTGCTGATCCTAGGTGGATGAGCTAAGAAATAAGTGTAGTCCCTCAGGAAGGCAAACATCTAGAGAGGAGAGATCTATTTTAGAAACTAACAGGACTTTTCTCTCCCTACTTAGGTCAGGAAAAACAAATAAACAAATCCTGTGCAGGTCATTTTTACCCAGGATTATTAAACAAGTTTTGAAAGGCTAGGAGAAGCCAGGTTCAATAAAATTACAGAATTAAAATAATTGAAAATGTCCTCAGAAGACATTTAGTCCTCCTCATATATAAATGGAATCCTCACTATAATTGGAAGATGATAATAATAGTAATAACCTAGTGCTGTTATAGTGCTTAAAGATTGAAATAAAACCCTTTACATGTCATCTCATTTGATTCTCATAACAATTTGGTAACTGGGTATTACCATTATTCCCATTTTATAAATGGAGAAACTAAGGCTGAAAAAAAAAAGACTGAAAAAAGTGACTTGTTCAAGGTTACACAACTATTAAGTAGCTGAAGCTGGTTTTGATTCAGGTCATCTTTACATTAGGTCCAGCAATCTACCCACAATACCATCTAGTGATTTCTATTTGAATGTCCAGAGAGAGAGAAATCCATCCTCCCTGGAGGTTCCCATTTTATTTTTATATAATTTTATGTGTTAAGAAGTTGTTGCTATTGCTGTTGCTGTTGTTTCTTTCTGACATCAAGCCTATTTTTGTCTTTTTGCAATTTCCGCTTATTCTTCTCAGTTTGGTTCTCTTGGGTCAAAAAGCAAAAAGACAAAACAAAGCAAACAAGAAACCTCAAGTGCAATCTCTCCTCCAAATGACAGGTCTTCAAATATTTGAAAATAACCATGATATTCCTCTCACTCTAGGTTAAATGCTAAGTTCCTTCAATGCATCTATATATGTCATGGACTCAAGGCACCTTACCAACCATACTGACTGCCCTCTGAACATCTTTCAAGCAGTTTTCTCAAGTTCTTTCTTAATTTAATTTAATAAAATACTACAGATGAGATTTGAGGAGGACATAGTGTACTGATTTCTACCAACCTGTCATGTTGCAAAAAGATCTTTCTTTGTTAGAAAAGGCAGGCTCATTTTCTTTTTCATACTTTTTTTTTCATTCCACTCCAAATATCCATCTCATTGTTCTTCAAAGTTTTAATGCACATTCCTTCTTCTCATGACTTCTCTGGTCATGAAGTTGCCAAACACAACAAATAGCCATTTATATTCTTAAAATAAAAATCTACAGGGTAAGGGACAACTATACTTTGTCTATAATCAGGTAGTCTGCCTTTAATTTCATATCAGTATATAGGCAGAGCTAGACATGGAATCTAAGGTAAAAGACTAGTATGTGGATTCTCCTCAAAAAAAAAAAAGCTGTTCTAATCAAGTTTTTCTTTTAGCAATGACTCTATACAACCTATATAACTGAAAGTTTGAGGAAGGTTATTGGACAAATAGGTAGTATCAAATCCTACAAAACAGCTTGAGGATTCTATGCTCATCATAAAGACTATTATACCTTCAATTTTCATATGAGCTTTCTTATAAAAAACACCAAACAATATTTTAACTTGAAGGGAGAAGAACATATAATATGTCTGGCCTTGGGAATATAATAAAAGGTAAATAGATTACTCTGATACCTGTAGAATACAATTGTTTCTTTTCTGGGCTATGTATGCCTCGTATTCTGTAAATGTGGCTACTTACCTTATTGTGTTACAGAACTGTCATCAAAATGCCCTTTGTTTAGTTCCCCCTAAAAAGCAATTCCAAGGCTTTCTAGATTATCAAGTCAAGAAAGAGATATAATTCTGGTTTATAAGAGGGAAATTATAAAATATAGCACAGTTACCTCAAACGGGTTCCTCACCTTCATACATCTACCAGTCTTCAGGATGCCTCAGGGACTTCTCTAAATCCTTTCCCCTGTGGCTGTATTAGAGAAGCCTATGCAACAATAATTCTAAACATATTCTAGTGATGGTATTCAACATCAGCTCCTTTTCTGTAAGGTAAAATTACTAGACAACTTGTAGGAATTAAAGCAGAGGGAAAGG
This sequence comes from Antechinus flavipes, assembly GCF_016432865.1. NCBI lineage: Eukaryota > Metazoa > Chordata > Mammalia > Dasyuromorphia > Dasyuridae > Antechinus > Antechinus flavipes. Next base: position 264,640,878 of record NC_067399.1, read on the forward strand.
AGGCAATAGTGGAAATAGTGATACTAAGGAAAAATCACCAATATTGATTGGAAATTTTTGGTGTCCCTGAATTAAGAGATTTTCTTTTGCTCCATAATTACTCAAGCTTTTTTGTATTCTAGAGGGAAGAATTACAGCATATGTGGAAATTCATTTTCAAAAACTCTAGACCAACCCCAGTTGAAGTATATTAACACTCAAGGATTTGAACAGGTAAGATTCTCAAATGGAATTAATATCTACATTCACTACTTCACAGGGCAATGAGGTTTCTAGAATATTGAGAGACATTGGGCTCTCACTGAACTGAAAAACATTCATCATCATTATGTCCTTATCACAATCATTTATAAAACCAACCATTTAGAATCTCTTTTGGTCTAACATTATGCTGTGCTCTTTTCTCTTATTCTTTTTTCCCTGAGGCAGTTGGGGTTAAGTGACTTGCCCAGGGTCACACACCCAGGCCATTTTAAGTATCTGAGGTCAGATTTGAACTCAGGTCTTCCTGACTTCAAGACTGGTGCTCTATCCACTGTGTCACTTAGCTACCCCTCTCTTATTCTTTTATTTGTAAATTTTCTGACAGTTAATTCAATTTACTTCCAAAGACCATTGATTAAGAGTTCCTACTATTTTCATGTCTTTATTTCACAGATTGCTATTTAATAATACCTAATTTCTCCAAAAAGCAAAGCTTCATCTTTTTAGTACAAATATTCTTAAGATGATGGAATATGGTTAAGGGCATGGAACACAATAACTTCTAAAGAGCCTAACTTGAGAAACACCCAAAGGGCAAAAGAGAGTGCACCGTGGGTGTGAGTAGGTTGTAACAAATAAATAAGGAATTAGGTATGAGAAGCAGAGTAGAAAGAAAGCCATCAAATAAATGCAGGATTGAAAAGGAAGATGGACAAGTGCAAATGAGAGTGAGTGATAATTACTGAATAGTTTGCATGCTCCATTAGTATCCTTATAATTTTAGGAAAATCTGAGGAAGGGTTCAAATTCAGCACATTACTTTGACCTTCTTATGGTAAACTTAGAGGGAAAATGAATATAAGGATCACAAAGAGATGCTGGCAGGATGGACAAAGAATGTTTTTGATCTTCATCATAAGAGGGAATACCCACACCAACGAAATTACAAATCAATTGGACTATATTTGTAAGATATCATGCTAAGTGCTGGAGACACAATGACATATAGAATACATGTCTTATTCTCAAGGAACTTTACAATCTAAAGAGAGGAAAGACACATATATAAGTAAATATATCTAAACTGAAATTCAAACATATCTAGAATATCAAACAACAAGGAAAAGAAGTTCCAAATAAACTTAAATTGCTTCTGTATATATCATGAGGTTGCAAGCAATTGCAGAAAAATAACTTCAACTTAGCAAGTATTTTTAGCAAATACTATATACCTAGCACTATATTTGGAGTTGTAAGTGATGAACAATTAGCAAACAAAATAAACAAACAAAAAATCATGTTTCCCTGAAATAGCTTATCTATCTCACAGAAGGATAAGTGCTTTCCATTTTGACTACAGCTTCAAGTCTGTCAGCAATCTGAAGTCAAACCTGATTGTTATGTTCAGTAATGAACATGAACATTTATTCACTCTGAGAATCTTATCTTAGTGACTCTTTAAATCTTATGTGCACAGCTAAATGGATTGCTTTGTCTGTCCTTTAAAATACCCCCTAACATTGAAGACCTTGAAAATAAGAAAAACATCTTTTATTCTACCTCAGTGCAATTCTTCCATCCTTACCAATTCCAAACACCATCTCATAAATTGCAAATTTTTTGAGTCACCGTCAAGACTTGCTTTTTAAAATCAATTTTCCTTCTGCTATGTATCAACCTAACAGGTTGCTATATCATTTAGAAATTAGCTGGACTCATGATTAACAGAATCGAGACACATTTGGAAGGTTAGAACCCTAGAGATTCAAGGAGACGCTTTTATTTACAGCAACAATACAAGAGCAAATTAGTTTGTCGCTTCAGTCAGCATCCCTTATGGAGAGGGGAGGGAGTAGGGAAAGAGAGATAGAGGGAAAAAATGTTCTCCTGAAATTACACTTCCCTTCACAACCTAACACCCTGAGTTCTTAAGGAAAAAAAAAAAACCCAGCAGCCAAGGTGACAACTTGTGACTTCTAATGGCAAAAAATAATAATCCATTTTGGTGGCTGGAGAACAGAAGGATGTCTTGCACTTTCTCCAAACCTGGTGACCTGTAAATCAGAAATATCTGCACCAGGGACATATAATCAGACTACCACAGATTGCAGCATCCAACTTGGTGACTAATTAACTGGGAGTATAAAAGCTGTCTTTGTTGCTTCTCTGACTGCTGGGTGCAGATGGATGAATACACACACTCTGGCACTCAGTTTTCTTTGGTGTCTCCAAAGGAAATATTCATTTAGAACTCTTTCAAATCCTCTTTAGAGCTGGATGTTTCATAAAAGAGGTTCCTCCCTTCTCCATCATCTCCTTTCACTTAGAAATTGGAACTATACAAGGAGACAATGGTTGCTCATCCCAAAATGAAGCCAAGAAACGGCTCTTGGGCTAAAAGATTCTACATTACAAATCTTCCTTAGAGGTCATTCTTAGCCTAGTTATGATGGTGTTAGAAAAATTAAGCTAAATTTCCTCTCTTTTCACCTTTGTAATGTCTTAAGTTTAGAATAACAATGAAGATCACAGTTCACCAAGCCCTTATCTTCTGACCCTAATTTCTTGATCCTCAATTTAGTAGGTTCAGTAGGCCCAGAGAAAAAAATGACAACAATGAAAATAATAATATAGGATCCAAGATGGCAGAGTAAGCAGTAAATCGCTGTAACACCCATATTCTCTTCCAAACAACCATCACAACCAGTACTTTAAAACAAATCTTGTAACAACAAAAACAGCAAAAAAACCAAACCAAAACAAAACAAAACAGGATTAAACAATATCTAGCCCAAGAAAGTTGAAAGATCAGTGAGAAAGTTCTATCTTGCTTGGGTGAACGGAAGCACAGTCCAGGCCAGGACATCTCAGCAAGACAGCAGCAAACCCCACCTCAGCAAACCAGAAGGAGATCTGGAGCTCTAGTGTGACAGAGAAAGTGAATGCTAACATCAGAACCTGCCATGTGTCTCACCATAACCAGGGGATCAGGCAGACTCCAGCTCAGAGAAGTCACATGCATAGCCCAGAGCAAATGGACAACCAGAATGGCCAGATAACCACATGCTTCAGTGTCACTCAGGGAAATGCAGAGACCCCTCACTGACCTTAGGGTGTACCAGATATCAGCATTAGAACCCCAGGTAAGCATCAGGTAAGCTACCAGATGCCTCCAGTCTCCAGCAGGGTCAGTCAATCCCCACTGCAAGCCCTCAGCAGAGCATCAGGTTCCTATAGGCTTCAGAGCAGCATTAATTACAGCACCAGGTAAATAGACAAAGCCTGCAGCCCCATCGCACAAGAAGCCTGAGACTGTGCTCTTTCCACCCTAGAAGCAGGTTTCAAATTTTAAAGAAAGGAAAAAGGACCAAAAAAAATGAACAAAAAAAATTTTTAAAAAGAATCTGACCATAGAAAGTTATTATGGTAACAGGGAAGACCAAGATACAAACTCAGAAAAAGACAACAATATCAAAACACCTATAGGCAAAACCACAAAGAAAAATGGGAAGTTATTTTAAACCCATAGAGAACTCATAGAACTCAAAAGGGAGCTTAAAATGAAATGAGGGATAGAAACAAAATTTGGAAAAGGAAAGAAAATTATTTATTTATTTGTTTGTTTTGAATAACTTTTTATTGACAGAACCCATGCCAGGGTAATTTTTTTACAACATTATCCCTTGGACTCACTTCTGTTCTGATTTTTCCCCTCCCTTCCTCCACCCCTTCCCCCAGATGGCAAGCAGTCCTTTACATGTTAAATAGGTTACAGTATATCCTAGATACAATATATGTGTGCAGAACAGAACAGTTCTCTTGTTGCACAGGGAGAATTGGATTCAGAAGGTATAAATAACCTGGGAAGAAAAACAGAAATGCAAGCAGTTTATAATTATTTCCCAGTGTTCTTTCTTTGGGTGTAGCTGCTTCTGTCCATCCTTGATCAATTGAAACTGAGTTAGATCTCTTTGTCGAAGAGATCTACTTCCATCAGAATACATCCTCAAACAGTATTGTTGTTGAGCTATATAATGATCTCCTGGTTCTGCTCATTTCACTCTCTGTATTCATCCTCCTGGTCATTTCTTACAGAACAATAATATTCCCTAACGTTCATATACCACAATTTACTCAACCATTCTCCAATTGATGGGCATCCATTCATTTTCCAGCTTCTAGCCACTACAAACAGGGCTGCCACAAACATTTTGGCACATACAGATCCCTTTCCTTTCTTTAGTATCTCTTTGGGGTATAAGCCCAGTAGAAACACTGCTGGATCAAAGGGTATACACAGTTTGATAACTTTTTTGAGCATAGTTCCAAATTGCTCTCCAGAATGGCTGGATGTGTTCACAATTCCACCAACAATGTATCAGTGTCCCTGTTTTCCCACATCTCTTCCAACATTCCCCATTATCTTTCCCTGTCATTCTAGCCAATCTGACAGGTGTGTAGTGGTATCTTAGAGTTGTCTTAATTTGCATTTCTCTGATTAATAATGATTTGGAGCATATTTTCATATGGCTATAATTTTAATTTCTTCATCTGAGAATTGTCTGTTCACATCCTTTGATCATTTATCAATTGGAGAATGGCTTGATTTCTTATAAATTAGAGTCAATTCTCTATATATTTTGGAAATGAGGCCTTTATCAGAACTTTGGACTGTAAAAATATTTTCCCAGTTTATTATTTCCAAAAGGAAAGAAATTTTAAAGAATTCTGGAAAAAAGAGTCAACAGTCTAGACAAAGAAAACAACTGCTTAAAAGTAGACTTTGCCAAATGGAAAAGAAAGTACAAATGTTAACTGAGGAAAACAACTTCTTAAAATTTAGAATCAGGCAAGTAAAAACTAATGAGTACATGAGACATGAAAAAATAGAGGAAAAGTTAAAATATTTCATGAAAAGAGAGACAATATTAGATTAAATGGACTCCTTGAAAGTCATAGTCAAAAGGAGAACCTGGACAACATCTTTCCAGAAACTATTAAGGAAAATTGCCCTGATATCCTGTAACAGGAGGGCAAAATAAGCATTGAAAGAATCCACCAATTACCTCAGGAAAGAGATTCCCAAATAAAAACTCCAAGGACCATTATAACCAAATTTCAGAACTATCAGGCCAAAAAAAAAAAAATACTGCAAGTGCCTAATAAGAAACAATTCAAATATTAAGGCACTAAATCAGAATTACATAGAACATAGCACCTGCAATATTTAAGGATTGAAGGTCATGTAACATGATATTCCAGAAGTCAAAGGAACTGGGACTATAACAAAAAAATCACCTACCCAGCAAAATTAAGTTTAATACTTCAAAAGAAAAACTGGCCATTTAATATTATAGGAGGATTTCAAATTTTAAAATCTCACCACTAATAGAACAGCTAGAAGGAATATACTAGATAGAGGGTACAGAGATAAGGCAAATTTGGTGAAATGTCATAAAAAAATAATTAATAGATGAGAAAGAGGAATACACTGGGTACAGAAAGAAGAGAAAGGTAGAATGGGATAAAATATTTCACATGAAGAGGTAGGAAAAACTTACTATACTGGAGGGGAAAATGGAAGGATGAACTATGGTCATCATTTGAACTTTACTCTTATCAATTTGGACTCAGAGAAGGAATAATATATATAATCAGTCGAATGTAGAAATCTTTCTTACCTGACAGGAAAGTAGGAGTAAAGATTTAAGTGAAGTGGGGGAGGGGACTTACAGAAGAGTGGACACACCAGGGGAGGCAGCAAACAAAAGCAAAACACTGCTGTAAACAATAAATACATTTTTTAAAATAACTTTTTATTGACAGACCCCATGCCAGGGTAATTTTTTACAGCATTATCCCTTGTACTCACTTCTGTTCCGATTTTTCCCCTCCCTCCCTCCATCACCTCCCTCAGATGGCAACAATAAACACATTTTAAGCAGAGAAGTGCACACACACACACACACACACACAGAGAGAGAGAGAGAGAGAGAGAGAGAGAGAGAGAGAGAGAGAGAGAGAGAGAGAGAGAGAGAGAGAGAATAAAGGTAAAAGACTGGAACAGAAGTAAAAAGTAAAAGTTAAAAAAAAAAAAAAAAAAGCAAGGGTAGTAATCCTGACTTCAAAATGAAAGCAAAAAATTTAGAGTTAATTAAAAGAAATAGAAGGAAACTATAACTTAGTAAAAAGTACAATAGACAATAAAGTAATATCATTATAAACATAAATGCACCAACTGGCATAGCATCCACATTCTCTTTTTAATTTTTTATTTAAGTTTTTTTAAATATATGCATAGATAATTTTCAACATTCATCCTTGAAAAACCTTGTATTCCAATTTTTTTCCCTCCTTCTCTCACTCTCTTCCCTAGATGACAAGTAATCCAATATAAATTAAACATATATAATTCTTCTATACATATTTCCATATTTATCATGCTCCATAAGAAAAATCATATCAAAAAGGGAAAAAATGAGAAAGAACACAAAATTCAAACAAACAACAACAGAGTGAAAATACTATATTGTGATCTACAATCAGTCTCACTTTTCAAATATATAGAGGACTGAATTTACAAGAATGCAAACCATTTCCCAAATGATAAATGGTCAAAGAAAATGAATAATCTTCTGATAAAGAAATCAGAGCTATCTATAGGCATATGAAGAAGTGCTCTAAATCACTTTTGATTAGAGAAATGCAAATTAAAACAACTCTGAGATACCACCTTAGACCGGTTAGATTGGCTTATATGACAAAAAATAAAGATGATAAAATAAAATAAAAATAAAAATGGAGAAGATGTGAGAAAATTGGAACACTAATGCATTGTTTTTGGAATTGTGAAATGATCCAACCATCCTGGAGATTGGAACTATGCTCAAACGGCAATCGCATTGTGCAAATTCTTTGACCTAGCAATACTACTACCAGGTCTGTATTCCAAAGAGATTATGGTAATAGTACAGGTAAAGATAAAAGTGCAAAAATATTTATAACAGCCCTTTTCATGGTGGCAAAATATTGGAAATTGATGTGATACCCATTTCAGATTTCAGAAATCTGCCCAGATGCTGATTTCAGAAAAAAATATGGAAAGAATTTTATAAACTAATGAAAAGTGAAAAGAGCAGAACCAGGAAAACATTGTACATGATATCAGCAACATTTTGTAATGACCCAGCTCTTCTCAGCAACACAATAATCCAAGATAAGTACAGAGGGCTCAAGAAGAAAAATGCTATCCCCAGGCAGTTAAAGAACTGATAAACTCTGAATGTAGATGGAATCATACTTTTTACATTTAATTTACTCTTTTTCTCCTTTTCATTTGTTTCTTTTTTCACAACTGTGACTAATATAGAAATAAGTTTTACATGATAGCACATGTATAGTATATACTGAAATGCTAACATTTTAAGAAGAGGAAAGGAGAGTAAGTGAGGGAGAAAAACTTTGAGTAAAAATTTTGTAAAAATGAATGTTAAAATTGTCTTGGCATATAAATGGGGGGAAATATTGTAAAATTAAAAAATATCCATAAATAACCCCGATTTTTTCCAGGAATATGCCCATAACAAATTCTCATAATCTTAAAGGAAAGAAAAGCTTTCAAAACACAGAAATGTAGCAGAAGAGAGCAAAATCATGTGGAAATAGGATGAGATGAATGTTGTCTTGTTTGCTATTAAAATTGTGCTGAGGGGGCAGCTAGCTGGTGCAATGCATAGAGTACCAGCCCTGAAATCCACAGGACCTGAGTTCAAATGTGACCTCAGGCACTTAACACTTCCTAGCTTTGTGACCCCGGGCAAGTCACTTAACCCCATTGCCTCAGGGAAAAAAAAATTGTACTGAGGATGCTTTCACTAAGTCTTTGAAGGCTAGATTTACTTCTTAATATTTTCCTTCAAATACAAAAGCAGCTATTTTATCTACCTGTTCAACAACAAAAGCAGCTATTTATTCACCTGTTCAATAATTTGTAGAATATTAAGTAATAGAATAATTCCAGATGGAGATTTTTCCTATTCTCTCTGATCTTCATCTCATACTTTACATGAGGAAAGTAAAACAATGATAACTAATTTATAAAATATTGAAATACATCATAGTAACTATGATACATTTATAATATAGACTGCAATCTTAGGGGCCTTTGTTTCCAGTTCTGTTGGAAAAGACAAAGATACCAAATCAAAAAAAGTATCATCAATCACACTGAAGCTTTAACTTTTATTGACAAATTCAGGTTCCAAATCTGAACATTTATCCTCTGTGCTCATATCTCATGTGATTTTATGCTAGACACTGGAACAAAAACAAAAATGAATTACTTCTTACCCTCAGGGAAGTTATATTCTTCAGGGGAGGGAAATAAACACTTTGACGGATAAGCAAATAATACAACAAATATAAGGTATTTTCAAAAAGGATAACTAGCAGTTTGGTAGATCAGAAAAGGCTTTGAGTAGGAGTAGACCCCAGGTCAAATTTTGAAAGAAGTTAGACAACTTAAGAGGTGGATATAAGAGAAGAGAATGCATTCTAGAAATGTGCAGTCTGTGTAAAGGAATGGAGATGAGACAGAATGTCAAGTGTGAGACACGGTGAATCGACCAGCTGGATTATGGAAAGTGAAAAAGGAAGTCATGTTAAATATATCTGGAAATGTAAGTTTGTCTGTTTTGTTTTGTTTTTTCTATTCAGAGGAGAATGGGAAGAGAGGCAAAGGATATCCCAGAGGTAGAATAAGCATTATGATGAGCCCAGAAAGGCTCAGAGGTTGGAATGAACTGGATTTAATGTTCCTTACCCAATGAAGATGCTAATTTGGAAAGGAGGAGAGAAAGCAAATATATTCTCTGGATTTGAAATAATACATGTTAATCTTATTTGAATATGGCATAAGTCAGAAAATCAAGAGGTATTGTTCTTGACTATATACTATTGAAGAAACAGCTAAGCACTTTATTCTCTAAGCAGTTTCCTTCCTTAAACATAAATATTAATTATTCTTCTATGCAGAAGGATTTCAACCAATAAAATCATAAAGGAGAATGACAAAAGCTCAGTCGTTGACTAGTGGGTCATGGAGAAGTACAAGGAAGAAGTGAGTGAGGATTGGAATGGGGGGAAAGACTGGCTCCCATATGAATAGAGAAAGGAAACAATCAAATCTTAAAAGAGAGTGAATGCTCCTGGGTCGATATTTGAGGGGAGAATTTCCTGTCAGAAAAAGTTTAGGCCAGATAGATGACATCTATATTCCTTACAATTTTGAGATACAGTGATTCTCCTGATTTGCATATTCCAGGATTGGTGAGATTCAGTGGCAATGAATGATATTCTTAATCAGAGTCATCCTAAGGCTCACCTTTGGTTCAAGAACAGAGGGTGTGGGACAGTGTACCTTTAAAAATAATGTTAACAGCCTCATCTGTTTTCTCTTCTCTTGTTTCTTCACATCCCTCCATATCCAGCCAGAAGCTTAGATTTATAGAATATACTACCATATTCTCTCTTGTTTCTCTTTCTTGTGTCACTTTCTATATACTCACATATTTCCTATTCTCTTTCAAGTTTACTAGTCTCTTCTCATCATGATTATTGAAATAATCTAATTGGCCTTTTTCCTCTTTAATATATCCACTATCAAACTAATATTTCTAATACAGCTGTCTGACCATGTCACTTCCCTATTATAATATCTTCAGTGTTCATTGCTGATCTAGGATAAAATGCAAATTCCTCAAATATTTAATGTCCTCTACAACAAGACACCTACCAATTTTTTTTTCTGGGAAAATTCAATATTATTCTCTTTCATTTACTCTATGTTACAAAAAATGTTACTCTATGATTTACTAATTTTTCCTTTTCCCTAACATACCATTTTATCCTTTATACAGTCTGTCCCCCATGCCTGGAAGCCTCTTTCTCTTCAAGGTTCAGCTCAAACATAATCTCTTCTCCAGCTATTACACTTTTCTTCCTTCAGAGGTTACTTTGCATTTTACTTATTTATGAACGTGTAGATCTTATTTCCTTAATAGTAGGGGAAATTTCAATTTTGCTTTTGTTTTCCCAGGTATTCCCTAGGACCTATCACAATGAAGACACCTATTATTTGTTTTATATTGTTTTGGGGTCTCACTCTTAGGCATCATTAAGAGAATGAATGCACTCAGGCTGATATGCTACTTAAAGCAAGGGTCTTAACCTGGAGTAGATAAACTCATTTAATATTTCAGTAGCTATTTCAGCATAATTATTTTCCTTTATAATATGATTTACCAGACTAGGATTTTTAAAACTTTTTCCACTCACAATCTCTTTTTGCCTGAGAAATTTTTACAACCCTGATTATATAGGTATATAAAATAGATATATAAATTAAACATTTACTGATAACATATCAGTAAATTTATCAATAAATCAATAAAAATAAATAATTTTGCAACCCTTAACCTTAGTAACAAGACCCCATATGGGATTGCAGTCCCATAATTTAAGAAGCTTTGATTTAGAGCATTGAAAAATTATAACTTACCTGTTATTCTACAGTCATGTATCAAACACAATACTCGAACCCTTGATTTCTTAATTCCAAGATTGGCCCTCTATCTACTAGGCCAGGCTGCCTCTCTTTTGCGGCTTTACACATTTATATCTAATTCTCAAATGAGCAAAGGGCTCCAAATCTCCCAGAGTTATTTATATGGAAAATAAAGCCTCAACAGAAGCTCCACCAGTCCCTAGTTGGTCTTTCAACCATTAACAAGGGAAATTACTTTTGTTCCAACTCATTCACTGTTTGATCCAGGGGATTTTATGGCATCTACACCCACCCCATCAATGTTATCAGCCAGAGACTGTGAGTATAACGAGCAACAAATAGTCCAAAAAACTATTTCTAGCTTCATAGGACTAATAAGTAAAAGAGAGGTTGTTTAGTTTTGAGTTTTAATGCAGGTTAATTTCAGTACATTCAGTACAAAAAAAAAATGAGAAAACTCATCCACCATAAGTGATTTACCTGAAGGTCAGAAAAGTACTAAAATTTAGAACACTGTTTGAATCTATCCAACAGAACAGGCCAACAAAGAAGCATTTCTTTATAAGGATATGACAGGCAAGCCAAGTGTTCTATACCTAATGATTGCTTTCATTTGGAAAACACATTAAGAATCTGAGCTTTCATCTTCTTATTTTTCCCCTAACAGCATGAATTTGCTGGGAATGAAAGTGCAGATTTACTAGCAATGAAGCAGACTCATCCACTGACATAAAATCCATTTACCACAGATATAAACCATGTTTTCAGCAAGAATTTACATATTTAAGATAGAAGAAATTGAAAGCAGATCAGCACTGGCTTAACAAATGCTCCTTTTTCATTATTACCACTTTATAGTCAAAGTGACCTTTCTTTTTTGTCAAAGCTATATATTTGTAGTGTTAACTTACTATTGTAATTCACTGCCATATTATATTTCCATAAATATCCAATTATAATAATCATTTTCAGTATTAGTATATTTCATTTCTATAAGTATCAATTTCTGAATATGTATAAAAGACTTCTTCAAGAATTTTTTTCCAATTACACTTTAATGCTTAATGCTTTCTTCCTGAGATTATCTCTCATTTATCATCTATAAATGTACTGGTACATAGTCGTTTGCATATTGTACTCCCATAAGATTGTGAGTTCCTTGAGAGCAGATATTATTTTGGATACACAGTAGGTCCTTAATAAAAGCATGCTGGCTTCACTTGTAATGAAAGAGACCCTGTGTGGATGGTTCAAATTTGACTTTGTAGGGAAACTGAGGCAGTGAAATGTTAAAGATTTACTCAAGGAAACTGAGCATGGGTCCTAGTTTCAAACTACATGCTCTGGAAATTTCTTTGCATAACTTATGCAAGAGGTTTCTCCTAGCAGTATAAAGTTTATCCATTTCCCATTTTATTGTGTTTGTTTTCCTTTTTTTTTTTTTTAAGTGAATCCAACAGTTTAAAAAAATCATTAATGCCTAAAAAATAAAAAATAAAAAAAATTCCCAATTCTCAAGGAGCTCACATCCTCCTCGGGGTTGAAAAATATGAAGCACACAAATATATTCAAACTATTTATACAAAGTGATTTAAGGATAGAAGGTACTAACACTATCCCTATATGTTATCAGAATCCTTTACCTCCTCCTATGCTCCAATAACATACTCTTTCTTCTAAAAATCCCCAGATATTAGTATATATGTTTCCTACCCCATATGGACAGACATAGAATCATCAAATTTCAGTCATTCCACAGAGAGGCTTGGAGAGACTTACATGAACTGATGCTAAGTGAAATGAGCAGAACCAGGAGATCACTTTACACTTCAACAACGATATTGTATGAGGATGTATTCTGATGGAAGTGGATTTTTTTGACAAAGACTCAGTTTCAATTGATAAATGATGGACAGAAGCAGCTACACCCAAAGAAAGAACACTGGGAAACAAATGTGAACTATTTGCATTTTTGTTTTTCTTTCCGAGTTGTTTTTACCTTCTGAATCCAATTCTCCCTGGGCAACAAGAGAACTGCTCGGTTCTGCAAACATATATTGTATCTAGGATATACTGCAACATATCTAACATATATAGGACTGCTTACCATCTAGGGGAGGGGGTGGAGGGAGGGAGAGGAAAAATCGGAACAGAAGCGAGTGCAAGGGATAATGTTGTAAAAAAATTACCCTGGCATGGATTCTGTCAATATAAAGTTATTATAAAATAAAATAAAATATTAAAAAAAAGAGAGAGAAATGACTTGCCAGAAATCATACAACTAGTAAAAAAAAAAAAAATTTCAGTCATTCCTATGAAGAGCTCCCTTATACAAATTTGGATCAATTCATTTTCCTCTCCATTTCTTCCATCTATCTGTATGAAATGAAAAAGATCAATTTTACTTTCTGCCTACTCCAGGTTATATGGTAATAATAAATAATATAATGTGTGGAATACTTGAAGCTAAATAAACATAGATTCCTCTACAGAAAGCACAAAGCAATGTCTTAAAATTATATCTGCTTGTAGAGTGAGGAGAAGAGAGGGATAAGAAGTGAGGAGAATACATATGGGAGGAGCTAGAAGGGGAAAAGACAAATGTGATATAACTTACTCAGATCAAGAATATGAGTATGATGAAATTACAACTAACTCAAAACTTTTAGCTTGTGCTTATCCCTATTTTTCTTGACATTTAAAATCTATTTGGAAGGTTTGTCTTAAAGAGTTCATAATCAACCTAATGTTAAGGATAAAGAAAAGGCCTGAGCCTGTGATTTCCTATATGGCCCTCCCAAATGAGAAATTCTCTCTACCAAGTTGATCAGTATCATCTCTGAAATTTATAATATTAGAGAGTTACCTAGCATACTAAACAGATAAGTGATTTTATCAAGCTCACATAACCAATCCAAGGCAAGACTCGAATCTAAGTCTTTTTATATCTATCATGGCTGTATCTCAGCTCAGTCTTAAAAAAAAAACAAATTTTTCAAAGAGAGAGAAGACTAACAAATGAAGAAATTGCAATTTTCTGAAGTTTTTAGTCCACTGAAATCCATCAGTTTTCTTCCTCAGCATGCATTATAGTGTGGTGGTCTCCAAATTGATCATGGTGTATGCAAACATTAGTGTTATTAGCTCTAGTTACCACAAAGCTAAATGAAGAAATTATGCATTCTTGTTCTAAGTTAGAATATTTTTCTTTGACTAGATCTATGATGTCATCAGACATCAGACATTTCTTGCTTCCAGCAAGGAAACTACTCCTACAAATAGGCAATTGCTTTGTCTTTTGCCTTATTCTTAAAGAATTGTCTGAACCACTGGGAGACTAAGAAAGTGATTTAGTCAGTGTCATTTATGTTAGTATATTCAGATCTCCCTGATTCTGAGGCAAACTCCCATCCACTATACCATGATGTCTTTTTGTGGCAATTTATAGAATGATAACTATACTTTGCCTTTCAGATTTCAGATTCTCTGTAAGTTCTAACCACTTTGGTCTTACCCAGTACTTTTTAACTTTTAGGATTCTGAAAGTCTGGAGGGAAAAAGCCCCCTCGAGATCATGCCAGAAAATGGTTTAAATTGTGCCTCATCCAACTAAAAGCAATCAGCCCAGCTTAATTGCTTGATGTTTACAGGCAAAAGGAAGCAAATTTTCAACGCCATTTGCTCTCAGAAAGAATATGTATTCTCTCCTCTCACTCTAAGTATAATTTCTCTTTATCTGTGAATAGAGCTGTATAACAATAGCAGTAACAGAGGCAATGCGATGTAGTGAAAAGAGCAGAGAATTATGCATGTTAATTTCCTCTAGCTTGAAGATAGTTGGGAGGAGAGAAAGATTGGGAAGTAGTCATTGAATGTGTTATGAGGGAGGGATCATTTCTTGGAGATTAATAGATAACAGATATTGGAATCTTTATTGGGTAATAAATATGAATTGAATGAATTCAAAGGATGAAAAATAATAGTGTGATAATGGTAGAAGGAAGGTCTGCAAAGGACAGTGGGGAGTAAGGAGTATTCCAAATCCCCAGTATTTACAAGTGCATACAAGTGAAAGTGCAACTAGTACCAAGAAGAGTGGCAATCGGAAATTTATCATCAAGAGCAAGCAAAGGATATAGAATAAAAGAGGGAGCACAGATTCTTGGGATACTCCATTGGAGAGCCTTCCAAACTGCTATGAGATTATTAATTACTACACTTTCAGATATGGCTATTCAACCAATTTTAAATTTAGTTTTGCTATCTTTAACTTACATCTTTCCACCTTGTCCGTGAGATTTGTATGAGAGATTGCTTTTCCAAATTCTACATAAGCTATATCTACTTTATTCCTCTGCTTTGCCTATCTGATAATTTTATTTTTTAAAAAGAAAGAAAAGGGCAGGGAAATAGAAGTCAGTAGACCTTGGTCTGATGTCCATCACTGCTTACCATCTGTGTGAATAGCCTTTCTAAGTCCCAATTTTCTCATCTATAAAATAATTGGATTGGTGAAGGTTATCTCTAATATTCCTTTTAGTTCCAATATCCTAATGATTCTAATTAGCTAATAAGTACTGATTGATCATCTTGACAGAAGTGTATCTGGAGCTATTGTCTTTGCTTTCTCCCTTATGTAGGTGAGATATCTCTTGAATAATCAACATGGAAAAGAGGAAGTATACCTTGGCCTTGATTCAGTTCTACCAAGAAAACCACAGTGATCAATCAATGTATATCTATTTTCTACATATTAAAGGAATGATGGGAAGTGAGAAAAGACCAATATAAGCCAAAAAATACATGAGTTTTTGGTTTATTTGCGTATTTTTCTTGACAGAATTGAATTATGTCAATAAAATTCTTCCAGATAATAGTTCAAGTCTCCTTTTACTATGCAAATATAGGCACAAAGTAGGAAGAAGGGAAAAAAAAAAAACAAGGCTAATGCATCACAGTAATAGTCATGCTTAGCTTTTGGGATACCATTCACTTGCAATTCCATGTGATTGAACTTAGAAAATTATGTACAATAATATAAGCCAGAATTAAAAGAGCAGAAATTCCAAAGGATACTCAGATTGTACCTCTTTCTTTGGTATGGTAAAAGATATATAATTTCACTGATTTAGTTCAACAAACATTTAAGCATGATTAAAATGTTTTCTTGTTGTATGCATATATGACATTTCGGATGTGATCTATATGCCACTCTTTAGAATTTCTATTTTCCCATAAAATTAAGCTCAAATACCATGTCCGATATAAAAGATAGTTCTTGATCCTTTTCTCATTGCTAGTACCCCCCCTCAAATTATTTCATATTGCTTTTCTATGTATATATTGTGTACAGCTTCCTTGGTCATTTAAACAATAAGCATGTTTTTCTTTCTAAGAAAATTGTTATATATTTTTAACACTCATTTAAAAATTTTTTTGTTTTGAATTTTACTTTTCCTTCTATCCCTGCTTCTCATTGAGAAAACAAAAAAAAATGTAATATCAATTATACATGTGAAACATTGCAAAAAATTCATATTCGATATGTTGCAAAGAAGAAAGCATGAAAAATAAGGTGAAAAAAATTACATTTCAGTCTGTACGCACAGTCCATCCATTCTTTCTTTGAAGGTGGATAGTATTTTTCGTCATTAAATCCTTTGGAATTATCTTGGATCATTGTATTGATCAATCAAATAGCTAAGTTAGTCAGTTGATCATTCTTATGATATTGCTGTTACTATATACAATGATCTCCTGGTTCTGTTCACTTCACTTTACATAAGTTAATATAAGTCTTCTCAGTCTGAAACTACCCTTCCCACATTATTTTTATAGCACAATAGTATTCATATTCACAATCATAAATCACACTTTGTCCAGTCATTCCTCAATTGTTAGGCATCCTCTCAATTTCCAATTCTTCAGTAACACAAAAATAGCTGCAATAAATACATTTGTATATATGAGTCCTTTTCCTTTTTCTTTAATCTCTTTGGGATACAGACCTAGTGGCGATACTGAATCAAAAGGTATGTACAGTTTTATAGCCCTTTGACCATAGCTCCAAATTGTCCTCAAGAATGGTTAGATCAATTCACAACTCGTGTCCCAGTTTTTCTACATTCCCTCCAACATATGCCACTTTCCATTTTTATTATGTTAGCCAATGTGATAGGTATGATTCCAAATGGGTTTTAATTTGGAATTTTCTAATCGAATGTGGTTTAGAGCATTTTTTTTCATATGATTATGTATCTATGATTATAGATAGCTTTGATTTTTTTCTTCTGAAAACTGTTCATATTCTTTTACCAGTTACCAGTTGTGGAATGACTTGTATATTATAATTTTAATTCAATTCTTTGTGTATATTTGAAAAGTGAGTCCTTTGTCAGAGGAAACCTGCCATATTTTTTCCTGTTTGACTTTTAGTTTTGACTGTATTGGTTTTTTTTTTTTTTTGTACAAATCTTTTTTTGATTTAATGTAATCAAAATTATGTTCTATGATCCTTTCTATCTCTTGTTTGGTACATCAAATATTTATTAAGCACTTACCATGTACTAGACATCGTGCTAAACTCTGAGGATAGAGAACAAGATAATCTTGTTCTCGAGAAGTTCACAGACTAATGAGGGCAACACTTCA
Organism: Antechinus flavipes; assembly: GCF_016432865.1. Classification (NCBI taxonomy): domain Eukaryota; kingdom Metazoa; phylum Chordata; class Mammalia; order Dasyuromorphia; family Dasyuridae; genus Antechinus; species Antechinus flavipes. Next base: position 264,658,297 of record NC_067399.1, read on the forward strand.
TATGTAAACTTCCTCAGGACATTTTTCTCTTTTTACCCCCAGAGTTTAGCATAATGCTTGGCACACAGTAGATATTTAATAAAAGATTGTGGATTGATTGATGGTTTGCTATTTGTATGCAAAGTCATAGATAAAGCAAAAGATAAATAAAGACAAGAATCAATTCCCACTCTCAAGCTGCTTACATTCTGTTTTTATAGATCCTATCTACCAAAAAACACTTCATATTTATTTTCTGGTGACCAACTTTCTCAGTGATCCTCTAATTACTTACCTAAATTGACCCTTAGAAAATAGACAGTGATTTAGGAATTCAGCAGCTATAGAGAGTACAGAGGCCAAAACATCTTACAGTCTAATTTTCTTCATCTATAAAATGATATGATTAAATATGATGACAGTCACAGGCCTGTTGAGCTATGACACTTTATGATTCTAAAACTTTATGGAGGACAGAAGCTTTAATTGTGACTTAAGAAGAGGATTTAGATAAGAAAAAAGGAGGAGGAAAAAGGGGAAAGAAATTCCATTACTGGAGAGGATCCTGAGCAGGAATAGAGAAGCAGACATTTACATGGCATGTTTGAATTGGTGAGTTCAGCCTTTCTTTTGAACAATTAGAAACTAAGTGAGGAGGAAAAATTAATAGGAGATTATGGAAAGCCTTGAATGCTATTTTAAGGACTTTAGACTTTATGTGGTAGATGAGAGTAAAGGTTTTAAACAAATAGGTGATGGGTTCAAAGCAGTACTTTAGGAAGATTAATCTTTTAAAAATTTGTTAGGGTTGGAAGGAGAGAATGGAAGAATTGGAAGCAGGGTGAACAATTCAGAAAGCCTTGCAATATTAAAACGTTAATTGCTTTCAATAGAATCTTAGCTTCTACAAAGCAAGAACTGTTTTGTTTTGGTTTAGTTTTGTCTTGTGCAGTGACTTGCACATGGTAGGGACTTAACAGATGTTTATTGGATTTGACTAGATTACAAACCTGAAGGTGAAAGAATCCAGATTAAGAAGATCAGGACAAAACAGTACCTTGAATGAAATGAATAATCAAAAATTGGAATGCATTTTTCAATTTTTGTAATTTACTGAGCTACCAATTAAAACTATGTTCTTCCCTATATTATGTCCCCCCTTCCTCCAAATTCCAATAAGTAGATTGTTTACATTGCAGAGGTTTTGTCACTGTGATACAGATTAGGGTAGAAAAAACCCGCAAAGTTTATTGGAAGCTAAAGGAATCTTTAGACCTTTGTGCAAGACTAGTATCATGTGCCAATGTGCTCTTCTGTGTGCCTCAAAAGAATTGCCCTATGTACCAGAGGAATGCCATACACTGTGTACCAGCTGCAAGACTATGCCCTGTGTCCTGGGCAAGTGGAAACGCTTGTTGATTATGTATGTAAAAAATCCCGGGCTATATTTTGCAAGATGAATATGGCCTGTGTAATATGAGGAGATGCAGGGGCATTTGATGTGGGGTGTAGAATTCGCTCTCCATAGTCCCTTTCTCTACAGAAAATTCTAGAGTGCTTATCACCGTAGTAGCTAATCACTTAGCTGTCTCAATTTAGCCTTCCCACTCTTAAGGAACTTTAAAAAATCACTCAAAGATGAATGTCCTCTACCAGGAAACATTTCAGGAGAGAATTCTCTAAGAGGGCTTCCCTGGAGCAGCTAAGTGGCAGCTGCTTAAATCCTCTGGACCAGAAAACTGGTTGTCCATCATTCTTGGTTGATGTGCTTATGGTCCCATTGGAATATCTATCAGAATAGTATTCCTACGGGTAATGACAAATCTGTGTGTCTCTACCTGGTGGGCAATAATAGCAATGAGGAAGAACAATGAAACGTTAAAAAATTAACAGAATGGAGCAAAATGAGGAAAACAATAGGAGAATATAAAACAATGTTGACACTTATTTTAAATTCAATATATACCCTAAAGCTGAACATAAAGAGGTTCATTTCATATGATTATGGACTTTATGTACTGAAATATGTATGCTTATGGTTTACTTCATATTGTAAAAAGAAAACTTTATCTTTCTATTAATCCATTGGGTATTGTAAAAAATGCAGGGCAAAAGATTTGAAACCCAAGCCCTGAGTCATCTCAGCAGATAGCTTTTATATCACCTCTACAAGAAACTGCTAAGTTCTTCCATTAGTTCTACCTTCTCCTTCTTGATGGAGGATGGAACACTCAAGGATGGAACACTCACATTGAAATCTCCACATCTCTCCAGTTGAATTTGGGAGAGTCCTAATGAAAAATTACAAAAGTCTTAGGAGAAGGTTTGAGAATGGGATATAATACTTTCAAATGCAGTTCTACTTTACACGATTACTATAGTGTCACCACTATGTTAAGGGATTTTTTTTCCTGTTTAGGAACAGAGGAGCATCAAATTTAGAATCAGATCCTAAATCCAAATTTTGACTTTTTTTTTTTACAAGTACGGATATGACTTTTGTGAAATGATAGGATTGAACTCTATGACAATTGAAGTTCCTTTCAATTCTAAATTTAAATTCTAAATCAATTCAAATTCTAAATTCTAATGGAATTCACACTTCCTGATTGACAGAACTTTGAGGTGGTAAGGCTATGAACCAAAGGGAGACAAACATAGCAATTATGATATATTAAGACAGTTTAGAAAGCCAATTCAATATCAACTCTATTTTAATCATCCAACTGAATCATCCATCTTGCCTTATTTTTCCAAACTATTGCTGAGACTCTACTTCAGTCTATAGCATGACAAAGCAGGCAACAGTGTCAGATATACTTAGTGATAAAATTATCATCACTGTCTTTATTTAACAAACTTTTTGTACACTACTGAAACCAGAATATTTTATAGTAGCAACATAGACTCCTTTTGAATTATTATATTGTACTTATTGCCAAAGCTGCTTGGTGTCCACATCCTTGGGTCTACTCAGAAGGCAATGACTCATTCCTTACATCTATCACCATCACTCTCATTTTACAAAATAGGGTGGGCGGGAGGAGGAGACTGAGATTTAGAAATCTGCAGTGACTCATCTGTACTTACATAGTGGAGAAAGATGATAACTATAATCCAGGCAAGGCTTTCCCTCAGAAGATTTTTGCAGTCTAAAGAAAATTTTGTGCCTTTATTCAAAACTGGAATTGTGTGATTAAATTGCTATTTAGTCACACTTTCTCATTACCAAAAAGATGCTTCTAATCCAATTCATATTAGCTTTTGGAAAAAAAAAACACCTCTAGTATACCCACATATTCTTCTAGGTCTTCAAAGTAGATAGGATCTGCTCCTTTGTGTTCTATCACTGGTAACTATAAAGTTCTATCACATGCAAACCAGATCTTTGAGAAATGCTAAAAGGATATACTACAAAAGAAGCCACAAAGTCATTTTTATTTAAATTTTATATTAAATTCATACATAAAATGCCTTTCACATTTCCATTAATTACATTAATACAGATTCTTTCCATCCCAACAAGGTACAGGGCAAAGTAACTAAAACTCTTAAGTTTAATTCAAGGTTTTGTTATTTACTACCTATGGATTTAGGATCAATCACTTAACTATTCTGGCTCTCAATTTCTTCATCTGATAAAGTAAGGGTGTTGGACTAAACCAGAGCCATTCAAACTTTTCCATAGTGGTAAAATTATTTAGAGATACTTTGAAATAAAATTATTATTTTTAATGCCAATTAATAAGCAACAATCTAATTAACAAGCACCATTTGAGAGCCACCAAAAAATGAATAGATTCCAATTTTAAATCTCTAATCTATTGTTTTTCTGGATAGAGGTGTTCTTAAATCTTGTCTGTGTGTGCTTCATAGACTTCTTGGCTTCTGGTAAAGCTTATAGACCCTATCTCAAAACAATGCTTTTAAATGCATAAAATAAAACGTACAGAGTTACAAAGTAAATTAAACATATTGAAATATAGTTATCCCAGGCTTGAAACTCAATCTAGTAAAAACTATTATACTTTACTGTCTTAGTAGAATTCATTAAAAATATCAGGCAAATATGGAGACAATTGAAATTCCAGAAGCCATCTGACATTCTTGTCTTCAAACTAACCTTCAAACATTTCTCTGCTTATTAAGGCCTCTTACAACTCTCATCTACTTTTCCTGGGGTGGATGCGTCTGTGTGTGTGTGTGTGTGTGTGTGTGTGTGTGTGTGTGTGTGTGTGAAATTCATTGCCTCTTTGCTCAATTTTAGTTACTTTTCTTTGTTGCTACTCTTCTCACAGACCATATCAGTTCCTTATAATATGGTCTCAAGCCAAGCCTATCCCTCCTGGATTCCTCTGGATCAGCTCTCCAGACAATTGTCACATAGCTGTAAAAAACAGTTATGGTTCCCCTGGGACTTTCTCTCACTCCAGAGATGACTTCTATTGCAATTGAAACCTAAATCCTAATTAAGCACCTCTTGGAGCCATGGGGGCTGAGAGATGTGCTGACTATAAAAAGGGCAGATTCCCTTAACTAAGCCTAAAAAGGTTAAAACAAATGCAATCCCACACATCTATGACATTCATTGCTTTCCTCTTTCACTTTCACCACTAAACTGCAGATCCTCTTTATAATTTCTCCTCTTGACTATTTTAATTGCCTCCTAACTGGTTTTCTATATCTAATCATATGGTATATTCTGAAAATTAAATCAAAACAAAACAGAACAGAACAAACAAACAAAAAACACCCACGTAGGGCTTAGGAAAAGTCAGCTTGAAACACAGCTCTGACACACATTTGTGTAGTGGTCAGAAGACCTTGGGGTCAAATTTTGTTTCTGATGCTTATGTGACCTTTGAGCAAGACATTGAATATTTATATTCCTTAGTTCCTTAACTATAAAATGAGATTATTAGACTAGACAGCTTTTGAGTTCTGTGAGGTCTGTTCCAGTTTTCAATCTATTATCCTGAGTCACTGAACCTCAGTTTCTACAATGGGCATATTAATACTTACAACCCTGTCCTCAAAAGGTTATCAAGACTGTGGAAGCTTGTAGGCTTTAAAGTACTTTATAAAGATAAATGGACACCATCATTAATACACAGGTCTGTCCATGTCAAACTCTTGCTTTTGAAACCATTTATAGACTTAACATTATTTACCAAACAAAATCCAAACTCCATAGACTGACAAATGGGGATACTTCTATAGCAGTTCTCTGTAAATGCTCTTCATTCTATATAAATTGGACTGTTTAAAATTCTTTGAGTTTATCTTTTTCTTTTCTGTACTTTTGCATACACAATTTTCCATGCCTGGAATGAACAAACATTGAGACTAATTGTAACTTTTCCCACTCATTTGAAGTCAAATTCAGATAGCATTTGTTTCCTGAAGCTTTCCTCATCTCTTTCCCTCACCTAATCTCCCCTTCCATCTGTAAATGATCCCTTTCTTCTCAACTGTTAAAAGTTGAAAAACTTCTCAACTCTATACTCTGATTGGAATGTCACAATGCAACATTTGTCATATTCTACATTGTACTATAAATATTTTGACTTTTTCTTCCTTCCCTACTAGATTGTGAACCTCTTAAGGGTAGACATTATGTCTTTTGTACCTTCAGGATATACTCCCATGTTTTGCATATAGTAAATAAGTGTTTGGTAAATCGAATTGGATTTGTCATTTCTTGTCTACTTGATACTGCTTCTTCCATTAGGAGTGTGGAAGCAATGCTGACCTTGTGAAGTGATGAGATATTCAAGGACACAAGCGAGTGTCAAGGAGATTATATCCCTATATCTTAATGTCACTCAAAGAGTTCCTAATTAGTACAGTGGAGAGAGAACTCAAGAAGTCCTGAGCTCACATCTATGCTCTGACATAAGTCACTCAACCTATGTCTTGCTCAGTTTTCATAACTGGACTATGACAATAATAATTACATCTGCCTCTTAGGGTTGGTGTGAGGACTAAATGAAATAATATTTTAAAGCACTTAGCACAGTCCTGGCACAAATAGGTATTTAATAAATGTGTGTTCCCTTTCCCCTTCTCCTAGAAGGGGTACTAAATAGAGCAAGAGTTAGGTTATATTTTATTCCCTTGTCCTTCTTCCTCCTGGAAAAATATCAAGTAATATTTGCTCCTTTGATACTGGAGAGCTACTGTATTCTCCTTCTCTGTCTCTTTGTCTCTTGTCTCTCTATCTCTGTCTCTGTCACTCTCTTTGTTCCCCCACCTTCTCCCTTTTACTTTCTTTCTTTCTCCCTTATAACAGATAAAAATTCTTAATATGCTTTACTCACAATTTCATCTTTCAAAAGATAAATAGAAGAAACAATGAAGGGAATTTGCTATTTGAATGTGATTCTGACCAAAAAGGATGTCAAAGAAGAACTGACCTGAATCTTAGAAAGAAGTAAATATAATATTATAGAGGTCATGAGAGATATGAAGGAGAATACTGTAAGGATCAGATGTTTATCCTAGGCTTTGAGAGGAGAGTCCTGAGGCATGAAATTGACTCAAGAAGAACTCAAAGGACAACTCAGATTTTAAAAATCTGTATAGATGATGGAAACAAATATCAACTTCAAAACAAATCCAGATTTGAAATAGCTAACAATCTGAATAATTAAAAGAAGAAAAGGATTTTTAGCTATGTTGGAAGCAAAAATTTTTTTTAATTAAATATATTTGCTACTGAGATAACAAAAGATAAAAAACATAAATACTCATTTTTTGCTTGTTTCCTCTGATACAGAGAATGTTTCTCAAGCTTGGGAGGATAAGACAAAAATCGTTAACAGTGAATGGAAACTGAGGATAAAAAAACAGTAAAGAGAACACGTAGTAGTCCTCAATGAATTCAAATCACCACTTGTGGGAAAACTGCAAACCAGAGCTTGAAAGGAAATTGAAGAAATAGTTCCTGAGTTGCTGGCAGTAAAAAAAAAATCACAATTTGCAAAATCATGAAAAAGAATAGAAATATTATTTGCAGAATTCGAACTATGCAAATCTGGACCTGATTTTGAAAATGAGAAGAAAGATGCCTATCAATCAAATATCAATTCAGAAGCAAGATCAGCAAGATTGGAGTGCACCCCCCCAAAAAAATGGAAACTGAGTGGTTACCCATCAGTTGGAGAATGGCTGAATAAATTATGATATATGAATGTTATAGAATGTTATTGTTCTAAAAAAAATGATCAACAGGATGATTCCAGAGAAACCTAGAGAGACTTATATGAACTGATGCTAAGTAAATGAGCAGAACCAGGAAATCATTATACATGGCAACAGCAAGATTATACAATGATCAATTCTTCATGTGGCTCTCTTCAGCAATAAGATAATTCAGACCAATTCCAGTGGTCTTGTGATGGAGAGAGCCATCTGTAACTAGAGAGAGAACTGTGGGAACTAAATGTGGATGCCAACATAGTATTTTCACTCTTTTTGTTGTTGTTTGTTTGAATTTTGTGTTCTTTCTCAATTTTTTCCTTTTTGATCTGATTTTTCTTGTGCAACATGATAAATGTGGAACTATGTATAAAAATTGCATATGTTTAACATACATTGGATTACTTGCCATCTGGGGGTGGGGAGGATGAAGAGAGGGAAAAATTGGAAACACAAGGTTTTTCAAGGGTGAGTGTTGAAAATTATCCATGCATATGTTTTGAAAATAAAAAGCTTTAATTTTTTAAAATGTGTTTCTTGAAAAAAAAAGATTGGAGTGCCCAAATTCTACTTTTTCCATCGCTTTTTATTGGGAAAATAACCACATGTGACCACAGGACCATAATAAAAACTATGAATTTGTCAGAGGAGATCTTTCAGGACTCTGTGGGAAATATAGCGTGGGTCCTAAAAAATGTAACAGACAAGAATGTAGCAGATAATATCAAAAAGGAGGTTAACAAGAATTACAAATTCTACCTTGCATTTCATTATTGGTGGGGGGGATGTTGGGCAATTATATGAAGCAAGAGACTAAGTACTCCCACTCCTAGCTAGGCCACCTTGTCATTCTTTTGTTCAAGTCTAGTCAGAGAATGGACTATGCTACCTACCCAGTAATTCTTACCATTAACAAAGAATGTAGCCTAAATTCTAAATATTAGATATTGAAATCTTCATCCTTGTCATGGAAATGCTATACTATTTAAGGTTTTACTGTTTCATTCTTATATAGAGCATCCTATGTTCTAATTTATTTTGTGTATAAAACAATTAACAAAATGGCTTACTTTTTGCATTTGTTTTATATTCCAAACAATAAATGGTATTAAAATCAAATGAAAAAATGGGTACAAACATAAGGATCTCCATGAGCTAGATAAATATTGACTGAGAAAATTATAAATTTCTATTATCTTTGTTTCATCATATTTTTATTTATTTTGCTAAGTATTTCTCAATTCCATTTTAATCTGTTTCTAGCAACATTTGAACCCCCTTGCTGTGTATTATCATTCTTCACCTTAAAACCATTTCTCTTTTGAAAAATAGATCTGAGAGATGTGTGTTTTTAAAAAAAAATCAACAGTGGATTCATCAAACTAAAAGCTAGTGTGAACTTCACTCTTATTCTTGGCAAAATTCAATAATGCATTATTAAAAGGAAGGCTTATAAGCTCTTAGAAAGGGAAGTGCTTATGATAAACATGTATTCATCAAGGGCATGTCATGACAGATTAGCCTAATTTCCTCTTTTGACATGGTTTCTAGACTGATAGATCAGAGCAGTTCTGCAGACATAATCTACAGAATATTGCATACATTATCATACTGTTGATGTGTTGGTTGTTTTTGCTGAATAGTCTTTTTTCCTCCCCAACTTCTCTCTCTCAATATCTCACTTAGGAGGAGAAGAAAGGAAGATATATTAGAGGGGAAAAGGTTATGTAAAAACAAAAGATATTGATTTAAAAAAAATTCAATAAGTATTTCAGTAAGGAATTTGTCATAGTCTCTCAAAATTTGTTGATGGAGAGATAAGCAATGGACAGTAGTATAATTTAGTTACCTGGATTCATACAAGGTTGAATGACCAGAATCAACTTAGTAGATTAATGCTGACCAAGAGAGAATCTCTAAAGGAATGTTGTTTCCTTAGCCTTTTTCTGTTTAACACTTTTTTTTAAATCAGAAAAGATATGTAGAGAAAAATATCATGTTTATCAGATTTATGAATGGCATTGCCCTGCAAAGAATAGCTAACACACTGGAAGACAGATGATCCATTAAGCTCTTTTCTGGCTAGAACAATGGGCCAAATCTAATAAGATGAAATTAAATAATGATGAATGTAAAATCCTAAACATGCTTTCAACAAGTAAATTGTACATAGTAGGAGAAAGAATAGCTAAACAGCAGTTCTATGAAGAAGACTCATACTGCAAGTTCAACATAAGTTAACAGTATTGTAAAGCACCAAAAAATAGTAAAGCAATCAATCTGCATTAATAGAAGCAATATTCACAACCTGAGAAGTTATAGAGTGTAACATTCTATCCTTAGAACTTACACCAAAGATGTAGTGTTTAATTCCAGGCCCTCCATTTAAAAAAAGAATATTAGAAAATGGAATCCTATTTCTGGAGATCAAAGATGATAAATGATTTGACCAGTCACATAACCAATGTGTGAATCAGAATGTGAATTCAGGTCTTCATGATTCATTGTCCCACTTAGTTGACTTAGAGAAATTATTGGTCTACTTGGTAAAAAGGAGAGAACTAAGAGTAATGGGGTCAGAGTTGTACAAAAGCATATTTGGGCTATTACAAGAAAAGCTTCCTAATAATCAGAACTGCTCAAAAATGCAGTAAGTTGTCTCAAGGGATAATGTTTTCTTTATCACTAGAGGTATCCAATTAGAGATTGAATGACCACTCATCAATGGATATACTAGCTAATCTTGCTACCACATAGGCTACACTAGATCACCTCTCATATTTCCTCTGTGACATTCTGTGACAACTAACTCCATTCCTTGGTAAGGCTGAACTTGCTATCTCGGCTATAGTGAAGCCAAAAAGCTACAAGAATATGCCCTATCTAATGTCTTCAGGATGCTTGATAGTTCAGTGAAGTAAGGTATATTATATTGATTCTGGATAAGGTCTATTTTAGGGTATGAAAGTTACCATTTGCTGCCCTAACAGATGACCTAGCAAGACTAGAAGGATTAAATGTAAGAAGTAAATGACAATAATTTTAGTAAAAACATATATGATACAGCACTATATGATTTTAAAGCATTTATATACATTATCTCAAGCAGCTGATAAAACATAGTATATACTTCTATATACTACTATACCTTGAGCTCATGTCCTCCCACTAAGCCTTTTATACTATTTCCTCAAATCTTTTTTCAGGGACACTGCTGGTTCTATTAACATTTTTTATACTTGCTAAGAACTCTGGAATAATATGATCATGGTAAACCATTTTGGCTGGATGAAACCTGGACCACAGATCATCTTTTAATAAAAGTCTTACTTGCTCAAAGATTCACTTTCCTCAGATAGGTCTTGATCTTTTTCAAGTCTTGGACTGCATTATCTTCATTGACTGTCTCTAATTCAATGCTTTTCTTTACTTCCTTTAACTCGTTAAATCATATACTAGATATAAGGGGGAAAAGGCATATTTTGACAGATTTTCTTCAATAACAGTTACCCTGATATCCAGTATTTCCAGAAAGCATGACATTATTATTTAAATTAAAGGAGGTATATAGACTTTGTATATTTTGTTTTTGATTTTTGCTTTAATGCTCCATCTATGTGAAATAATGGAGATGATCTATAGGGCAAAAAATCCATATTCCAAACCAATGAAGTTTTCCCTGAGAGTTGCTGACAGAACATCACCAAATTATGTCTTCTGCTGAGTTGTCATATTTAAGTTCCAGGGAGGGTCTTACATCATTATGCCATTGTCTGAGACAATTCCAAAATGTTCCAAAGCATGAGGCTACTATAAAACTTTTGCTCATTATATTTTGAGTACAATTCACTTAGCCTGTTCTCGAGCTCATAAAATTGGTTTTTGCAGCCCCAGTGATTCTTTTATTGATGGAACAGGCTTTAATGTGGCTTTTGGAAGCCTAGTTTATTTCCATAGCAAGTTCCAGGGGAAACAAAGCAGTGGAAAGAGATTGTTGCCACTTGTGATAAGAGTTGCATAGAAATTTTTTTTTAAATTAGAAGAAAAATGGGGGGAAAACGTGTAATATTAGTGATTTCATGGGACCCCTGCTCTGTCACCATGGGAATAAAAATTGGTTTCCGTGGATATCACTTTACTTAGATGTCAGAGAAATTCCTGATTGGTCCCTGTGTGTCCTTGTGCCTGGCAATTGTATCAAAAAAGATTGTTCTCTGAGCCTCATGGGGTAACAGATTTCTTACGAAGGAATCTTACCTCCTCCACAGAATATAAGAGCTATAGAAAAGCTCTACTCCATCTCTATTTCTTACTGCTTTCTCTAGGGGTTGATCCAGCACTAATCTAATTCTCCCTTGAATTTTAAGCAAGGGACGAGAACACATTCCCTATAGAAATGATCAGAAATACATGCTCCATTCTGCAAGTAATCCAAAATATGTTAAACATGTGCAATTCTTCTATACATATTTCCAGAATTATCATGCTACACAAGAAAAATCAGATCAAAAAGGAAAAAAAAGTGAGAAAGAAAACAAAGAGCAAGTAAACAACAAGATTACCTGAAACTGGAATTGATTTTAAATATGGTAACCAAACAAAAACAATTGTATGATTTTATGGGGTGCAATATGATAAGGAAATCATTCTCAACAATTAGATTGAAAAAATGATGGAAAAAATGTTGAAAACAGCATGCTCAAGAATAGATGTTTCACACAAGTGTTTCAAAAACCAACCATCATAATTAACTCACAGAGGTGATAAAGAAGCATTTTGTTCTAAAACTGCAGTTTCAGTGACAATGAGTTCTTGGTGCTTATTCTGCCTCCCTCAGCATGATCTAAAGGCAATTTGTGAAACACTCGATGATTCTATTTCTTTTATAAAATACACCTAACGATTGGGGTATCCTTTCTATCTTAGGAGACAGCTCCAAAATATAATAGGTTCATGAATGAGCCCAAGTCAACTGTTCCAGTCTGATATTGCCTCAAAAGGCAGCTATTTCAGGTGTGAGCCAGCTGTAAAGGTTTAATAAACCACTAGTAGGATCCCCTAGATTCATACAATATTCTCACTCCAGATACTCTAAAGTAGTTTTCCTTAAGTCAGGGCTAGTCTTAGACAAAAATTACTAAGTAGGCAAAGTTTATCTTTTGCAAGGCACCTCTCCCATGACCTTTCCTATGACCTTGAAACATTATGTTGCTGGCATTATTATTCTGCCTTTCAGCAGTCTCCTATTCTTGGAACCTTCCCTCTGAAAGTTCTCTTTTGGCAGTCTTCCTCCCCATCCACACTACCTGGACATCCCATTGTCCGATGCCTGCCGTCTGTGGTCAATACCCCTAGGCTTGTCAATGCCACAATCTCTCCTCCAATTTTCCCTGTATATGATCCTCTAAGAATTAGAGTTATATTCTTGAATGAAATTAGCCGAGCTGATAAATGCTCATGGCCTGCAGGCTAATAGGAAAAACGTAAGGGAGATCTCTAGGACTGTCTCTTCCATCTTGGATTTCATATTTGCATTTCAGTAGGAAGATCCAACCTTTGGTGTCTAAAACAGAGGAATGGGATTACTTGCTATCTAGAGGAGGAAGAGGAAGGGGAAGAAGGGAGAAAAATTTTACAAGGTTTTACAAGGGTGAATACTGAAAACTATCTTTGCATGTATTTTGACAAATAAAAAGCTATTATTATTTTTAAATGCCTAATGCACCAAAAAAATTAAGTGACTTGCCCAGAGTCACACAGTTAGAATGTGTCAGAAGAGGGCTTAGAATTCAGTCCTGTATGACTCCAGGCTGCTTTGTTTAAAGCTTTTTATTTTTAAAACATATGCATAGATATTTTTCAACATTCATCCTTGCAAAACTTTGGATTTCAAAATATTTTTCTTCCGTCTTCCTTCCACCTGCTCCCTTAGATGGCAAATAATCCAAAATATGTTAAACATGTACAATTCTTCTATACATATTTCTAGAATTATCATGCTACACGAGAAAAATCAGATCAAAAAGGAAAAAAATGTGAAAGAAAACAAAAAGCAAGTAAACAACAACAAAAAATGAAAATACTTTGTGATTCACATTAAATTCCTACAGTCCTCTCTCTAGGTGCAGATGACTCTCTCCATGACAAGTCCATTGCAATTGGCCAAGGCTGATTTTCTATTCACTCTGCTACGATGACTTTCTTGTCTCTTGTGTGTGTATGTATGCATGTGTTTATATGTATATATATATGCGCATGTATGCATACATACACATACACAGGATGTCCCAAAAGTATGAGCTCTAAGGGAGGACACTAAGATAGGATAATGAGTGTGCATCTCTGTGGATACAATATACATATGAATATATACACATAGGTGGTCTGAGGAAAGTGGTATATATGTAAACCATATACCATGCTGGGAATAGCAGTGAGGTTATGAGATTTAAAGGCAGAGAAGATCACCTGTTTAGGAATTAAGTAGAGGCCTGAAGAGGTCAAAGGAAGAGTCTAAACTGGGCAATATGATAAGGCAGGGTACAAAAGGCCCAAAAGGATCACGCTTTGGAAGTACCCATGCTCTGATTAATCTCCATATTCTTTTTAATGGGAAACTGCCATTCTGGGAATGACTATAGATAATTTGGCTGGGCAGAAGGATGGACTTTCTCTAGTATGTCCTGCTGTATTCTAGCAAGTCAGGCAATCAGTCATTTATATACACGCACACACAAACACACCAGAAGTTGAAAAACGCTATTCTAAGGACTTCAGAAATATTAGAGTTTAAAATAAGTCTTTAAAAAGACTAAAAAGAAACCTCAACAAAAAACATAAAACATGCAGTAGGAATGATGCAACTCATCAACATTTCTGCTTCCATTTTCATTAAAGTTATTTCACAATGAAAGCTCTTTATATTTCAGTTAGAGAAAGTAAACTTCAACGAACATTTGTCACTTCCACTCCCTCTTGCTGGATATTTTCTCTTAGCTTTGGTTTGGGGACATTTCACCCTCTCCATTGTCTTTTTTCCTATCTTTGACTCCTCCTTCGCAACTGATTTTTCTAGAACTTCATCTTTTCCTGCCTTCTAAGCATGAGTGTCTCCCAAGAATCTGTCTGGTCCCTTTTTTCTCTCCATTGTCTCTCAATAATCTAATCAACTCTTACAAATTGAATTATTTTTTTCTATTCAGCTGACCCTCAAATCTATATATCTACCCCTAAGCTCTCTTTCTAAATATCTACCCCTAAGCTCTCTTTCCAAATATCTCCATCTGAATGTCATATTGCTAGACAGTTACATCAGGATGTGCCTATTGATATTTTAATCTATCCAAGTCAAAACTGATCAGCATTCCCCCTACACCTGCCTTTTCTCCACACTTTTCTATTTCTGTTTAAAGCACCACCATCCTTCTAATTACTCAAGTTTCTACTGAATCATTCTTAACTCATCCTTTTGCCTCTCATCACTTACTTTCATTTACTTGCCAAATTTTTGTATTTTACCTTTAGAGCATCTCCCAAATTCATCTTTCTATTCCTATGCCCAACCTCTTAGTTCTGGCTCTCATCACCTCTCACTAAGATTATTGTAATAGCCCCCTAATTGCCTGCTGTTTCTGGTGTCTTATCTCTCTCTAATCCATACTCCAAATAGCTGGGAAAATAATCTTCCTAAAGCTGAGATCTGATTGACTGTCATTCCCCTGCTCAGTTATATTGCTTCTAATAAATATTAGAAATTTTTCAGTCTGGTGTTTAAACCGTCTCTCTGTTTCCCCCACCCCCAATTTGCTTCCAACCTCTATTTCAAGACTTATTTAATATTATTTCCCTTCACATACAATAATGCAACATTCCCTGAACTTGACATTCAACCTCTTACCTTTGTGTATTTGCAAAATAGTCCAATAATATTAACAATTCACTGCCTTTTCACTTCTGCTCCTGGGAGTATTTATCTTGCTTTAGGACTTGGCTCCCTGGCCACTTGCTCCCTATCATCTTCCCAATTCTCAAATGTTTTCCCTATTTAAATCATTTTTGTATTTACTTATTTGTCTGTGTTAAAGGACAGATGGATTGATGGATAGATAACCCAGACAGGCGGGCAGATAGATAGATAGATCAATAGATAGATAAAATAAGCAAACAAACAATATATTATATATGAAAAATTTGCTTCTACAAAATAAGATAAAAGATCCTGAAGGGCAGATTATAGTTAACTTTTGTTTTCCAAGCTCTAGAAGCTAACACAATGCTTTGTAGAGAGTTGGTGTTTGATAAATATTTTTTGAAGTTAACTAAAAAAATCATTCACAATAAGTTTATGCATTTCCACGATGACTCATTCCAATCGCTGATGGAGTGGAGACATATAATTAAAGGGAATGAGGGAGCAAAGGCCAGTATGATTCATTCTAATGGAGCTAGAATTTCAGGGCAGTAGCAATTACATGCCAATCAAGCTGGGAAGATTGCTATAGCTAACATTTAATCATTGATAGGCAGTTAAGTTGTGCAGTAGATAGAGTGATGGACGTAGAGTTCGGAAGATTTTGAGTTCAGACCTTACTAGCTGTGTGACTATGGGCAAAAAGATAAACTTGTTTAAATTTGTTTCTTCATTTGCAAAATGGGAATGATAATAGCTCCTACAATATTTGTGAATTAAGATAAGACATATGCACATCATACGTATATATAAAACCAGAGGAGAAAACATGTATGGATGTTTTATGTGTATATAATATGCAAGTGCATATATATAATATTCACATATATGTATTATCTCAATCTACACAATAACTCCATACATATGTTCATATATGTACACACATATATAGCAATATATATTTATACATATAAATATACATTATATATACACATAGTGCTTTGCAAAATTTATAACACTATAAAATTCTATTCTTCAGAGGTTGCTTTTTCTACATAGATTATCTATACTCTTTCAGCTCCTCTTTTAAAAACCAAATAAACCTGTTGCTGTGTACTCAACACTACTATGGATAAGACAAGGAAACAAAAAAGGGACTAATTCAAACCAATTAATTCTGTTTCCTTATAGCAGCTCTGTCACAAATCTTGGTAAGAGAGTTGATGGAATCTGTCAGTGACAATTATAGTTCTACAGTTTTTTTTTAATTATCTGTGGGTAGCAATTATTCATGTGTGCTCTGTTTCCTTTCACACAATATTAAGAATTGGTAATTTTTTTTCTTACCTGACCCATTCAAGCATTCATAAACAGTTTGCAAACCTTAAAATAAACCCTAGCTATTGGTGCTATTAGCATTATTTACTGTTGTAAGGCATTGAGAAGAAAAACAAACAAACAAACAAAAAAAAACCCTGATGTACAATGTATTCAGGCTTTGAAATTTAAAATTGACTCATATAGGACCATGTCATCTGTCAGAAAACAATTGTTTCTCACAATCTATTGAGAGGTGTGTTGCACTTTTAACAAGTTGTTATGCAAGAACTATGAGCTATTTCTTTAATCAAACTGCATTTTCAGCACCACATACCATTTAAATAGCTCATAAATTAAGCCATTAGAGTACATCACAATGTACTTTTCTCTGTAAGTGACTGATAACACCACAGCTAATTTAGCACCAAACAAATCCCAGGTGATTATTTGCTTAGATCCTGATGTGTTTGCTAACTCTGCCTAATCTGAGTTCCACATAAACCTGAAGCACAATGCACTTTCGTTTATATTGCCAGATTGTGAAACACATTATTCAAGGTTCTGCCTTTTGTTTTCTCTATGTTCACCATTTCCAAAGGCCCAAAGTTAATTACTTTGAAGCCATTATTAAATAGCAGGAAATTCTAATTGTTATAGGTCTCTAACAAAAATGAGCATTGTAATGCTTGTTACTAAGTAATATGCAATCAAAAACACATTAGAGCATTTTAAACAAGTATTGGAAAACTGCCATGGGCAAAGACCTTGACTACAATGGTGATATCTGAAAATACCTTAGACATACTCAGGGAGAGGCTCCAGTGTACCATCATGAATAAAGAGTAAATCTCTTTGGGATTGTAGGGTAGCTCCCAGAATCAAATTCCAGAGCAAGTCGTATGACATTCAAGATCTTACTTTTGTCCTAGCATCTACATTCCCAGTTCCTTGAAATTTGTATGGGAGGAAGGCTAGAGCAAGTGGAACATCAGAAGACCCTTCAATGAAATGTGTCCTCATTTTACCCCTTGGTTATCTTGTTGCCTATAGCCTTGCCATCATATCCTCTGGACCATGAATTATGCTTCAGGGGATGGGATAGAGATAGGGACTAATCTTGTGATTTTTTTGGTGAAGGGTACTCTTGAGGAGAAAACAAAACATCTTCTACCATTGCAAGCTGACCCCACATCACTAGAACTGCCTAGATGATCAGAGAAATGCAAATTAAGACAACTCTGAGATACCACTACACACCTGTCAGATTGGCTAAGATGACAGGAAAAAATAATGATGAATGTTGGAGGGGATGCGGGAAAACTGGGACACTAATGCATTGTTGGTGGAGTTGTGAACGAATCCAACCATTCTGGAGAGCAATCTGGAATTATGCCCAAAAAATTATCAAATTGTGCATACCCTTTGATCCAGCAGTGTTTCTATTGGGCTTATATCCCAAAGTAATACTAAAGAAGGGAAAGGGACCTGTATGTGCCAAAATGTTTGTAGCAGCCCTGTTTGTAGTGGCCAGAAACTGGAAAATGAATGGATGCCCATCAATTGGAGAATGGCTGGGTAAATTGTGGTATATGAATGTTATGGAATATTATTGTTCTGTAAGAAATGACCAGCAGGATGAATACAGAGAGGACTGGCGAGACTTACATGAACTGATGCTAAGTGAAATGAGCAGAACCAGGAGATCATTATACACTTCGACAACGATATTGTATGAGGACATATTTTGATGGAAGTGGATTTTTTTGACAAAGAGACCTGAGTGTCAATTGATAAATGACGGACAAAAGCAGCTACACCCAAAGAAAGAACACTGGGAAACGAATGTGAACTATCTGCATTTTTGTTTTTCTTCCCGGGTTATTTATACCTTCTGAATCCAATTCTCCCTATGCAACAAGAGAACTATTCGGTTCTGCAAACATATATTGTATCTAGGATATACTGCAACATATCCAACATATAAAGGACTGCTTGCCATCTAGGGGAGGGGGTGGAGGGAGGGAGGGGAAAAAAAATCGGAACAGAAACGAGTGTCAATATAAAGTAATTATTAAATAAAAAATTAAAAAAAAAATAGAACTGCCTAGAGAAAAGATGTCAAATAGAAACAGGGACTACTGAACTGTACCCGGGGACTACATATTGAATTAGAAAAGAATATATGTCTCTATATACTTTTTTTTTTACAGAAACACATTAAAAATCAAGTAGGAACTACATTTTAATCTCTAAATTATCACAAGCTTCGATGCCTACAGCCCTGAGAGAGAACTAGATGTAGCTATATTTGAAGACAGCTCTCTATTTCCTGCACCATGCTGGAGGGACTTTATCTTTCAGCTTTAGAATGCCCAATCTGAGTCTTACATTTTTCTAATTAAGGAATACTTCACAACATCTAGAACTAACAGCCCCCTAGATATACTCCACTTTATATCCCTGCTATCTTCTTGCCTGCTACTATGTATACACCCTCTCTTCTCCTCTTTTAAGTCAGATCAATATTGTATGCCATATTCATGCCATTCTAATCCAAAATATCATTCCTTGTCCACTCCTTCACTATATGTATTGTCTTTCCCTATTAAAATGAAAACTCCTTGAGGTCAAGGACTGTCTCACTATTACAAATGTACTCAACACAGTGCTTAGCACATAGTAAGCATTTAATAAATACTTCATTCTTTCATGCATCTTTCATTCTTACTCCTGTCAACCATCTTGCAGCTATGTATTGTTTGTCCTAATGAGGTTTAGATACTATAAGCAGATATGCATAAAGCTGCAAAAAACTCAAGATGAAATATTTGGAAGAAAACCAATCAGCTGTTCAATTAATAAGTATTCAGTGAAGATCTACTATGTTCTTACCACTATATGAGACCATGAAGATAGAGGGTTCCAGAATGATGAGCACATTTGAAACCATGTTATATGAGAAAATAATAAAGGAAGTGAAAATATTTACCTTGGGAAAAACAAAGATTTAGATTTTGGGGTGACAGGTTAGATGTATTTAAAGAGGCTAGTAAATAAACTTGCTCCAGATGGCAGAACTAGGACCACATGGCAGAAGTTAGAGGAAGATTTTGGTTTAATGGGATGTATAATCATGATACTTGACATTTTACCCAGCACTTTAAAATATAAAAGCATTTCATATCCATTATCAGATATCCAAATATATTATTATCACCATTTTCTATATCAAGAACAAAAGCTCAGACAAGTTAGGTCATTTACCTATATTTATACAGTAAGTTAATTTTAGAGGCATGATATGAACCCAAACATCAGCTTCTAGCTCCTAACATGCTGCTTCTAGCAATTAGAGAAGTATAAAAATGGAATGGGTTGCCTGATGACCTAGTGAGTTCCCTATCACTGAATGAATTCAAACAGAGGCTAGATAACTACTTATCAAGAATGTTGACTAGGTAGTTCACACATTGGATAGAGTGTTGAGACTAGTTGACTTGCAAGATTCTTTCCAACTCTTAAAATCCTCTAGCTTCTTATGACTGTAACAATTTCAATCTCTATATCTGCAGACAAGCTTTCTCCCAGATATCACGATTATTCCCAATACCAAAACCAACTCAGTCCTCAAGCAGGAGAAATATAAATGTTGCTAGCTCCAAATCTCTCACTTTTAACACAAAATGCTCTTTGCTATTGGATCCTCTTTGTTTTGGCTATGTATCTCATTTCTAGAACCGAATCCTTGCCTTGATCTTTGCGTTCTTATTTAAATCCTCTACCTTAGATACAAATAGTAATAACTGGGCTTTGTTTTGTCTATTCTTCTTAATGTCTGCTACAGCCAAATTCTCCTATTGTTTTAATCTACATTAGCTATAAGAATATTTACCTATTTGCCCATTGTTGAACTATCAAAAAGTCAACTATTTAACGATTTGTGTTTTGCCTATTAAGGCAAACTCTGCCTTCCCCTCTTCTGATCTTATCCAAACTGTTGCTAGTTTAGTTCTGGTATCTGAACTTGATGGGATAAGCACTAGAGAATGATGGTCATCAGCATGGGAATGAAGTAATGAAAATGATGTTCCTGAATTAGTCTGAGAGGGAAATATAAGTGGTTTGGAGCAGAAGTAAGGTTAGGAAGTTGAGAAAGAAAATAGGGAGATCAGGAAGTTTCTATAACATGACAATAAGTATGATCCATGTAAGATGGTAGATAGGTGGCAATTATGGTAGAATGATAGGAATTATTAGGAAAGAATGAATAATGGGAAGACTAGTTGGGCTGGTCATATGTTTGGGGGCAAAGAATGGCAGGTTGACAGCCAGAGAGCTCTACAGATACCCTACCAACATCAGGAGAAATCCAGGAAAGCTACTAACATGTTTAGTGTACCTCCTTAAAAAAAGAACAAAATTCACACAGATGAACAAGCACAAAGGGACCATCTTCTGCATCACTGTATTGTACTTTCAAATTGAGATCACAGATCCATTTGAATATTTTATTATTGACTATTAGCTATTTTAAATGAAAGGTGTAATAACTTGGCCTTCACTCACTCAGTTGTAGTTGGAAAAATTGGTCTCTAGAAAATTAACCTCAATGAGGAATGTTCCATCCAGTCACAGTGAAGAGGTGGCTTTCAATAGTAAATGACTTCTCTATTCAAAATTTACTTATAGCCAACACTTCTTCCAGCCCTCAGATATGGTACAGAGATTAGAAAGCAGAGGTATGATTTATCTTCAATTCTTAAGGAGAGAAACAGGTTCTATAGACAAATTGGAAGATATTTACTGCCCCTGATTTATCTAGGGCACAATTGAGTTGATTAACCAGAAGTGCTTTTTTCAATTTCTTTCTCTTCATTCTCTTCCTGACAGGCAGAAGCTCTGCCCTTCATTAGTTGCTGGAAGAAGTTGGTAGGAGTATTTTTTTCCTTTCCCCTTTAGGTTCTTTCCCATGATGGCCACAATGGAGGCCCAGATGGATTTAGCCCAGACTAGTAATCTAGTTTTATTGCCTCTGCAGTAATGCTTTGCTTCTTTGCCTTTAGGGTTAGGGTTGAAAATGATATCTTTAATTTATAGAAGTCATTTTTGATGGATTTGCATATTTTTACTGAGATAGACAAGAATTCCCCCAAAGCCCAAACACTTGCAAGTTTTCATTAAATATTTCTTCCCTCTTCTCTCAAATAAAATGATTTGTTTAGGCAGTGGAGTTTAGCCAGCCAAGTATTATATTGTTTACTAAAGAAAGACACCAAGTTATTGTCTGGGGAAGAAAATTCCTTTAATCTCTTTCCAGGGACCTTAACAACTTTGCATAACCCAGAATCTCCCTTCCATAATCATTAGAAAGGCCATTGTAAGAGAATTTTGTGGAGTGCTAATTACACATAGAATTGATAGATGCAGAACGGGAAGGGACCCCAGACACCATGTAGGCCAGTCTTCCCATACTTTATAGATAAAGAGAGACCTAGAAAAGTGAAATCACATGTCAACATCACACAGTCATGAAATATCAGAGAAAGGATTTGAACCCAAGTCCTGGGGCTCCAAAGTCAGAAATCTTTCCACTGTATCACACTGTTTCCCACTCTATTTCTTCCCTTCTTCCCCAACCCTACAAACAACAATTAGTGATATCCTCTTAATTTTCAGTTCAGTTCAATCCAACAATCATTTTAAAATTGCTTTTGTGTTCCAGACACTTTAGTTTTCTCATTTGTAAAATCAAGGACTAGAGAATTTCTAAGGTCCCTTTAAGCACTAACTTGTTATAATTCTAAGAATCCCTTGTAGGAGGATTAATTTGGGAAATAGAAATAGGGAAGAAGAAAGAAAGGAGGAAGGGTAGGGGCACTGAAGTCGATGTGGAGAAAAGATCTGATTTTTGCTTTCTGAAACAGAATCTAGCTACTTGTCTACTAATTAACAACCGAAAAAAAAAGCTCTCAGAATCTAATTAAGGTTGTTTTCTCCTCCTATTGTTTATATTGTTACTGATGATAGCTTTTAAACTGTGTATTTAGGTTTTCTTGACGTCGAATTAATATGTTAAAAATAGAAAAGGGACATAGTTAAGTACCTACTTCTTAATGACAGAAACACAAACACACACACACGTCTTGAACACCTCATCCTTTTAGCCCTACTCACCCACCCTCAGCAAAACCATTGACTATTGTATAGACAAAGAATAGAGAAAGCATTTGTGATTTCTTTGGTAAAGAGAACTCTCAGTGAAGAAAGTTCCAATACAAACAAGTCAGGCTTTTTCTGTAACTTATGGCCAGAGAGATATATACTGAGAGCACTGCGTCCATAGTCACACACACAGACAGCATATATCAGAGAATGGACTTGAAGTGGGTTCTAAGCCAGTTTTTTTATATACTCTCGTTGTTTTATCATTTCACTCGTGCCTGACTTTACCCCATTTGGAGTTTTCTTGGCAGATACACTGGAGAGGGTTACTATTTTATTTTATCTGGGTTAGGAAACTGAGGCAAATAAGATTGAGTGATTTGCCCAGGATTACACAATTATTATGGCCAAATTTGACTCAGATCTTCCTGACTCCATGCTTTGTGCTCTATCTATCCATTGAGCTACTTTTATTTCTTCTCTACACACTATGCTAGATGAATAAGACATGGTCCTTCTCTTGTTTAATATTTTACAATCGAAGAGAATTTGTTATAAATAGATAACCATTAAAGAGTCTGAGAACAACCTTGTAAATCATTATTTTGTATAGTCTTTATTTTCACTTCTCTGTGTACTTTGCCTGGTAGAACATAAGCAAATCAAAGGCAGAGTTGATTTCATTTTTCTTTGTATTTCTAGGCCTTGTATACAGTAGACATTTAATAATAAATATACTCGTCTCAAAGCAATCTCTTCACATTTCTAATTGTTCTGTTCTTCAGTAACAACTTATTAAGTAACAGTGGTGCAGAAAGACTAATCATACCCATCCACAACAATTGTACTACCCAACCCCAACCCACTCATCTTCCTTCATGGCCCAAGATGAATTATCTAGATTTTTCCTCCCAGAAACATCTAAAGCAAAGTTCAAAATGATGTGATTGAACTGGTGAACTCTGGGAAGAGTCTATTTTCCACATTTGAAATCTGACATCTCTATAGCAACACTCTCTTGGAGAAGAACCTGGGAACCCAGAATTACAATGATAATAGAACCACTCCTCTTTCAAAATGTTATATTACTCAGACTTTTCATTAATTCAGATTGACTTTGTCCACCAGCCAGGCAAATTATTGTACCTAAAAACTTTTAAAATGTCAAAATAATATACATAGTTTATATGTGTATATATATATATATATACACATATATATGTATGGCACCTTCAATAAAGAGGGACACAATATGGAAGGAAGAAAGAAAGAGAGGTACTTAAAGCAAAGAAATGACAGGGTACAAGAGTAAGATGGTAGGGAAAGATAAGAATATTGTCTTTTATATGAGGACATCTGGTTTAAAATTCCTGGTGACAATTCCTAGCTGTGTGATCATGAACAAGTTACTTCATGTATAAAATAGGGGTAATAATATCTGTCCTATTTACCTTCACATTTGATGTAAGGAAAATGTTTAAAGGAATGTTAAAACATTAAGAAAATGTGGGGTATTATAAAAACAAAGCTATGTTGCATTTATTTTTGTTGTTCAGTGTTTTCAGTCAAGTCCAACTCTTTGTTACTCCATTTGGGATTTTCTTAGCAAAGACACTGGAGTTATTTCCTCCTCTAATTCATTTTATAGATGAAGAAATTGAAGCAAGCAGTTAAGTGACTTGCTCAGGATCACACAACTAGTGTCTGAAACCAGATTTGAACTCAGGAAAATGAGTTTTCCTGACTGCAGGGCCAGCATTCTGTACCACCTAGGTTAGGAAAATAATATGGACTGGGATAACTGAGAAAAAAAATTACTTATTCTACCAGTTTTATTCAAGGCCTTATATATAGCCTTTTACCTTCAAAGACTAGAGATTAAATACATAGTTCAGGTATAATAAGTTGTCC
Source organism: Antechinus flavipes (assembly GCF_016432865.1). Lineage (NCBI taxonomy): Eukaryota > Metazoa > Chordata > Mammalia > Dasyuromorphia > Dasyuridae > Antechinus > Antechinus flavipes. The sequence goes on from NC_067399.1 coordinate 264,682,778, forward strand.
ATTCTGTGTGATTTCAAAGACTTCCCTGATCAATTGTGAATGTGTGACCTCTTAATTAGGCTCTGAAGGTAGAGGAGTGATAATGTCCATCAAGAATCTCGGGGTTGTAGTGGAGGATATGGGAAAGATTGGGACTAGAAGATAAAGGAAAGACAGTAATGTTAGAGAAAGAAAGAGAGAGACAAAAAATGCTATTTTGATTGGACTGGTTCTGCCATACATGAACACTCTTATAATATTAATTTTTAAAAATATTTATATACATAGACAAAAGTCTGGTAAGATATTTGCTCTGAAAAAATATATAGGTGTTTGCATGTATAATAGATATATTCACATATATTTATAATATGTGCTTATAAATTATATATATATATTTGTATGTGTATATATGTGTATATATTCATATATGGTGCTTCAAAAATCACAGTGCAGTTTATTTTTTAAAATATATTTTATGTCAAAATATTCTTTTTTCAAAATAAATTCTCTTTCTTCCATATATAATATGTGTATATATATATAAATATATATATATGTGTGTATGTGTATATATAACAGAAATCTCAGTATTCGACCAAAATGATTCAAGTCCATTAACAATCCTTGTTGATATTCTTCTGTTTGAATCAGCTCTGTCTGTCACTGAAGGTGTTCAATAAAGGCTAAATAACATTTAATGATATTATAGGCAGAATTCATACCACATTCAAGCAATTAAATTAAATATCTTATTAGGATTTTTTTTTCAATTCTAAAATCATGTGATTCTATGAAATTCACCTGCTATATATTTAGCTTTTTCCTCATTTACAAAATGAGAGAATTGGACTATATGACCTCTAATGTTCTTTCCAGATCTAAACTGGATTGTGCCCATAAGATATTTTTACTTTATATTTTCTTGATCTATCATGACATGTCATCTGCACATGTGCTGTGAAGAGTGAACTCGAGTCAACGAAGAGTTGAGTTATAACAGCAATGTGACAGAATTAGTAAAGCAAATGACTTCTGAACAGCTGGGTATAACCAGTGGTGGGGGTAGAATGACCCGGGATCTTTATTCAGGATTTATCCTACTCTTGGAATGCTGGGGCAAGTTCTGTTAATGTCACCCAGTCTCTGTAAAGGACAAGACTCACTTAAAAGGCCTGTTGAGAAGGGCAGCAAAAAATAATCAGGCATTTGAAATGGAAAGAACCCATATGAGGAGAGAGTAGAATAACCAGGGCTGTTCAGACTGAAACAGAGAAGAGCAAGAGGAATTATAAGGCAGGAATACCAAACAATGAATGTCATAGCACAGGCCAATGGGGAGCTCTTATTTACAGGAGCCAGATACAGAGCACTTGATATAAAAATAAATAAAAAAATAAGAGACAACACATTGCAGAATGCAAGAGGTGATGTGTTTATAAATAACACAGTATTAACCTGCTGGATTCACCCCTGTAGGAGATTGTGAAGAAGTTTTCAAAGGAAATTGGGCCTGGCCAAGAAAAACCTGTCTAGGAGACACAGTTCTATTGCTAATCATCCAGAAGATTAATCTGTCATCGGCTGGTTAGAGAAGTAAATCACCTTCCTTAAGTTAGTTCCTTAAATCCTAAAATTAGGAGCTTAAATTCTGCCTAAGCAGTTTGTTCATTGAAAGATATTTACAAAAATGGAAGAGTTCTTCTTTGATAAAGAGTTGTTTATTCTACAATTAAGATGATGAAGACATGCTTGCTTGGCCTAGAATTTAAATTTATAATACTGCCTGAGGCCCAAATTCTACAATCCCTAGGACTTTTACTTCCTTCTTTATATACTGTACAGATTATTCCTCATATAGGGGGCAGCCAATGTCACTGAAATTCATTTCTTAAAGTCCTCAGGACCCATTTCTAAACCTTCTCCTTCAGGAATCTCCTTCAGGATTTTCTAATCAATACAGAACTATTTAATACTCCTAAGAGGTTCTAGCATTTGCTATACTGTTGAATATCACATGAGTACAGATTTTGGTACTAATAATGTCCTTGCCCATATAAATGTTAAATTTATTTGTCCATTTTATTTTTTACTAAGAACATGGGTTTAATTCAGTTCATTGTAATTCAACAGAAAAGAAACATTTATTGAGCACATTGTAAATATGAAGCACACTGGTAGGCTGAAGGAACTACAAAAGTAAACATAGTTTACATACCCTCAGGGGATTTATCTAGAAGGTGACATGAAACAGGTTCACAAATAACTACAATACAATAAAGAGAGAAAAAGAAAAAAGCATTGGTCCTGGAATTGAAAGCCTGAATTTAAATTATGGTCCTCATGCTAATTATATGATTCTGAGTACTTCAGTTTCTTTATCTGTGAAATGGAGATAATAATGTTTTCATTATTTACCTTACACAGTTTGATTAATGTGCTTGGCAATATATGAATATGAGTTGTTCTTATTACCGAATATAGATTAACTATATCTGGAGGAATCAGGAAAGTCTTTGTAGAAAAAATAGCATTTGCATCCAAACTTGAAAATGGATAGTATTTTTTTTTCTTTTCTGGCAAAGAACTGCTTATTTACTATGTAACAAGATGGTTCAAACACAAAAGACTCATAAGTGTACATGATATAATAACCTCTAATTCCTAAAATTCTTTCCTGAGAGGTTGATAATTATAACATCAAAACATGATGTATCAGTAAAACTATTGAATGGACATTTAACCTTTAATAAACAAGTATTTATTAAGTCCTACCTAGGTGCCAGTCATTGTGTTAGGTTACAAATGCTGGAGTGATAAGTACAAAGAAAGAAACAATCTCTCTGTAGAAGAACCTCAGCTCTGACTTATCTAAATAATTCCCTGAAAGTACATGTCTTTAACCAAGTCAGGTCAGGAATTGGGTCAATAGATAGGTATCATTTCCACAGATTGAGACAGGATGATTACAGCTGATGTTGCAGGGGATAAAACACCAAACCTAGAGTTAGGAAGATCTGAGTTCAAATATGACTTTATACTTACTAGTTGGGTGACTCTGGGCAAGTAACTTAACCTTTTTGTCTCTGTTTCCTCATCTGTAAAGTGAGCTGGAGAAGGAATGGAAATCCATTCCAGTATCTTTTCCAAGAAAACTCCAAAAGGAGTCATAAAGAGTTGGACATGACTGAAATGATAAAACAGCATCAAAGAAAGGATGGGAGGAAGAGATTTCAGCAAGAGAGAACATCATGATGACAGTATGAAGGCAGGAATTCACGGGCTATATTTGAAGAATGCTGAATAGTTTAGGTTGGTTAAAGAAGAAAGTACATGAAAGTAAAAAGAGATAAAGGTATAAATGCCAAAAAAAAAAAAAAAAACTCCAAAGGAGTTACATAAAATTGGACATGAGTGAAAAATGCCTGAAAAACAACAGTAAATCTTGGGTTTTAAGTTATTTACTATTATAAACATATAGAGTATGCCAAAAATCTTAATGTGATTTCAAGGTTTTAATACCTTAAAAGTGCATTAGATTTGTAGTGATAAAGAGGTTCTAAGGGCACTAAGAGGTTCAATTAACGCTCAATAAAATAAGTAAGTTTGGTTAATTTGAGTTAAAAAAATTAGTGCACTACAAAAGAAGATGATATTAAAGCAATTATTAGGAGTTGCTTTATCCAAATATAAGCTAATAAAACTAGTAATTTAAGTGAAATGGATGAATATTCACAAAAATGTAAATTGCCCAGAATAACAGAAGAGGAAATAGAATACTTAAATAACCCTATGCTAGAAAATGAAATTGAATAAACCACAAATAAGCTCCCTAAGAAAAAAATCATCAGAGCCAGATGGTTTCACAAGTCAATTCTACAAAATATTTAAGGAAATAATTGCAACACTATATATATATATATATATATATAAAATACCTATTCCTATTAAAAAATACTAGAAAGTATGGGATCAATGGAACTTTTCTTTTTTTTTTGGAAACAAAAAATATTTTAATGTTAAGAGTAATTAGGTACTTTTAATATATGTGTATTATTTTAATTATTCCTGCCATCAACTCTTGAAAATAGGTAGTATTATCTCTATTTTTCTATTAAAAACAAAACAAAAGACAGTGGTTATATTATTTACATAAGATCACACAGGTAGTAAATAACAGAAGCAGAAATGGAACTCAGGTCTTTCTGATTCTGGATCTGCTACTCTGTCTACTGATTTACCAACTATTTCTTTTTTTAAAATAATTATAACTTTTTATTGACATATGCGTGGGTAATTTTTTACAACATTATCTCTTGCACTCACTTCTGTTCTGATTTTTCCCTTCCTTCCCTCCACTCCCTCCCCTAGTTGGCAAGCAGTCTTATACATGTTAAATATGTTATAGTATATCCTAGACACAATATATGTGTGCAGAACTGAAAGTTCTTTTGTTATACAGGAAGAATTGGATTCAGAAGGTAAAAATAATCTGGGAAGAAATGCAAATAGTTTATATTCATTTCCCAGTATTCCTTCTCTGGGTGTAGCTGATTCTGTCCATCATTGATCAGTTGGAACTGAATTAGATCTTCTCTTTGTCGAAGATATCCATTTCCATCAGAATATATCCTCATACAGTATTACATCTTCATACAATATCGTTTTCGAAGTGTATAATGATCTCCTGGTTCTGCTCATTTCACTCAGCATCAGTTCATGTAAGTCTCTCCAATCTCTCTGTATTCATTCTGTTGGTCATTTCTTACAGAACAATAATATTCCATTGCACTCATATACCACAATTTACCCAACCATTCTCCAAGCTGATGGGCATCCAATCATTTTTCAGTTTCTAGCCAACACAAAAAGGGCTGCCACAAACATTTTGGCACATACAAGTCCCTTTCCCTTCTTTAGTATTTCTTTGGGATATAAGCCCAGTAGTAGCACTGCTGGATCAAAAGGTATGCACAGTTTGATAACTTTTGGGACATAATTCCAGATTGCTCTCCAGAATGATTGGATTCATTCACAACTCCACCAACAATGCATCAGTGTCCCAATTTTCCCGCATCCCCTCCAGCATTCATCATTTTCCTGTCATCTTAGCCAATCTGACAGGTGTGTACTGGTATCTCAGAGTTGTCTTAATTTGCATTTTTCAAATCAATAGTGATTTGGAACACTCTTTCATATGAGTGGAAATAGTTTCAATTTCATCATCTGAAAATTGTTCATATCCTTTGACCATTTGACCATTTATCAATTGGGAGCTTTTCTTAAAATAAGAAGTATCTATCCAAAACCAGAAACAAGCATTATCTGTAATGGGGATAAAGTTGAAGCCTTCCCAGTAAGGTTGTAGTGAAGCATCATCACAACCATTATTCAATATTTTACTAGGAATGCTGGCTATAGCAATAAGAAAATTTGAAGGAATTAAAACAGGCAAATTATTACTCTTTGTAGATGATATGATATTATATGTAGAAAACTCTACAGATCAGCTTTAAAAACTAATTGAAACAATTAACAACTTCCATAAAGTTGCCAGATATAAAATAAACTCAAATAAATCATTAGTACATCTATGCATTACCAACACAGTCCAGCAGCAAGAGAAGAAAGATAAATTCCATTTAAAATAACTGCAGACAATATAAAATACTTGAAAGTCTATCAGCCAAGACAAACCCAGGGATTATAAGAACAAAATTACAAAACACTTTTCATATAGATAAAGTCAGATCTAAACAACTGGAGAACTATTTTTTGCTCATGGGTAGGCTGAGCTAATAAAATAAAATTGTCAATTCTACATAAGTTGATTTACTTACTCAGTGCTTTACCAGTCAAACTGCCAAATAATTATTTTATAGAGCTAGATAAGATAATAACAAAATACAACTGGAAGAACAAAAAGTCAAAAATATCAAAGGAAGCAATGAAAAAAATATGAAAGAAGATAGTCTAGCAGCTCCAGATTTCAAACCAGTATTACAAAGCAGTAATCATCAAAACAACTGGTGCTGGCTAAGAAATATAGTGGTAGGTCAGTGAACAGATTAGGTATCTAATCACAGTAATAAATTATCATAGTAATCTAATCCCAAATATCTAAGCTTTTGAAAGAACTCTCATTTGATAAAAATTTCTGGAAAAACTATAAAGCAGAAATGGCATAGACCAATATTTCTTACTATATTCCAAGATGAGATAAAAATGAATAAATAATTTAAACACAAAGTATAATCTTAGGAGAAAATTAGGGGAACATGGGAAAATGTACATATTAGATCTATAGATAAGGGAAAAGTTTATGACTGAACAAGAAATAGAGACATGAAATTAAAAAGCTTTTGCACAAACAAAACTAATACAGCCAAAATTAAATGGGAAACCTGAAACTAGGGAAAATATTTTAAACAATTCTCTCTAATAAAGGCCTCATTTTTTCAAATACATAAGTAACTGAGGCAAATATATATTATGTTTTTCCTCTGTTGATAAATGGCCAGAGGATATGAATATGCTGTGTTCAGAAGAAATCAAAGTTATTAATAGTCACATGAACAAATGCTTTAAGTTAGTACTGATCAGAGAAAAAAGAAAATTAAACAACTCTGAGATACCATCTCACATCTATCAGATTGTCTAACTGATAGAAAAGGAAAATAACAAATTCTATAGAGGATGTAGAAAAATTAGAATACCAATGCACTATTTGTGTAATTGTGAACTAGTGTAATCATTCTGGAGATCAATTTGAAACTATGCCAAAAAACATATAAAACTTTATATTTTTGATCACTGCTAGGTCAATACCACTTCTAGTGTCCCAAAGAGATCAAAGAAAAGGGGGAAAGACCTATTTGTACCTACATATAGCAGTTCTTTTTGTGTTGACAAAGAATTAGAGATTTTTAAAATTTTTTTAAATGTATTTATTTTTAATGCATATTACTTCATGAATCATGTTGAGAGAGAGAAATCATAGCAAAAGCGAAAAACCATGGGAGAGAAAAAAGAAAAAAGAAAAAGGAAATGAACATAGCATGTGTTGATTTACATTCAGTCTTCATGGTTCTTTTTCTGAATGTAGATAGCATTTTCTGTCCAAAATCTATTGGAATTGCTTTGGATCACTGAATCACTGAGAAGAACCAAGTTTTTCCATAGTTGATCATTGCACATAAAGAATTAAAAATTTAGGGGATGCCAATCAGTTGGGGAATGGCTGAACAAGTTGTAATATATGAATGTGATGGAAGACTACTGTGCTATTAAAAAAAATAACAATCAGGAGAAAACTTATAAAAACTAAAGCAAAAGGAAATGAGTAGAATCAGAACATTGTATATGGCAATATTGCAAGGATGATCAATTAGCTGATCTGATCAAGACAGTGATCTAAGACAATTCCAATAGACCTATGATGAAAAATGTCATTCACTTTTAGAGACAGAACTGTTGAACTCTAAATGCAGATTGAAGCATATCTTTAAAAATGTTTTTATTTTTCTTTTTTGTCTGCATTTTCTTTTGCAACAAGCTAATATGGAAATGTTTTGCACGGCTTCATATGTTTAACAAATATCAAATTACTTGTTTTCTGAAGGGGGAGAAAGAGGAGTCGGGGAGACAATTTGTAATTCAGAATTTTTAAAACAATTTAAAAAATGATTTTAAATTTTTACATGTAATTGAGACATATTTAACAATGTAAATAAAAATATATATTTGTTTTAAAAAAACAGAAAAACCTTTCCTCAATTTTCCAAATAAATCAAAGCAGATCAAAGTAAATAATCCTTATGTTTATTCTGTAAGACAGATTAAAGTTAGTGATTTAAAATATATTTACCATTTATTCTTAGGTTGGCAAATTAATTTCACACAGTTAATTTTTAAAGTTTCATGATTGAAATATAACAAAGGAAAATAAAAAATTTTAAAATTCCCCCAAACTCACTCCCAGATCTGCTGAACTGATAAGCCCAAACAAGACAGCCTTATTGTTACTTACACAATGTAGACAACTATCAAAGCCTTTTTTATATAAAGTCATAACAGAGGCTTCTAAACTTAAATTATTATGGATGCCACAACTGTAAATTATCTTTCATGAGCTATGACTCACTTATTACAATGCATCATTCTAATTGTTTTGGAGTTAACAGCTTTTGCTGTTGACAGCCTAACTACAGCACTTATGGAAGTTAATGAATCCATAAGCCTTCAAATATATTATTGTTTTTCTGGTCTGTCCTTTCAAATAAATTAAATGTACCCATATTCTTATCCAGTGTACATCTCCAGGCTTAAAAGGAGCAGATGTGCAGCAAATTCAGCTAACTGTTGATTTGTAGACAGTGTTAAGATTAGAAATCTGCTGCTTCATGTGCAGCAATGGGACACACATCCCTATTGCACTGCTCACTACTGAGTAACAGACAAGTATTCACTTCTGACCAAAAATTAGATTTGAATGCCATGTAGATAAAATAATCAGCTCAAGGAGAGAGCATGCTATCCAAAGAAGAGAGAGGATTTTTTTTAATCTCCCCTTTTGTAATTTGTATAGAGTTATAATTAAGATGGAGTGATCAGGATTGTGTCCTCAAAGAACTGTTACAGAGTAATTACTATGGAAGGGCATATGTTTACACACACACACACACACACACACACACACTGATAATGGACCTTGTGGCACAATCATCTCTGCTCCCTTGCCTGGATTTACTGGCCATGAAAGCTCCATTGTTATAGCTTCCTTTCTCCTTATTATTTTACTCTTATCACATTTCTTTCCCCCTCTCCCCTTCCTGATTGATTTACCCTCTCCAAGCCTTGTTCATCTGAATTTGCATCCAGTTGTCAGATTTCCAAATTACATCTCTGTCACTTTGTCTCTTTCCCTATTTCTCTACCTCTATTTCTCTCTGTCTCTGTTGCTGTCTCTCTCTGTCTCTTTCTCCAGCTGTGTGTGTCTCTGTGTCTGTCTGTCTTTCTGTCTCTCTCTCTCTCTCTCTCTCTCTCTCTCCCTCTCTCTCTCTTCATCTCTCCTTATTTCCCCTTCCTCTTCCTTTTCCCCATCTCCTCTTCTCCTTCTATGTATGTATTTCTATTTATGTATAAATATAGATAAAGATATTCCTCTGCACAGGCTGCCTCCTATGTCTGGTTTACACTCCTTCCTCATCTTTTCTTAATAGTAAATAACTTCCACCTCCCTTCAAAGCTCAATTCATGTTATCTGCTACTCAAGATTGAACACTCTATTTGTTGTCTCTTCCTCTTAAAATTAGTCGGTAATCCTTTTGTATTCCTAAGATCTTTGAAGGAATGGTCTTTGATCTTTGGTCCTTAGATACTCAGCACCTAGCACAGTGCTTTATACACGGCATTATGCATATATATATATATATATGTATGGCATATGCATGATCAATGTTTCTTTAACTTAATTCATGGAAAGAACACTTTACAAATAAAAGACATGATTTCCAGTACTCTGTCATTTACTAAATCTTGGGCTTTTAGGTAATCTACTTATTTTGGGGATTTTAGTTGCCTTTTCTATAAAATAAAGAGCATGATTTCTTATCTAACCAAAGAAAGAGAGCTATACCATTTGATTCCTTGTAATCTCTTCTGATTTAAGATTTGTGCATTCTGGAAGTTTAGTTGTAGAATAGAAGAATAGAATAGAATAGAAGCACCTCACTAAGGAGTCTGGAGTCTTAAGTTCAAATACAAACTCTTTTATTTATTATTATTTATTTATTTATAAGTTTTTTTTTATTTATTTATTTATTAAAATCTAATACCCTGTAGTCTCTGGGCCTCAGTTCCTTCATTTATAAAGAAGGGATTGTACTAAGTGGATTTGAGTCCTTTCTCTTTCTTTGAGAATTGGATTTGGAGTGCATTTAAATACTGCTTCTGACATTTATTATCTGGGTGACCATGGGAAAAATCATTTAACTTTCCTTATTCTCAGTTTTCTCATCTATAAAATTTATAATTTCTCAATTATAAAATAAAAATAGCACCTACTACATCAGGTTATTATGAAGAAGAAATGATATAAAGTAAATAAAACATATGTAAAAAAGTATAAATACTAGCTATTATTTTTAAATGCTTTGACCTTAAGCTTGCTCTCTCTCTTCAATTGGATTTTAACTCTCTACAGCAAATGTTGACTATTAGCCTATTTTGCAGATATTTTGCAGATTAGCCTCTTCTTTAAGGGATTTGTTAGTCTTGTCATGGATATATTGAAAAAATTCATTTTTTCTTGTATCTTAGTAGAATCTGGGTATGCCAGGGCATCTAACAGTGGATAGAGTTCAGGTCTGGAGTCATCTTTCTAAATTCCTTGAGTTCAAATCTAGTTCTCAGACAATCACTTGCTATGTGATTCTGGGCAAGTCACTTAATCCTGTTCGAGTTTTTCATCTTCATTTAATCCCATTGCCTCTCAAAAAAAAAAAAAAAAAAAAAAAAAGAAAGAAAAAAAAAAGGAGTTCTTCATCTATAAAATGAGCTAGAAAAGGAGATGGTAAACTACTCCAATATCTTTGCCAAGAAAAGAATGCTACGGACATTACTAGAATGACTAAACGACAAGAAATTGGGAATCCCATAAAAGAGCAAAATTATCTAGGTACTTTTATACTATACCTAGTAACTTTCCAATGGGCTTAGAGAGAACCCCATCCCTTCCCAATTATAGAGAGAGCTAAACATATTCATGATAGGGCATGTTTGTTATCTTCTTGGTAACTTTCCAATGGGCTTAGAGAGAACCCCATCCTTCCCAATTATAGAGAGAGCTAAATATATTCATGATAGGGCATGTTTGTGAAAAAAGAAAAGAAACAATTGTGCTCGAATAATAATGAATCTTAAATAGCATTATCGAGTGATTTCTAACAGAAATTTTCAGCAAATGAGACTGACATAGTTATATTGAAGCTTCTGATGCTTTTCCACTAGCAGACAAACCTTTTTTAAGTGACATTAATTAAAATGGTTTTCACTAGGCTGTGCAATGCAACTGGTAGAAAGAAAAGTAAAATTCTAGGCAAGGAGGTATCTTTGGAATTTTGTGGCTCACTGTCCAAAAAAGAGGACTGCAACTTGAAAAAGACCTTTTGTTGTCTTGTGTGGGAGGGACTTCAAAGCAGTAATGATGTAAGGCAGAACAGACACCCAGACATACTAGGATCTTTCTTTGAGTAAATGCTGAGAAGCTGCAGGAATTGAGCATCTGCTGCTGAGAAGCTGCAATATTTAACAGGCACAGGGTGTGAAGGATGAAGTGAAGGATTTCTACAGCATCAATACTACCTCTGTTTTCTATTATCGCTTGTCTTTGGTCATCAACTTCCACAGTAAAGTAGGATACTGAACATTCATTTGGTGACCTCCAGGGATAGGAAACATTAATTAAATTTTTTGCCTCAAAACTAGAATTAACTGCAGCATAGCAAAGCTATAGAAATGTGGAAAGAACTTTGATTCTGGATTTAGAGGACTTGGGTTCAAATCTTATGTCTGATATTACTTCTCTCCTTGAGCCTCAGCTTTCTCATCACTAAAGGAAGGTATTAAACTAAATGTCTTCTGAAATCTTTTCCAGCTCTAGATTTATGATACTGAAAAATATGTAATGAATGCTTTAATATAGAGGTTCTTTCCAGTGATAAGAAACACTAGAAATGTAACCTTGGGGAAATCAGGGGATAAATGGAAACCATCTCTTGGGGTTATTTTGAGATAATGACATGAAAATTGATGCAAGACTTGGCTCTTTTCAACAATGAGGTGGTACAATTCCAATAGACTTGTGATGGCAAATACCATCAGCATCCAAAGAGAGAATCGTGAAGACTGAATGTGAATCAAAGCAAAATATTTTCATCTTTTTGTTGTTGTTTGTTTGTTTGCTTGTTTTTTTTTCCCTTTCTCATGGTTTTCTTCCTTTTGATCTGACTTTTTCCTTGCACATGACAAATATGGAAATACAATTAAAAGAACTGTACATAAATAACCTATATCAGAATGGTTGCTTTCTTGGGAGAGGGGAGGTAAGAGAAGAAGGAAGAAAATTTTGGAATACAAAGTTTTACAAAAATGAATGTTGAAAATTATCTTTACTTCTATTTGGAAAAATACAATACTATTAAAAAAAGAAAACTTATCCAAGTCTGCCTATTTTTCCTCCTATTTGGTCCTCCTTTTGGGGGACCATTGAGTATACTGGGATTTTTCTTGAAATCAAAGCATATCCATGATGCATATCACTGGCTATCCTGTGTTTTCCCACATAAACCAATTCATCTCTTTTTTTTTCATTGATATATTTCTTTAATGACATCTTTCAGACCACTTCTCTTACATATTTCCTTAATTCTAGCACATGGAAAAATTTAAAAACACAAGAGAAGTCAGGAGGTTCTCTCTTTCATTTCCTATAGATTAGTCTTCACCTAAACCAGCCTAGATGGATGAATATCTATCCTGTTCTTCAAATGTTTCTTCAAAAGGAAAGCTAAATTGTCAGCAAGTTCTTCCTTGTATATAACCTAAGTTTCTCATATTGAAATATCTCTAAAAAGCAAAATGCATTTCCCCAATCTTAATATGATTATTTTAAATTAATAAATATAAAACATGAATGACATTTCCAAAAACTTAACAAAAATAAAAGCAGTACATGAAACTACAAATTTCTATTATATAAATTGCATGTTAAAGTAACATAGTAAGTTTTAAATGTTGCATTCCCTATTTAATAAACTCTAGTGGTTTCCTATCACCTCTAGAGTCAAATATAATAAAATCCTTTATTTGATGTTCAAAGTCCTTTATAATCTACCCTCCTCCTATCTTTGCATTTTTCTTACACCTTACTCCTTTCCATGTACTCTTTGATTCAACAACAGTTATTTCCTGTTACCCCTGATATAGGACACTTCAGCTCCGAACTTTGTGCATTTTTGCAAGTTGTCCCCATGCTTGTAATTCTCTCCCTCCTCATCTACACTTCCTGGCTTCCTTCACTTACTTCTGGTCCTAGCCAAAATCTCACTTTCTACAAGAAATTTTTTCTAATGCCCCCTAAGGCTACTGTCTTCCTTTTGCTTTAAACTCTTTGTTAAAGAAGGGCGCGGCCTCTAGGGTGGAGGATGCAGTGTCCTAAGTTTGAGGTGTTTTGTGCAGCTGTTTTCAGAAATCCATCTAGGGACCTATTCTGTGAGCTACCATTGCTATCCAGATATGGACAAAGCAACAGAGTTCTGCCTCAGTGCCAGCAAAGGGGCTCCAGAAATCTCCCTTTGACGAGCTATTCCAGCTCCCTGTGGCTGAGACACGTCTCTGAAGTTCCTGCAGCCGCACAGTGCTGCTGTGCCAAGACTGCCCATTCAATGACTCCAAAAGCCCGATCTGGGTTTTCTGGGGCTCCCCTCGCTCCCTAGGGCATCAGACTTTCCTGCTACTTGTCCTTGCTGTCTGGGGCTGTCTGACGGTCACCATCCTTGCTGCCACACAGAGATCCTACCGCTTGCTCCTGGTTTCCTAGGACCCCAGCTGTGCCGCTATGGCCAGCACCTTAATCGTGCTCCAAATCTACCCTGACGCCACAGACCCCTCCAGTCGACCTTCTGAGCTGTCTTTGGCTGAAAAAGTGTTCTTCTCCAGCTTTTTGTAGATTGATTTTGATGCTCTAAATTTGTTTAGAGTCATTGTTTAAAGGTATTTGGAAGGGCTTGGTAAAGAGCTTGGGGGAGTAAATGCCTTCACTACACCATCTTGGCTCCACCACTAGTGCCTTCCCTTTGTTGTTCATCTCCAATTAATCCTCTAGATATCTTTTTGTACATAGTTGTTTGCACCTCCTCTACCATATTAGACTGTGAGTTCTTTGAGAGCAAGGACTGTTTTTCCTTCCCTTTCTTTTTATTCCTAGCAATTAATTTAGCACATCTGGCACATAGTAGGCATTTAATAAATGTCTATAGGCTGACTGTGTCTCTTTCTGGAATTGTGTCTCTTTTCTTCAGGGTATTTTAAAAAAATATAACACTGACTTCCCTTCTTTCCTTCCTTCCTTCCTTCCTTCCTTCCTTCCTTCCTTCCTTCCTTCCTTCCTTCCTTCCTTCCTTCCTTCCTTCCTTCCTTTCTTCCTTCCTTCTCCTCTTTTCTTCTTTTTTTTGCCTTCCTCTCTTCTTCATACTCTTCTTCTTCCTATTGCTTCTCCTCTAACTCTCCCTTCTTTTCCACTGTGCCATCTAGCTGCCCTCATAAGATAGTTTAGAGAAAGATAATTTTGGTTAATATTTTTCAAAATGTTATTCAAAATATATTTATCTTTAATGATGGATCTCAAGAATAAAATATGAAAATTAATGTGAAATTAATACTTATTAGCCAAATAGGTCATGTTCTATGTAAAATTTTTATCAATGGCTTAAATGAAGAAGGCACAGATAGCATGCTTATCAAATTTGTGAATAGTGTGAAAATGAGAGGGCAGCTGTTAAGTAACAAAATGGTGATCCAAAAAGATCTAGACAAGATGGAATGAGATCTAGAGGATTGAAACTAGCAAAATAAAGCTGAATAGGGATTAATGTATTCCTGTGTGTTAGACCAGATACTTGTAGAAAAGGCATTAAATCTTCCACCTCACTGGGCTATTTAGTAGATTGAAATAGAGACATAAAAAAGAATAAATATAGCTTCCAAAGCTGACCCAGGGAATAACTTAAGTTCTGAGAGAATGTTATTTATGAGGTTAATGAGTTTCCTTCCTCTGAACAGATTGATTGAAGCTTAGGCTTTAACATATTCTAATTGTATGGTAGCTGTTTGTAGACATAGTTCATGTCCCCTGCCAGATTGTAAATACATTGAGAACAGGAACTATATTATTTTTGGGGGAATCCCTCGGCACAAGAACTAATAATAATTATTATTATGGTGATTCTAAAATATGCTTACTCCCATACACCCACACACATATATATAGCTATACATACATACATACATACACAAATTTATATATACACAAATATAAATGCATATACATATATATACATATATATGTAGAAAGACAGATACACACAGAGAGCAATTAAATATTTACAAAGAGATTTATTTATGTGATCTTATTATCTCATAATTCTGTGAGCTGGCTATTTTTATTTATCACCCAATTTGTCTTGAATCACATAGGTAGGAACTGCCTGAGTTATAATTTGAACCTAGTTCTTTTTGACAAGACTGGAGCACTATACATTATACTATACTGCTGTCAAATATTTTGTTAAATGAATGAGAAGAAAAAAATAGAAAATTCAAACATTTTCTTTCCTCTTCATTTTTCAATCTCCAGATCCCTTTCCATTTTGTATCTTGGTAATTTTGACAGAGGAGCACTGACCTGCAACATCTGATCATTAGATTATAAGTGCCATGAGAACAGAGACTTTTTTTTACCTTTCTTTGTTTTTCTAACACTTAGTATAGTGCCATTACACAAAGTAGTTGCTTAAAAAAGTACTTGTTAACTATTGGATTGCCTATCTCCAGCCTAATTTTTCAGATTTAGATATTATTTTCTTTAGTACTCTATAGTCCAGGTAGACTGACTTATTTGCTCTCCTTCACATATGACATTCCATTTCATCTCCATCTTTTGCTCACACTATCCTCCATGCTTCTTACTCACTCCTTTTTATGCCTCTTAGAATCCTTTGCCTTCTTCAAAATTTAGCTCAACTACCCCCTTCTATTTGAGATCTTACTGATTCTTCCAGCTGCTAGTGCCTTTCTACACTCTGAAATGTTCTTGGATTTACTTCATATACATAAATTATTTGCTTAGGTGTATGTGTGTATGTGTATAAATTTGTATATATATATATATATATATATATATATATATAGATGTATGTGTGTATGTGTGTGTGTGTGTGTGTGTGTATATATATTTTTTTCCCCTGAAAAAATGTAACTTCTTGAGGGCAAGCATTGATTTGGTTTTCTTTGTATCCTCAACATTTTGCACAATGCCTGGCACTAATGCTTAATAAATGGTTGTTGAATTTATTGATTCATTAATCGAAGAGCAATAACACTATTGTGCCCAAAAAGGGCCAGCCTACAGGGAAGAATGTAATGTCATCTGAAGAACATTAGAAGGAAAAAACCTTGCTACCAGATATCCATCACAGATTAATAATAATAAATTGACAGTTATATAGCACTTACTACATACCAAGCTCTATACTAAATGCTTTATAATTTCTAATTTATTTCATCTTCATAATAACCCTAGTAGATAGGAGCTATTACAATTTCCATTTATCAGTGAGGAAACTAAGGCAAACAGAGATTAAATAACTTATCCAGGATCTCATGGCTAGTCAGAATTTAAATCCAGGTCTTCCTCTAGGCTGAGCAATCTAGCCACTGCATCTCACTTAGGCATTTCAATTCTAGGGACAAAATATTCTGAGACAGTGCAGACTTTAGGAAAGGAAGTTTGCTTTAGTAAGATTTCATATACTTTTTTCCTGATTCTTGATGGAATAAAGGTGGTCATTATAATCACAAGTGTCACTCCTAAAGGGCATTTTACTGTTAGGATCATTCTTCTTGGAGAAGCCATAGTTTATTACTACTCATTCTTACATACTAGAGAATAGAATCTGTAAGGGTTGATGAAGGAAAGGAATAGATGATTCAGTGCTTTATACACTTTAATCATAACCCTGTGAAATAAATATGGGGTCTTTTCAAGAGCTTTGAGCAGTCAGAGAACCATGGTTACCTAAATGCCAAGAAGATGCTAAAAAGAGAGATAATGAGCATCAAAAGATAAACTTAGCCTTCCTTAGCAATTATACTCAGGCCTGGGTTTAGTTGTACCTGCCATTATTGCAAAATTCAGCCCCTTCTTTGTGTTTAGTTGGGTATACAAAGGACCAAAGTACTCCACTCCTTTCTATGCCTCCTAGAATCCTTATTCCTTCTTCAAAGTTCAGCTCAAGTGCGCCCTCCCACTTGAGACTTTATTGATATATATATATATATATATATATATAATATATATATATATATAATATTCTTATATATGTTTTATGTATTTATATATAAAAAGTGTATGGATATATGTGTGTATACATATATATATATATATATATATAGTGCATATATTATAGATCTGCAGAGAGAATGTACTTGTTGCATTCAGGCCCATCCCCCAAGGAGAAATTCCATTGGTCCATCCTGTCCCTGAGGGGGACAAGAGGAAAAGCCTTTGGTTATTCTCTGCCAGGGTGGGCCAGTTCACATTCCATAAAGCCTATGATTATGTTCTTTGATCCTTAGAATTATCTAGGAAGAAACACTTCTAGATAAAGGCCCTCACACTGTGGTATTTGAGACATTTCCCGGCATTTCTATTTGATATGACATAACATCAGATGTAGATTCTTAAGATGGAAAATTACTAATATCCTTCCATTTCAGTTTTAATGGGAACATTTTCAAAAGGTTTGTTGATGGCAGGTCCTGGGAACATTTCAACCTTCTGTACTAAATAAAGAACAGAAAGGAAGCACAGCCATTAAAAGACTAAGCCCTGTTGTGCCCTCTGAGGAGCCTGGGATTAACGGAGACCACTTCTTCCCACCTCCCCTTCATTACAGTTTATCTAAAGGATCCCAGCTAGACGATAGCAGGAGGTCAACTCTGCTTTGAAACACCAAATATAATACTTATGTTTGAGTACGATATGTGGCAACTGTTGCCTGGAACTTTGGCTTAAAAATGATTTCCCTTGAAATAGTAAATCACAGAAAAAATAGGGTCATAAAATGTGAGCAGTGTTAGTGAGAAGCTCAGGGACCATCAAGTGCCCTCATCCTCATTCAGGCCCAGAAACTCTAAGTCATTTGTCCAAGTGAACAGCCATACTTGTTGGCAAAATCAAGGCATCCTCAGATCTCTTGATTCCCCTTCAAAGCTCTTTCCACATCACAATCTCAGTAAAACAAAAATGAGAATGGATGATTACATCAGTGTAATATACTGCACTGGGGAAGGGTCTATGTTTATTTTTTATTTTCAACAGTTTTCAGTGGTGTCTGTGATAAAGAAAAATGATAACAGAAAAGGCTTTGGTCAGTTTTTGAGTGTGTATAATAACAATTACATTGACATGTGTTACAAAGCTGGATTCGGAATCAGGAAAACCAGCCCAAATTCTTATTAACTCTGTGACCCTGGACAAGCCACTTAAATTTTCTTGAACTCAGTTTTCTCACTTGTAAAATGAAGGGATCAGATAGCCTCTCAAGTCCCTTCCAGCTCTAAATTTTTAATCTATGAACTTTTATTTCTTTGAGGTTGTTTCCTCATATAAAAAATGGGTATTAATAATAATAGCACCTAGCCCTCAGGTTTATTATAAGGGTTGATTGAGATAGATAGTGTACAAAAATCACTTTGCAAATATTAAAGTATTAACTTTATTTATTTTTGTAACTTTATTTATTTGATATTTTCTCCAGTTACATTCAAAACGATTTTTTTTATTATTTGTTTTTAAGATTTTTGAGTTCTAGGTTCTCTGCCTTCTCACCACCCACAATTAAGAAATCACATGTGAAGTTATGCAAAACATTTCCAGAAAAGTCAAATTGTGAAAGAAAACATGGATTATCTAATGATAATAAAATCCTGAAAAAATTAAATTAAAAAGAGAGAGAGAAAGAAAGCTTCAATCTGTATCAGACATAATCAGTTCCTTGCCTGGGTGTGGATAGGATTTTTCATCATAAGCCTTTCAGAATAGTTGTAGATTGCACTATTGAGAATAACAAAGTCATTTAGAAGTGGTTATCCCAGAAAATTGCTATTACTTTGTATACAGTACATTTTACTTTGTTCATAGAGGACTTTCAGGGTTTTTTTTTTTTTTCTGAGAGCATCTCACTCATCATTTCCCAAAGAATGACAATATTCCTTCACAAACACACACCACAGTTGGTGACTTTTTCTTTTCCTCTGAAGGATTATACTCATTTTTGCTGGGTAGGTGATTCTTGGTTATAATCCTATCTCCATTGCACTCTGGAATATCACATTCCAAGCCCTCTGGGCCTTTGTCCTTTTGTTATCCTGACTGTGGCTCCATTATACTTGAATTGTTTCTTTCTGGATGCTTGCAATATTTTTCCTTGAGTTCTAGAATTTGGCTACAATATTCTTGGGGGTTTTCATTTGGGGATCTCTTTCAGAAAGTGATTGGTAGATTCTTTCTATTTCTATTTTACCCTCTGGTTCTAGAATATCAAGACAGTTTTCTTTGATAATTTTTTGAAAGATGATGTCCAGGCTCTTTTTTTGACTTTCAGACAAACCAATAATTTTAAAAATATCTATCCTGAATCTATTTTCTAGGTAACTTATTTTTCCAATGAGATATTTCATATTTCTATTTTTTTCATTTTTTGTTTTACTTTATTGTATCTAATTTCTCATAAAGTCACTAGCTTCCACTTGCTCAATTCTATTTTTTAAGGATTTTCCTCAGTGAGCTTTTGAACCTCCTTTCCCAGGTGCCCATTTTTGCTTTTTTAAGGTATTCTTCTCTTTGTTAGCTTTTTGTATTTCCTTTTGCACTTCTCTCAATTCTTTCCCTAATTTTTCCCTATCTCTTTTACTTAGTTTTCAAAGTCCCCTTTCAGCTCTTCCATGTCTTCAGCCTGAGCCCAAATCTTTTCGGAGGCTTTGGGTATAAGAGCTTTGACTTTGTTATCTTCTAAGTGTATATTTTAATATTTCTTGTTACCATAGTAGCTTTCAAAGGTCAGAGATTATTTTTGTTATCTGCTCATTTTCCTAGTCTATTACTCTTTAACTCTTGGTTAAAGTTTCTGTTTCTATGGTGGAGGGTGCATTGTCCCAAGCTTCGGGATTTTGTGCTGCTGTTTTCAGTGATCCTCCTAAGAATCTGACCACAAGCCCTCTTTTCTGACCTGGAGTTATTAGGAGTGTCCCAACTCCACTATAGCTGTAAGATCTGGTATGCTAAAGCAACACCCCCACAATTAGAAAGGGGGCTTAGTGCCTGGCTGGGATTGCATACTAGACTCCCACTCCATTGCCATAGACCTTCTGAGACCTTGCTGGTGTCCCGAGTCAAGAGGTCCAGAAGCCTCCAGCACTGTTACTGATTCAGAGGCCCTACCTCACTGACACTGGGATCCAGGCATGGACTGGGACTGTGCTGGGACTGTGTGCTAACCTCCCACTCTGGTTCCACAGACCTTTTCTGTTGACCTTCCAGGTCTTTTTTGGTGTCTCTGTGCTGAGAAGTCTGGAAGCCATCAGTGCCACATTGATTCATTCAGAAGTCGAAGTGGGGCTGGGCTGGAACTGGGGCTGGGGCTGGAGTCAGGGATGGAGGTTGCACTGGCACAGCCTCAATCAGAACTGCATGCTGGACTCCCACCCTGAACTTTTCTTCTGAGCTTCTAAGTTGTCTGGCTGGAAAATGTTCTACTCCATCTTTTGGGGGTAATTATGATGCATTAAAATTTATTTAGAGTCGTCATTTAAAGGAATTTGGAGCAGCTTAAGGGAGAGGTTGGGCTAGTTCCTGCCTTTATTCCTGCATCTAAGGTATTAACTTTAAAATGTTAGTTATTATTGTTGTTATTACAATGGAGAAGTGAAATCTGGAAAAATGAAATACATATATCTCTTAGAATTTTAATTTAACTTAATGGATTGAATCTCTTCAGAGCCTCTGCAAAATTTTCTGTGAGAAAATTCACTTTGTTTTGGAAGAACTCAAGCATTCCTCTTAAATATTTATTTCAGTTTTTAACATACTTGGAGAGAGAGACAGAAAGAGAAAGATAGAGGACACAGAGACACACAAGAGACGGAGACAGATGTATGGATGGATAGATAGATAAATGGATGCATGGATCGATCAATTGATAAATGGAGGGATGGATGGATGGATAGAGTGATAAGATCAGTAGATGATAAATAGATAAAATAGATAGTGCTAAGAGAGAGATACGCAGGTTCAAGCAAACAAGACAGTTCTAACTTCAAAGAGCTTATATTCTCATGAAGAAAGATAATTCATAAAGAGGAATTATAAAGAGTAGAGAAAAGAGAGGATACATGTTGGGGTAAGATTCCTGTCAAAAAAGATGAACCCACATTTGGTATTTTGTTTGCAAAAATACTGGAATCGTTTGTTATTTCCTTCTCCAACTCTTTGTACAGATGAGGAACTGAGGTAGATGGGGTAAGTTCGTGCCTAGGGGTACACATCTAATAAGTATCTGAGGCCAGATTTGAATTCCAGAAGATGAGTTTTTCTGATTCCAGGACCAAGCTTCTGTACCCTTGAATCCAGGCACAGTATACTGTGCCATCCAGAATATTGAATAGTATCTTCTTGTGGCTTCTGTTATAATCTAAGTATAGTGACAATCTCATTTCTCCTCCTCCATTTGTTTTGATAGAAAAGGACTCATCTGTCTTCTATCTTTTCAGTTATCAATAATAATACTTGCCAAGATAAATTGAGTAAAGAGGAAAGTTTAAAAAACATTGAGCTTCTAAGGCAATTTAAATGAAGTGATTGCTTTCAGCGAACATCAACACCTATAAAGGGAGGGAAAATATGGCCTTTTTACCTTTGAATACATTTGTGGTTTATATTATTCTACCCATAGTTTCATGTTCCAGCTTTGAAATAATTAGGTCTAATGGCTTTAACAATCAATCAAGTGTTCAGTAATCCAAGTGTCAAATCTATAATAAAATAAAAGTCTTACTCCTTAAATCTTAAAACCAGGAATAATGATAATCAGGCATTTATGTTGTGTTTTTAGATTTTCAAAACATTTTAAAGATAGCTTCTTTTTTGATTATTGCAACCTTTTGAGATATTATTATCCCCATGCAAGGGAGTAGACTGAGGCTGAGAAGTTGTGAATTATTTATGGTCATATAACTAGTAAATGAAAGAAGGATTGGAAGCCAAGCCTATCCTATGTACAAGTCCATCCACTATACATTATTGCTTTCAAGGAAAGTTAGTAGTTCTTCACTCGTTTTCATGGCTTTGCTTTGAAAATACTGTTGTTGATATTTAAGAATAATAGAAAAGTCATAATACTCCTTTGTAAGGAAATTATAACCATTTTCTTTATGTTCAATTCATTATTAAATTTAAATCTATCAAAAAATATTATCTATCATATCTTATAGTGGCCATTTCAAGGAAATATTTTTATCATCCAACAAGTGCTTAGTAACTAGTATATGAAAACCTTATTCTAGTTGTGAATCTTTCTGCCCAAATTACCTTTTAATTGATTTATATATATATATATATATATATATATATATATATATATATGTATGTATATGTATATAATATATATATTCAGTTACTTATATGTGTCATTGTTGAATACATACACATGTTATACACTAAAAATTATATGTTCCCCTCCCTCCCAGTAAAATTTTTAGTTTGTTAGAGGGTAGGAGCTATTTATTTTTTGTCCTTGTACTTAGAAGAGTATCTTTTTTTAAAATACCATAGGTATTTAAAAATGCTTATTGAATTGTCAACTTGAATATATTTATTACCAGGGGTTGGGAGACACAAAGACACTTGAAAATTTTAAGTATTAATATTTTCTACCTTCCCTATATTTTATTATTAATTTTTTGGAGGGTGAGGCAATTGGGGTTAAGTAACTTTCCCAGGGTCACACAACTAGAAAGTATTAAGTATCTGAGTCAGGATTTGAATTCAGGTCCTCCAGACTTCATCGTGGGTGTACTGTCTACTTCATCATCTAGCTGCCCTGTTTTCCTGTATTTTAGCAACTACTAGATCATATAATGAATGAAACATTGTGTCTTGAGTCAGAAAGACTTGAATTCAAATGTGATCTCCGACACTTAGTAGCTGTGCAACACTAGGTAAAGTACTTAAACTCTATCTGCCTCCCTCAGTTTCTTCAACTGTAAAATAGTATCTACTTCCCAGGATTTTAGTGAGGTTAAAATTAAAATAAAGTAAAATTTGTAAAATGTTTAGCATAGCACCTGGCACATAGTAGGTGCTTTAAAATCCTTATTTATTTCTTTGGAGGAAAAAAAAACATCAGTTAATCCTTTTAAATTTTTTTATAGGAACTAGGTCATTTTATACCATTTAAGAATCTTTTGGAATTTTACTCAATTGCAAAGGTTGGTATGGTGGGTGATGGGCAGGAAATAGATGGGAATCTGCTTTAAATCAGAGATATTTTACTATTAATTATGGTCCTTATAAAAACTATCTTTACTTGGTTAACAAGAAATCTTTTATGTATAATAGATAAAATGGATGCTCATCTGCCCAGGATATGAGCAAAGTGAAGGAAATGAGATCAGTGTCTTTGTTTCATAAAGAGCAAAAGGAAAAAAAAATGTTACGCTTTTTCTACTTACTTTGTCTAGGTTATCACCTTCTAATTCTCCAAAACACATACAACATTCTAGTTTGCAATAGGATTATCTGTGTCAATGTCTTCTCTCTACAAGATTGTGAGCGCCTGGGGTTTAGAGAGAAGAATTTATCACTTGTTCCCTGAACTATGCAATAATTTCCTTCCTTCTAATCCATTCTTTCTCTACTATACCCTTTTTGCTGCAAATAAATTTCCTCCTATATTGGTCAGTCCAAGTCTTTCCTCTAATCAATAGCTGCCAATATCTTTTTATTGTTTACTGAATAAAATGCAAACTCCTGATCTTGGTATTCATAGACTGCAATCTGGCTGGCTAAACATTCCAGCTTTATCTTATACTGCTGTTTTTTTCCCAAAACTTGACTAATTTTCATCCTCTCCTCTTGTTTTTCCTCTGGGGTCTTCATATTTTTTGCTTAAATCAGGAATGCACTCCCTGTCCCATCTCTGTCTGTAGAACTTAAGATTCCTTGCATGTAGACTGTCTCACTTTTATATGTTTATTTCCTGTGCCTGTGGCACACAATGCCACATAGTAGATGTTTAATAAATTCTTATTGGCTGATTAATTATAGAAGCTTCTCCTTTCCTTTAAATACCAATTCAGGAGCCTGCTTCTCTATGAAGTCCTGTCTCCCTACCCACTTATCCCAGTTACAGATGGAAGCGATCTTTCCCTTTTGAAATTTCTCATACTTTGTCTTAAGCTCTCCTTTGTACCTAGCTCACTACAGATCTGTCTCCCTCCTTACCTTACATTATAAACTCCTTGAGAGCAAGGAGTATGTCAACATCTAACTTAATTTCTAGAGGCTAGCATAGTCTCTTGTATATAATAAGGGCTTGATAAATGTTTAGGATCAGATGCAAATGCTCTATTTGACATTCCCAATTTAGCACCTTTCTACTGCTCCAGTCTTCTTGAATCCATATTCTTTGATAAGTAATTTTCAAACTATTGACACTAGTCTCCTGGATGTTCTAAAAGCAAGACACTGCACCTCTCAGTTCCCATCATCATTTTCTCTACCTGTTCCCCATGCCTAGAATGCTCTCCCTTCCTGATTCCAACTATTGACCTCCTTACAGGAGTTCCAACTCCTACAGAAAGCCTTCCCTAGTCCCTCAATTTCAGTGCCATACCTCTGCTAATTTTCTCTTACTTATCCTATATAAAGTTTGCTTGTGTGTGTGTGTGTGTGTGTGTGTGTGTGTGTGTGTGTGTGTATGACTTTCCCTTTAGAATGTAAACTTCTAGAGGGAAAGGACAATCTTTTGCCTCTTTTTGAATCCCCAGTGCTTTGCACTATATCTGATACATAGCAAGCACTTAATATTAATATTGATTGACTAATGATTGGGAGTGAATTACTTTTATCTGCAAAACTTATCACACACTCAGCCTTCAACATAGTAAGTATTTAATAATATAGGTGATTCTTGATTGGATACAGGCTTGTCATATTAGAGGCAGAACTTGAATTTAAGAATTTCTTCCTTTAGATCTAGTCTTTGAGAACATACTATCTTTTGTAGATTGGGTTTACACTGACAACTATACTGTTGCAGACTCAGGCAAACATTTGTATCATAGCTGTTGAAAAAATAAAATTTTTGTAACAATGAATTATCTTTCATCCAGGAAGTCTTCCAACTAAGACCGAAGAATAAGAAACAATTTTGAAAAAAAAATTAAGTTGTCATTACAGCTCCCAAGAAATGTGAAATTTGCTTATAATAAAGGAATTTGGGAAAAATTTACATTAAAGATAAAACTTTTATTGGAAACAAATAGTTCCTAAGATAGTATAAAATAAAAATGATTGATAAAAGAAAAGTTTTATTAGGCAAAATGAGTGCAAAGAGAGTTGTATATATGTTAAAATCTAATTTTCCTATCTTAAATCTTAAGTTATAAAGTGTTCAGTCATTGCAAATATTGTCTAAAAAGAAGTTGCCTTAAAAAAGGAAAGAAGGCACATATGTATGAAAATATGGATAGCAATACTTATTGTAGCAAAAAACTGGACACAAAATAATCTCCTATCAAAATTAATGGCTAAAAAAATGTGGTATATGAATGTAATAGAATAGTGTTGTACTGTAAAAATGACAACCACAATTTATATGTAAGAAGGCCTAAATGGACTTATGCAAAATGAAATTAGTGGAAATAGAAGAAAAATTTACATCATAACTATAATATAAGAAGTCATCTTTGAAAGACTTTAGAATTCTGATGATTTAGAAGTCAATGACAAATTATGACTTAAAAAGACCAGTGATGAAGCAGGTCTCCTAATCTTGGCAGAGAGATGATGGACTAAAAGTACAGAGTGAGATGTACAGTTTCAAATTTTGCCAACATGCTGATGTTATTTTGTTTGACTATACTTACATGTTTTGGAGCCCATATGGATGGGGTTCAAGGAAGATAATGTTGTAATAAAGAATGGAGTTGCAAAAAAAAAAAGAGGAGGAGAAAGTACATCAATAAAATATAAAAATACATGGAAGCAAAAAAATTCAGAAGGAACACAAAAGGGCAATTTCATTACTATTCTGTTAAATTTATGTTTTAAAAAAACAAAATACATATAGCAGAAGTTCACATTCTTTTTCTCTTTTTTTCATCTACTTATATACTAGAATGTTTGCTGATTATTAAATCTATTAAAAATAAGAAAATTTAGAAAAAAATTACCTGTCATTACTCGCTACAGAGAGAAAGAGAGAGAGAGAGAGAGAGAGAGAGAGAGAGAGAGAGAGAGAGAGAGAGAGAGAGAAAGAAGGGGGAGGGAGGGAGAGAGAGAAAAAGACAAACAGACACACATACACATACAGAGAAACAGAGACAGAGAAAGACAGAAACATGGAGAAACACAGAGAGAGACAGAGTGAGAGAGCATCAATAAGGGAGTTTTCCTTTATTATTTATGTTTATTTGTTATACAATCATTTTTCAGCTATGTCTGACTCTTTGTGATACCATTTAGGATTTTCTTGGCAAAAATATTGGCATGGTTGCTATTTCCTTCTCCAGATCATTTTATAGATAAGGAAACTGAAACAAACAGGGTTAAGTGATATGTGCAGGGTCACATAGCTAATATGTGTCTAAAGCCAGATTTGAACTCTGAAAGAGGATCCTCCTGATTTCAGGCACAGCACTTTATCCACCTTGCCACCTGGTTGCCCTAATGTTTATTTAGAGAGAGTTAAAACTCAAAGAGCTTCAATGAGTGCTTTCAGTATTAATATTTCTTCTGGCTGAGTTACAAGTAACATTTTAGTATTCTTCAGTAATACTGCTTTGAAAAAAAACCCTAGAGATTCCAGGAAGAGAATATATGCTTTCTGTCTTTTAAATCTAAGCTTGTGACAGCATTTCATGACTCTTTCTTTGGCAGAACATTTTCTCAAATTTAAAATGAGATTGTAAGTACCTGCTGTCTTAACATTTCTCAGTTCCATGAATCATTGCTTTAAGATAAAATGATTGAATATTATATATTTTCACTATTTCTAGACATATATATGTTCATATATGTATTTATATAAATTACATAGAAACACATATGTTTATATCGTAATATACATATGTGAATATATGATACATGGAAGCTATTGGAATGACAGGTAGTAGGGGAGATGAAAGGCAAACAAAAGAGAAAAAAAAGCATACACTCAAAAAGCTCAGAATTGCTATCACTGTGGTGGTAATGCTGTAGATAAACCCAACTGTCTATACGTAATCCAGAAAATAAGAAACTGAGGCAAAAGAATTTCATCATCCTTTGGACAAAACAACCATTTCTTACTTAGGTCAGCTCATTTGCAACATGAAAATGGTACAGTAATGAATGGAAGGTAGGCCATTTTAAAAATATAAAATGGTTTTTACTAGAAATGATAATGCTAAGGAATAATGTGCTCCACTGAGAAGAACAATTTTTTAGAGACAGTGGAAAATAGCTACATTATGATCACAAAGCATTCTGAAAATGGAAAGGGCAATAGCACTTAGAAAAAAGCAGAGAAAGAAGAACAGTAGCAGATTCAGACAATAGTCATGTAATAAATACTCACTTGGCAACAATGAGCTATGCTATAACTTACAACAAAATAAGCTAAAAATAGAAGAGCCTTTATCTACTAAAGAATTATGATTGATTAGGGAAGCAGTGAAGATGTAAACACAAAGATAAATGGCTTACTAATATATAAGAAAATAGATAGCTATGATGTAGTCTGAAGGAGCCTTGGACCTGTAATAAGTCTTGGGTTCAAAACTTAGTTTTATCACATCCTAGTGTACAACTTTAGGCAATTCACTCAATTCTCTCACCCTCAATTTCCTCATCTTTAAAATAGGTATAATAATACTTGTAATTTTTAACATGATTATTCTAAGGAACTAATGAGATAAAATATATAAAACACTTTCTAAATAATATTATAGCTCACTATTACTAAGAGCTTAAGGATTTAAAACATCTTATATAAGTTTTCTATTTTTAAAAATTACATACATGAACATATGTGTATTTATATAAAACACTTATATACCTATTTATGTATAATGTACATGTACATATGTATATGTCTGTGTGTATGTATTTACAATATATGGAAGATATTGGAGTAACAGGTAAAGGGGAGGATGAAAGACAGGACAAGAACAAAGGAGAAAAAAGTCAATCGTGTTCAAACAGCTCAGATTCACTAGAATAATCTAGAAAGAGAATCTCTTTATATCACAAAGGTACTATAAAATATATTATTATTAAGAAACAGTGCTTCATGCAGTTCAATGGCTAGATTTTATTGAATATAGCTCCAGGGAGAATGAATTCACATTCATGTTTCCTGCTGCCCTTTCCTCATTTCCATTATTAATGCTTTTAAAAAATAGAATAAAAAAGTTTTAATTAACTGAAGAAAGATATAATATTAACAGGGGGGAAATATCTTTATCCTATAGTAAATATTTTCCTTTGGTCAGCAGTCAATAGCAATATATAAATTGAACATGTGATCTTGATTTTTACCTGGATTACACAAAGTTTTTTGTCATTGAATTTGAATCATAGACTTCCAAACTTAGAAAGCATCATTTGGTTTAATGTCATTATAAAAAAAAGAAAACTGAAGTCTAGAGAGATTAAATATTTAGGGTTATGCAACTATTTAATGGCAGAATAGGAATTGGAACATAGCTCAACATATTAATTCACTACACTGCATTGCCTTTATACTTGATTTTTTAAATGCACTTTTTTAACACATGAAGAGATGACCTCTTTTTTAACCTGTTGCAGATGTGAACATTCCACCTATTAACATATTTATCATTAATGAATCAATGGATATTAATTGATCATGTAGATAGATTTTTGGAAAATAGCATAAAAATGTTATTTTAGTATAAGGAAATAGACATACATTTTAGTTTCATTCACATTAGGAGATAAAATGGCTCATTTTCAATCATCATAGATGTTTTAAATGGGTATGACTTCTATTATCTATTTTTATTAATTTTAAAGAAAGCTGAACATTTCATCCAATATATCAATTTGACAAGGTTCTAAAATCCCCATGAGGTGGAAATTTGTGAAAGCCTGGATCCAAGAGTGAATGAAAAGAAACCAGCAGGAGTATTTATATATTAACGCAGAATTTTTCAAACTGTGCTGCATGAAACCCTGGTTTTCATGAGAAATGATTAGAGATTTTATAAGTAAATTGTGATGATAGAAATATTTTTGCTATTCAATATTAAATACGAAATTATGTGTACATAAAAATATTATGTGTCTTTGCTATCAATGGACATTTATCAAGTGTCAGACACTGTGCCCACAAAACAGCTATGCTGCTATGGCCATTTCAGCCATAGCTTGCTGCTAATCTTTGAGAACCAAAGGTCATATCCATATCCTGCTGAGGCATCTTAGTAGGACTGTATCATACAGTTTACTGAAAGTGTGAAGAATATCTCATTGTGCTTATTGTTTGTTGATGTTTAAAAAGTGTGCAACTGGAAGACAAATTGCCTCCCTCTCTAAGGTATTCTTCCAACAAGGTGACTCCCACTACAGATGTCAAAATCATATAATATACCTTGAAAGACAGAACAACAAAGATATATTTGTTTAACAAACTTCTTACCAATAAGATCAGGTGAGATATAACATAGGGAAAGATAAATTTGCCAAAGGTTTTTGTCACTGTCATGTAGGAAGTCCAGCACAGAATACAAATTAAAGAGCAATTTCCTATTGATGATTCAGTCCTTTGGAAACTTCTATTGATCTAAGACATTTTAATGATGGTGTCAAGCCTTGGAACATTTCAGAACCTTCTAAATAAAATCTCTCAAAAAAAGTTTTGCTTAACCATCCATATGTAAAAAGCAACTAGATAAAGAATAAATGTCTTTGAGACTTAGTTTTCATTAGTACTTTATCTGAGACAAGTCCTGAAAATGGCGAGGGACCTAGTTAAGAATTGAACAGGAAGAAAGAGACCAATATGGGTAAATATTATTTGAAGTTACTAGAGGTGTTGTTTAGTTTAGAGAAGTGAAGGTAAGGGTGATGGACAGGAGAAGGAAAAGGAAAGGACAACTAACAGATTTTTCAACTCTTTGAATAGCAGTCATATGAAATAATTAAATTTGCTTTGTTGAGTTTTAAATGGTAGCACCAAATGGTGAAAGTTATAGAGAGATTTCAGCTTAACATAAGGCGGGGTGGGGTGCAGGGGGGGTACGGAGTTAGAGCTGACCAAAAAAATATTGTGCAATGGAATGGCTGCCTCCATTGACTAGTGACTTCCCCATCACCACAGGTACTGCAAAGACTGGAGAGAGGGACTATGTCTTATTCATCTTTGTAATTGCCTTAGTACCTGACAGTGTAACTTGGGCATATTAAGCCCTCCACAAATATTTTTGAGTGCATAAATAAATGAGTAAATGAATTCCCAAGGTTAAGTTCAGCTTTCACTTATCTCTGGCTATATATTTTTTCATGCTTCAGAGGATAGCAAATTGAAATTCTGTCATTTTCTGGTGAAAGATGTAAGCTGTCAATTCCTAGTTTTATCACTGCCAGTCTGTGTGACTCAGGCTACTTATTATACCAGTCTACACTTCAAATTACTCAACTAAGAAATAGTTTTCAAATTGTAAACTGCCCAACAGGTGGTGTTAAATCTATTAATAGATTTAACCAACTGGTCCCTATAAAAATATTAAGATTAAAGGTAGATATATTGTCTTTTTATTCATGCAAATATGCCCTATGCTTCTGGAATATAAAGGATATGTTTATAAACAACATTTTAAAGAAATGACTATTACATATAAAATGAATAAGAATATATTTTTATATATCTATGCATCTTTATATCTATTTATATATCTATCTATGTATCTATTTTACATATTTGACCAGGCAATCTTCTTCCATGTGATCCAAACATGAGGGAGAGTTAGAAAGACCATTCAGTTTAGATTAGCGGCTTCAAATTTTAGCTCTCCTATGTATGACCTGTGTGATTTTGGACAAATCACTTCAATTCTCAGGGCCTTAAATTCTTCCTTTGTAAAATGAAGAAGCTAGATTAACATGATCCTTCATTGATCAAGGAAATCACCAACCTTTCAGTCATGCAGATTTGCAACTTGTGTCATTAATGATTTCTCTCATTTCCTGCTTATCAATCAGTTGACAAATCTTATCTTTTCTCCCTCCTACAACTTCTTTCACATTCTTCCTTGCTATCCTCCCTAGTTCAGATCCTTAGCACATCTCGGCTAATTATTGTAACAGTGTCCTAATTCATCTCTCTGCCTCAAATCTGTCAAATCTACTCCAAAATATAATTCATACCTCCACCCAAGTGTTTTTTCCCCTAAATTGCAGGTATGACTATGTCACCCCTCCCATTCACATACTTGAAAAATTTCAGGGATCTTATCTTTAGGACCATTTAAAGCACTTCACAATTTACATACTCTGTCTCATGAAAATTGGCTTTCTTGCAGTCTTTCACACATGCAACTTTCTCTGACATCTCCATGCCTTAGTCCTACCCCATGCCTTCCTACATTAACATCCACTCTTGGAATTCTTTGTTTCCATCAACACTCAGCCTTATACATGTGTTTTTTCCTAGTCTTTCTTGTTTCTAATACCACCACTCCACCAAGGGTACCTTGTAAATGGTTTGTATATATTTACATAGTTGTATGTGGTCTCATAATTAAAATGTGAGCTCCTTAAGGGAAGGTATTGCTTCATTATTTTTGTGCTCCCAGCAGTTAGCACAATGCCTAGTACTTAATAAATGCTCAATAAGTATCTGATGCTTGATTGATCATCTAGTTCTAAGTCTATAATATAATAACTTCAGTTCTGTCATAAACAATGATAAGGTAATGAGGTTCTACTCTGAAACCCTGCATTTGAAATGGGGTTCCTATACTGCTAGCATGCTAAGAGGCTATAGTATACCACTTGAATTCAAGTATTGTTGGGGGAAAATAGCTGTCAGAAATGGATAACTTCCTCTTATACATAGAAATCTCATATCTTTCTCAACACAGGCATTTTGAATCTGCATCAATAAAATTTAAAAGTCCCAGAATACAGGTAAGCACAATGAATGCCCAAGTATATTTTTGCATATTCTGTTTATCTGGGCTCTGCCAAATGTTCTTTTTCAGAGAACAATTGAATATCAAGGACTGCAATAAAATTTAAAGACAGAATACAGATAAATAGATAGACATGAGGACAGTAAGTAGATAGATAGATAGATAGACAGACAGATAGCTAGATGGATGGATAGATAGAGCATTTATCAAGCATATATTAAATGCCAGACAATAGGCTATGTGCTGGGAATATAAATACAAACAAGCAAACCACCCTTGCCTTCAAGGAGCTCATATTCTGAAGGAAAATAATAAGCAGGATAAGTTCATATTTCATATCTTGCCTAATCCATGCACAAATTAAGAATCACATCTACAATATCCCCAACAAATGGTTACTCTTTATGAAAGCCTTCAGAAATGGAGAACTGATCACTCCTTTCGCTAGCTATTTTTTTTTCTTGGCTTTGGAAAGCTATAAAAGGGAATTTTTGCTTATTATGAGGTGAAATTTGTAATTCTTCTGTAATTTCCATCCATTAGTTCTAGTTCTTCTGTCCAGGGCCAAGATTTTGATTTTCACAATATCATACCTGAGAGTATTCTAGCCACAAACTAAATACTTCTGTGTTTTCATTCTTCATGAGTTCTGGTAGACAACACCACTTATTGATTATAAACCTTCTAATGATAAGCACCTCTCATCAGAGGTAGGCTGATTTTCCAGCAATTTACAGATAGTCTTTAGTTGAAGCTTTTTCTGCCTTATTAAGACCTTACTGAGCTTTTGCTTTATCCACACCACAATAAAGCTTAGAATAGAACCACCAGAGTCCAAAGGAAAACTCTTCCAATTTCTAAATTGTTTCCTCAAATAAAGTTGTCTCTTTTCTGGGCTAAAAGCACCTAATTTTGTGGAGGAGGAAACTGGGGCAAAAAAAGAGGTGGTCTGAATTTCCTGAAGTCATAACATCACATATTTGGAATTAGATTATGGTGATACACTCCATTCTTCTCAGTGAGATTGCAGACTTAGATCACATACCTAGTTAGTGGAAGAGCTAGGATTAGAATTCAATTTTCCAAAAAGAAAAATTAATAATGTCCCATATCTGATGAAATTGTATGTTTAAAGTATAGTGTAGTGTTGGGAAAAGGGCCAAATATCCCTGGTGCCGGCATAGCAACCGAAGTCTTGGGCTGTGAGTAGCTGACAGGATATGATGTAGTCAGCTTTATGCATTTGGTGTTAAGAGGTATAGAAATGACCCTCTTTTACATGGCAAAGTAGTGGAGATTTGAAGTTTCCTTTCTAACACTGCAGAAGACCTGAAATCCTTTTATTACCCATCCCCTTAGTATTATATTAAAGGCCCTTCTAAAAATGAAATAATTTTTTTGAGGAATCAAATTGGTCTTAAACACCTAGTTTTAAATTAGTAGATACAGATTAGCACTTTAAGACTGTTAAGTGCAGGTGAGCAAACATTTGGATTTCAATTCATTCTTGTAACATAGACTTGGATAGTCTTGGATAATATGGGAGCACCATGATTATATCTACCTTTGGGAGGGAGTATTTCTAATACCTTCAGGAAGGTATTGTTCCTGAAGGAAATAGTAAACCAAGAAAGAGGCATGCAAGGACCTAAATAATAAAATTAAGTTTCAACTTTGTAGAAGGCTTGCTCTGAAAGTGGAGTAGTAGTATTATGAAGGCACATAGGGTAGTATTATGATAATAATAGGATGCAATTATATACATCTTCTCTGACTTATTCCTTCCAGCAAGGGAGTGAATTCAGTAGTACAAATATGATAATATCAATTTTACAGAGCAAAATAAACTTCATCAGAATATGAGGGTTAAGAAGTTTGTCCAACAAAGAATTGGAAAGTGAATAGATGCCCATCAATTGGGGAATGACTGAATAATTAGAGTATATGAAAGTAATGGAATTTATTGTTCTATGAAAATGATGAATAAGCTGATTTTAGAAAGGCCTGGAAAGATTTACACAAACTGATGCTGAGGAAAACAAGTATAACCAGGGATACATTGTACACAGTAACAGCAAGATTGTACAATGA
Organism: Antechinus flavipes; assembly: GCF_016432865.1. Lineage (NCBI taxonomy): Eukaryota > Metazoa > Chordata > Mammalia > Dasyuromorphia > Dasyuridae > Antechinus > Antechinus flavipes. The sequence goes on from NC_067399.1 coordinate 264,717,104, forward strand.
TCAACTAAAGACTCGATTCTTCTCAGTGGTTCAGTGATCCAGGGCAATCACAATAAACTTTGAATAGAAAAAAAAAAGAAATTTGCTCAAGATCACTTAGCTGGCAGTTTACCCAGTAAAATATACATTCCTTAAGGACAGAAATTATTTTTCAGGTTAAGAGGCACTTATAAAAGGGTTGTGCATTTGGTTTGCTTTATTTACCCCAGAAATAGGACAGAAATGTTTAAAGTATAACATAGTATTTTTGACTGCACATCTAGAGCTCTTTCTATTCTACATTGTTGACTTTCAAATCAGTATTTGGAAGGATATATTGATTCAAAAAGAAGAGTTCCAGAATCTGAGGACAAGGTCAGGACATATTAATTTCTGAAAATGAAGTTATCAGGAATCATCACATATTGGATAGGCTCATTGTAAGCCAATCCTATTGGAGAAAGCTAATTCATGAAATTAAAAGATCAAGATGAGTTTTTCATAAAATATACCTAATATAACTATAATATAACTATAATCAGACAATTATTGAGGTAATATAAGCTTTTGGATGAATGGTAAGAAATATTGAAAAGGGAGAGTAAGAAATATTGAAAAGGGAGCGTAAGAAGAATGCTAATGCAACTCTAGCTCTATCCAATGAAAACATGACCAACACTAGCTCTTTTAACTGAAATATCACTAAAATGGAGCAATACAGTCTATTAGTCTGTATTAAGTTAATGTGTGCCATTTTGTGTGTGTGTGTGTGTGTGTGTGTGTGTGTGTGTGTGTACTCTAATTCTCTTTTTCTGAGTTTTTACCAATAAGCATTCATTAGATCTATCTATGTTACTCTTTCTAGTGTCCCTAATTTCAAGAAGGAAAATAGCAGATAGTTGTTTTTCAGACTGGGTATAACCATTATAAATTAATACATTGCCATTTTGTTTTATAATTTAATTTTTACTTGTGTGACATTTAGAGAAAAGAGGGGGAAAGTTTCTGAACCTTAAACTATGAAGATAAAACCCTAGTCCATGTTGTAGATGATTAAAAAAAAAACAACAGAAAAAATCAGTGATGGCAACATAGTGGAAAAAGAGGAACATTAATACGCTGTTGATGAAGCCATAATTCGTACAGCCATTCTACAAAAATAATTTGGAATTAGATATGAAAAGTCAAGAAATAATTCACATGCTTCAATTCAGCTTACTGGATATATACTCTAATAAGGTCAATGACTGAAAGAAAAGTCCTATATATAAAATCTTAATTGTTGCCATAATTTATGATAGTAAAAAATTGGAAACAAAGTGCCCATGAATGATAGAATGGCAAGAAAAACCCCAAAACAAAACAAAACCACACATATTGTAATATGTGAATATAATGGAATATTATTGCAATTGAAGAAATTACAAATATAAGGAATTTAGAGAATCATAGGAAGATAAAAATAGAGGGAAACAGAGAAAATAAGAGAAAAATATATACATCATTACCACAGTTTTATAAATGAAAACAATACTAAAAATATGAATTGAATTCAGATTTGTTGTGATTGATCTTGATATGGAGAAGAGTTGTCAAATACACAGCCTCTGGCCCACATACAACCACAAACACTCTTGAATGAGGCCTGAACCAGGTTCCCATCTCATTTTAATGTGTTGGTATATTAATAAAACATTAATATAGAAACGTGTGGTTTTCTAAGTCAATATACAACCCACAGGGATTTTGATGTATTGTTTCATGGTTTCTCTTTCTACTTGAGTTTGATGCCACTAGTCTAGAGAATAGAGAATGAAATACATTCAGTAGTTTGGTGGGGCCCTAGAGGTATGGAATGTTATGCTTTGTTGATTGGTTTTCCTTAACTGATTTTCTTTATTACAAGATATAAATATTAAAAAAAAGTAGAAAGCATATATGTAAATGACTGTAATATTAAAAAGTTGCAACTTTCTTGAAAGAATGAAAAAAATATTTTAGGACCCTTAAAGATCCTTACAAGTATATAATATTGTCCTCTTGAGAGAGATAGAAAGAGAGGAAAAAATGAAATAGAGGAGAGGAAAAATAGTATGCAGAATAAATTTTAAAAAGAGAGAGAGGAAGAGAAGGAGTGGTAGTGAAAGGAGTCAATAAGCCTAGAGAGAAATGGAGAAAGGTAAAACAACTGTGTATACTTAAACATCATTAATAGATCAGCTGTTAAGTCTGAATTGATTAAAAGGGTGCAATGTAATTGAGGTTTCTGAACAGAAATACTTGACCAGAAATGAAAGTCCCAGGTAGCATCACAGCTCTATAATATTTTGTAAGCAAGTTGGTGAGTTTCCTTATTCTGGTATCATTTTAGGCTAAACAAGCAATTTCTCAGTATGAGCAAGGAGATATTATCTGGTCATTCTCTTTGCTGACATCATCTAGGTCAGTGACTAGAGAAGAGTTCTTTTTGCAGACATGCAAATTAACACAAGACCTTGGGCCAGAAAGAAACTGGGCCTTAAAAAAATTAGGCTAGAGGTATATGATGATTTGGCTAAAACTGAAGTATGACTCATGATATCCTCAGGCATGATAAGGGTAGAAAAGATTAGGAAAAGTTTTCCAGGCAGGTAAAGATTTTTTTGTAGCATGATAGATTTGATGAATGACTTTCCTATGATACACAACAAAGTAGTGAAGTGAAATCATGTTGAAATTAGAGTCTGAAAACCTGTGTTCAAATTTAACTACTCTGTGACTCAGTATCTTGATATATAAAATGTGGATTATAACACTTAAAAGACCTACCTCACAAGATCTATTGTAGAGAATGTTCTTTGTAAAACTCAAATGCTATATTTTGTCCCAAAAGTTTTAATGTAGCTTTGAGCACTTTAATATGTAATTTCATTTGATCACATTCACAACTCTCATAATATCTATGATACAGACATTACTTTCTTTATTTCCCAGAACAGGAAACTGAGAATCAAACAAATTAAAAGACTTTCCTAGAAAGTAAATTACTGGAACAGTACTTGACTTCATGTCTCCCTGAAAACATGTCCAAAATTGGCTACTACATAATAATGTACATATAAAAAACCAATTAACAGGTATTTATGAAGCACCAACACTGGGCTAGAGTATAAGATATAAAAGAATTCATTCTTGACATCATGCTAAAAAGATACTGTTAAAGAAGAAGGTAATACCAGATTATATTTATTAACAATGACATATGATTTTCCAAGAAGTAAAATACTTGCAGCAATCTTAGAATTACTTAGATTATTATTGAAGTTAAACTTTTATGCTTTATTGATACAAGAAAATACAAAAAATATGTAGTAAGAGTTTCTGACACAGATAGCTTTTTGGTTTGCCAAACATGGTAATTATCACAAAAGTCCTGTGAGATAGTTAAAATATTATCCCTGTTTTACAGATGAGGAAACAAAGGAATTGATAGATTAAATGATTTGCAGGAAATCTAACCAGTTAGGAACGAGCACAGTAAGGAATGCTTCCAGATCTCCTGACTTCAGGGCCACCATAATATAGATGCTTCCAACTGAATTGAGTATTTTCAAATGCTTAATCATTTAGTCCTGACAAAAATTATCCCCAAATTACATTTTAACAGGTCTTTTTCAGCTATGTTATCCACAAAACCTTTCTGAAGAGCTTTAACAAATTAACAAAGTGTGTTGATTTCTCTTCCCTGCTGCTAGTAATATAGCATCCATATGGCAGAAGACAAAAATGGGGGGCTCTTGATATCCACAAATTGGATTACTGGTCCTTAAATAACAGAGTTAACTTTAATTAAGCCATCTAAATATACAACTACATCATAGAGGTTTCAGATGGATCATAGGACCCTTCCACAAGGGACAGCCTGCTGCTTACACATGGGTGTAAGAAGCAATAAAAGTTTTATAGGACAGAGATGAAAGGGATTTTGCTGATGTTAACTTTTAACAGCCAGTTTCTTAAATAAGTTATCTTTCATTCTACTATAGTCATGCTCTGCTAATCATTCTCTAGTCCCAACTTCAATTTCAGTCCTATTAAACCAAATACCTTTATTTTGGCTCATGTTGGTACTAAGCCAAACTGCCTGGGGAACAGTTGGCAGTTGTAGGATAGTCCTGGTTTGTGAAGTGAGATTTGAGGTTGTAATGCATGAAGTCTCCTGCGTTTTGATGAGAATCCCATTAGGAAGAGTTTCTATTTCCACTCTAAGATTTCTCTTAGATTATTTGTGTAAAATTTCTCAGATGAGTTATGTGGATAATTACTGATCATCTGCCCTTAATATCTCCATCTGTTCTTGGAGTACTTCAGTACACAAATATGAGTTGGCATTAATTTTCCAAAATAATTGATATTTAATATCAGAGTAGAGAAAACTCGTAACAGATATTTCTTGTTCTAAATTCTATTGTTGTTGTTCTTGCTGAACACTCAGACACATCTGACTCTTTGTGATCCCATAGATAGCACAGCACTCTTTTATCCTCCACTATTCTTCAAGGTCTATCCAAGTTCATATTAATTGTTTCTATGACACTATATCAATTTCATCCTCTGTCATCCTCTTTACTTTTCTCCTTCAACTTTTCTCAATATTAGGGTCTTTTCCACTGAGCCTATTTTCTTATTATGTAGCCAGTGCATTTAAGCTTCAACTTCAATATTTGTCCCTTCACCAAATAATCTAACTTAATTTCTTTAAGTATTGATTGATTTGATCTCTTTGTCATCCAGAGGATTCTCAAAAGTCATCTTCAGCACCACAATTTTAAAGTGTCAATTCTGAGGCACTAAGTTTTTCTTATATAGAAATTAAACTTAATAAAATGGCAAACTTTCCATTATCATATCTTTGGAATTTACAGAATTCCAGGCTAAAGCACAGCATATTCTTGATAACTGTGGCCTCTTTGCATCTTTTTAGTAAAACAGACAAAAAAAGCCTAAGTTTTATTCAGTGATAGCTAAGAATTCCTCAAATTCTGAAATCCTGGGATTTTATTTAAAATATGGCTTAAATCTATTATTATCATTTTTATAAAAACCTAAGCAATAGAATATGTTGGACTGCCACATATTGAGCCAATAATCTTCCTGTCAGATTTGGGTTAGAATTTCTTTACTTGTTTTGTCAAATATATGGCCTAAATGAAATTTGAATTACAACGTCATCCCTCCAAATGTTTTATTTGCTATTTCTAGGCAGGTACACCAGATGATTGATAGAGAGTAAGGGTATGGAGGAAAATACTCTTACTAGGTTAGCAATATGGGTGAAGAAATATGGGTGAAATATGTACAAATGACTGTACACAGGTAGGAAAGCCCTGGGCCACTCTTGCCCAATATGTACTATTTTTAACTTTAGCAAAGATTTATCTAGGTCTTGTGTGTGTGTGTGCATGCGTGCGTGTGTATGTGCCTCTCTCTGTCTGTTCTGTTTCTATCTCTGTATTTCTCACTCTCTCCGTCCTTTAAGATTGGGTCTCCCTGTGTTGTTCAGGCAAGAAATTCAGAGACTGCTCATGATCCTGATACTACTATTATTACTACTACTACTACTGACTGGTATTGGAGCTTTGGCCTTTTCTGCTTCTAACCCAAATCAATTCACCCTTCCTTTGGCAATCTGGTGACCTCTCTCTCTCTCTCCTCTCTCTCTCTCTCTCTCTCTCTCTCTCTCTCTCTCTCTCTTTCTCTTTCTTTCTCTCTCTCTCTCTTTTTCTCTTTCTCTCTCTCTCTCCCCTCCTCCCTCCCTCTCTCTCTCTCCCTCTCCCTTCCTCCCTCTCTTTCCCTCTCCCTTCCTCCCTCCCTTCCTCTCTCTCCCTCTACCTTCCTCCCCCTCTCTCTCTCCCTCTCCCTTCCTCCCTCTCTTCTCTCTCTCTCTCTCTCTCTTCTCTCTCTCTTTCTCTTTCTTTCTCTCTCTCTTTTTCTCTTTCTCTCTCTCTCTCCCCTCCTCCCTCCCTCTCTCTCTCTCCCTCTCCCTTCCTCCCTCTCTTCCCTCTCCCTTCCTCCCTCCCTTCCTCTCTCTCCCTCTACCTTCCTCCCCCTCTCTCTCTCCCTCTCCCTTCCTCCCTCTCTTCTCTCTCTCTCTCTCTCTTTTTCTCTCTCTCTCTCTCTCCATTTTTCTCTCTCTCCCCCCTTTCTCTTTCTGTCTCTCTGTCTCTCTCTCTCTGTCTCTTTCTCTCTGTCTATCTCTGTCTCTCCCCCTCGCCCTTTCTCCCTCTCTCCTCTCTCTCTTCCTCCTTCTCTCCATTCCCCTCCTTCCCCCCCCCCCCTTCTCCTTCCCTCTCTCCTCCTGGATCTCTGCCTGGTTGTAGCAGAGGGACTTGCATAGCTCAATGAAACTATGAAGATATGATATCAAAGACAGAGAGAGCATGATGGAGAGTTCAGACAAAAGGTCATGCTGGAGAAGGAAATGTCAAACCACCATCATATCTTTGCCAAGAAAACTTATGGATAGTATTAAAATGCTAACAGATATGATATTGAAAGATGAACCCCTTTGGAAGATAGAAGTACTATTGTATTATAGAATAGGGATCATGAAAAGTCAGACAGGACGGGACAACTGAATAACAACAATAAAATCACACATAATATGTATGCATATGCATATACATACTCACATTCATATACATACATATATGTGTGTATATACAGGCACACCCACATGTGTACATACATAAGTATATGTGTATATGTTTGTGTGTGTGTATACTTATATATCTCCAAGCCCTTCCAAATCCAAATATCCCACAGGCAAAAAAACTGCAGCCAGTTTTATATCTACTAGCAATAGGAATCATTCTCCCACTCTCCTTAAGTATCAGCCTTGGTATGTTGGCAATTATAATATATTTACTGGTAAATCAGCCTCATTCAATTCAGTGCAGCAAGCATTTATTGTTCACTTGCTGTATGCAAGGTCATAAACTAGGCACACAGGGTTCAAAGGCAAAGATGAGACAATTTCATGGTTTTTTTTTCTCCTTTCATGCCTGAACATTTCAGACAAAGCAATATGGTAAAGTAGAAAATACAAGGATACAGAGGGAAGAACTCTGACGCTAGAGTCAGAGGACATTCATTCAAATTTTCCCTCTGAAGCTTATTATCTCAAAGACTTTGGAAAAGTCATTCAACCTCATGAAATTTCAGTTTCTTTCTGTGTAAAATAAAGAGGTTGGGTTAGATGGCATCTGAAATACCTTCAAGTTCTAAACTGTTCATTTATGAGCCTACACATCTTCCCCAATATTTTCACAGCGTCACCTGTACTCTCCTCTTTTTCTAGCCTCCCAGAGTTCAATTTTCTTCACAATATAAACTACAGAGTCTCAGCCCAAATCCTGGAATAATATAGGATGGTAGAGAAAAACATTCCAATTAAGGGAAAACAGAATATCTAAAGAAGGTAACCTAAATATAATCTCCTCAGCGAAACTGAAATCAATAAACTTGCAAACTCCTATAGGTTCTGAATATATGAAGATAGTCTGTAAAGGGGAACCCTTGCTTTTAGAAGGTTCTGCACCTTAAAAAAATTTTAAGGACTTCTCTTGGGATGGAATTGGCCAGCTTGCCTCTGGATAAAGTATCTCATTCATTTCAGATCCAACTTATAGCAAGTAGCTGTTAGAACAGGGGATTCTCAACTTGAAAGGCAAATAGTTTACATAGAATTGCAATTAATTATTCTTTAAATGTTTGGTAGAATTCACTTGTGAATAAATCTGGCCCTGGAGACTTAGGGAGTTCATTAATGACTTCAAATTCTTTTTCTAAAATGGGATATATCAAAGTATTTTATTTCTTCTTCTGTTAACCTGGGTAATTTATTTTTTGTATATATTCATCCATTTTGGTTAGATTGTCAGATTTGGTGCCATACAGTTGGCAAAATAGTTCCTAATTATTTCTTTAATTTCTTTTTCATTAGTGGTAAGTTCACCCCTTTCATTTTTAATGCTGGTGATTTGGTTTTTTTCTTTCCTTTTTTCTGATCAAATTAGCCAAAGGTTTATCTATTTTGTTAGTTTTTTTTTTTTTTTCATAAAACCAACTCTTATTTTTGTTTATTAGTTAAATAGTTTTCTTGGTTTCTATTTTCTTAATCTCTCCTTTAATTTTCAAAATTTCTAATTTGGCATTTAATTAGGAGTTTTCAATTTGTTATTTCTCTACCTTTTTTAGTTGCATACCCAAGTCATTGATCTTCTCTTTTTCTATTTTATTTATGTAGCTATTTAGAGACATTAAATTTCCCCTAAGAACTGCTTTGGCGGCATAGCATAGATTTTGGCATGTTGTGTCATTATTGTCATTTTCTTTCATACAATTATGGCTTGTTTCTGTGATTTATTGTTTGACCCACTCATCCTTTAGAATTAGATTATTTAATTTCCAGTTGGTTTTTAGTTGATCTTTCCCTAGCTCTTTATTGAATATATTTTTATTGCATTGTGGTCTGAAAAGGAAGCATTTGCTATTTTTGCCTCTTTGCATTTAATTGTGAGATTTTTATGCCCTCTAATACATGGTCAATTTTTGTAAAGGTGCCATGTACTACTGAGAAAAAGATGTATTCCTTTCTATCCCTATTCAATTTTCTCCAAAGATCTATCCTATCTAGGTTTTCCAGAATTCTATTTACCTCCCTAGTTTTTTCATATTTATTTTGTGATTAGATTTGTCTGATTCTGAGAGGAGAAGGTTGAGGTCCCCCACTAGAAAAGTTTTTCTGTCTATTTATTTCTTCCTATAACTGGATTAAAATATTCTTTAGGAAACTGCCTGATCTACCATTTTGTGCATACACATTTAGTATTGTTACTACTTTATTATTTATGGTACTCTTTATCAAGATGTACTTTCCCTTCTAATCTCTTTTAATAATATCTATTTTTACTTTTGCTTTATCTGAGATCAAAATTGCTAGCTTTGCTTTTTTTTACTTCAACTGGAGCATAATAAATTCTGTTCCAGCCTTTTACCTTTTCTCTGTATGTGTCTCTCTATGTTAAATATGTTTCTTGTAAACAGAATGTATTTATAGAATTCTGTTTTTTAATCCATTCTGCTATTTGTTTACATTTCATGGGAGAGTTCATCCCATTCACATTAACAATTTTGATTACCAGCTCTGTTTTTCCTTCCATACTATTTTCTCCCATGTATATATTTTTATTCTCTCTTTCTACCTTGTCCTTAATTGTGGTTTTTTTATGTATCTCACCCACTACCTTATCTCCTATCCTTTTTCCCCCCTTTTCTTGTTTTTAGCCCACTCCACCCACCACCTTATCTTCTATCAACCCATTCCCACTTGTCTTACCTTTTCCCCTAGTGTTTCTGCCCTCCCTTCTATCCTGTCCCTCCATTTTCTTTTCCTCTTTCTCCTCCTACTTTTTTGTAAGGTTAAATAAATTTCTCTACCCGACTGAATAATTAAATTATTCCATTTTAAAACCATAACTGATGAGATCAAACTTCAGATAATACTCATCCCCCTCCCTCCTTTCCCTTCATTGTAATAGATCTTTTGCACCTCTTCATGTGAATTAGTTGTCCCATTATTCCTCCCCTTTCCTCTTTTTTTCCCAGTATAAACCATTTGCTACCCCTTGATGTCTTTTTCTTTGATGTTATCATATCAGGGACCATTCACAACCACACTCTCAGTACAGGTGATACCCACCTCTGTCTGCCCCAGTGACAGATACAGTTTGCAAGAGTTACAGATATTATTTTCCTTTCTAGGAAAAACAATTCAACTTTTAAATATATATATATACCCCATTTGCCTTTTTTTGGTTCTTTTGCTGTGTTGTAGATTAAATTTTCTGTTTAGTTCTGGTTTTTTCAATAGAAATGATTGAAAGTCTCTCACTTCATTGAAGCTCCTGCTCCTCCCCTAAAAGATGATGCTGAATCTCACTGGGTAGTTAATTTTTGTTTGTAACCCCAAGTCCTTTGCCTCCTGGAATATGGTGTTCCAGGCCCTCTGATCCTTTATTGTAGCAGCTGCCAGATCCTGAATAATCCTTCTTGTTGTTCCTTTATACTTGAATTGTTTTTGTCTGGCAGTTTGCAGTATTTTTTCCTTGAGATTATATAGTTTTGGAGTTTTGCAACAATGTTCCTTGGGATTTTCCTTGTGAGATCTCTTTTCAAAAGTAATCAATTAATTCTTTCAATGAGTATTTTCCCCTCTGTTTCTAGAATATTGGGACAGTTTTCCCTAATGACTTCTTGTAGAATGTCATTCAGGTTCTTTTTTTGTTTATGGCCTTCAGGTAGACCAATAATTTTTAAAATGTCTCTTCTGCATCTATTTTCTAGGTCAGCTGTTCTGCCAATGAGATATTTTACATTTTCTTCCATTTTTTTCATTCTTTTTAGTTTGTTTGACTGATTCTTGCTGTCTGATAAAGTCATTGGTTTCCATTTGCCCTGTTCTAGTTTTTAATGTGTGATTTTCTTCAATTATCTTTTGTATCTCTTTTTCCATTTGGTTTATTCTACTGTTTAAGGAGTTATTTTCTTCAGGCATTTTCTTTCATTCCTTTTCCAAACTGTTGACTCTCTCATGCATACCTCTCATTTCTTTTTTCATTTTTTTCTTCTACCTCTCTTATTTACCTTTTGTTGAAGTTTTTTTATGAGTATTTCCAAGAAGTCTCTTTGGGCTTGAGACCAATTTATGTCACTCTTTGAGATTTCTTTTGTGGACATTCTGTCCTCCTCTGAGTTTGCATTTTAGTCTGCCCTATAACAATAGTAGCTGTCTATGATCAAAGTTCTTTTATGTTTCTTGCTTATTTTCTTTCCTTTTCTTTTGGTATTTTCTCTTTCTTTTCTTTTAAAGTGTAACTCTGTTCCTGAGGTAAAGGTAGCATTGCCCCAAGTTCCTGTGCAGCTCTTTGCCTTGACACAGGGGCCCCTTGTGTTTGTAGGGGTAACTTGGCTGCTCTTTTCAGGAAACAGCATGGTTTTCCAGAGTTTGCCTTCTGAGTTGGTACCGGGGACTGCCCCACTGATTTGCTCCTCTATTGAGCCAAGACTGAAGGTCTTAGTTGCTCATTTGCTGTGATTAAGACCCTCTCACTGACTTTCCCAGAGGCTATCTGACCTCGGCTTAACATCCTTTTAATCTCAGTAAGAGTGACCTTTCTTGAAGTTTTTTCATTCTATCTTAGGCTGGAGAGTGGTTTCATTCCATCAGACTCCATTCAGAGGCTTGGTTTCATGTGATTTTTGAGGGAAACTCAGTGAGTGTATTTAGGTTGGAAATGGAACAGATCAAAGTTCTTATACTGATTAGTAGTAGAATGGAGTATATAAGTAGCCCCTATCTTTTCAAGCTAGATAAGTTAAGAAGACTTAATATTTTTAAAAGATCTAAAACTCTTTTAAAAATCTAAAAAAAGAAGACAATCTTTTTTAAAAAGAAAGAAGGAAAAAAAAGGAGGAGGGAAGAAAAATGGACATCCCCAGTGAGTTTTAGATCCATCATAGAGCTTGAAATATAAAAGCACCTATCTTGCCTTCAGTTATAATCAGTGTTAGGGATGGGAGGATGAATTAGAGAGCTGTTCCCTGACAAAAAAAAAAAAAAAAGAAAGAGCTTAAAGATGGTTCCATCTCTTTTTTTTCTTCTCAAGGCAAAGTGGCAGATTCATCAGCATTTTTTTACTCTGTTTAGTGGTCCAATAGAAGACCCTATTGAGCCTAAAGCATTTATCCAAAGTTTCAAGTTATCCATAACTTAGGATTGAAAGAAACCTCAAAAATTGTCTGAGGGATTCAACCCTCTCATTTGGCAGATAAGGAAATGGTTTCAGAAAGGCTCTATGGTCTGCTTGAAGTCATTTAGTTACTGAGGGAAATAGCCAAAATTCTTCAGAATTTGAATCCAAATCCAGAACTATTTAACACACTTCCATTTAATTTTGGATTATGTCGCAAATCATTAGGATTAGTGTTAAAGATTATATTCTCTATTAATAGAAGTCATTTTGATTAATATATATTTGCATTGTTAGAAAATTTTCCTATATGCCTACTAGTCCATGTTAAATTTCTTCCTCCCTTTTTCTTGAAAACAAAAAGTTGTAATTTAGTATGATGTGCCTTTCTAAGCATTCTATCTATTTCTGAAAAGATCCTGAGGAAAAGACACTACTGCTCTATAACAATTGTTGGTATAAGAAATGAAGTCCCCTTGTAGAGTTGAGCACATGTCTCTCCTTGGTGGTGAAAAAATGCTGGTAATGATTTCTTAAAAATTCATGGGCTCTAGTATTTGTAAACCCAAGTGTTGGATCTTTGGTCATATCTTATAAATAGGTCTTGATTTGGTGGAATACAGAAAGAAAAAGTAGGTAGTAGACCAAAGTGAAGATTGGTATGTTCCAATGATGCTTCAACTCTGAGGCTCAGTGTCCTCTTGTACAGTTTTGTCATCATGTTTAAAAATGAAACATTTAGCAGCCCTGTTTGTAGTGGCTAGAAACTGGAAAATGAATGGATGCCCATCAATTGGAGAATGGCTGGGTAAATTGTGGTATATGAATGTTATGGAATATTATTGTTCTGTAAGAAATGACCAACAGGATGAATACAGAGAGGCTTGGAGAGACCTACATGGACTGATGCTAAGTGAGATGAGCAGAACCAGGAGATCATTATACACTTCGACAACGATATTGTATGAGGATGTATTCTGATGGAAGTGGATTTCTATGACAAAGAGACCCTGAGTTTCAATGGATAAATGATGGACAGAAACAGCTACACCCAAAGAAGGAACACTGGGAAACGAATGTGAACTATTTGCATTTTTGATTTTCTTCCCGAGTTATTTTTACCTTCTGAATCCAATTCTCCCTGTGCAACAGGAGAACTGTTTGGTTCTGCAAATATGTATTATATCTAGGATATACTGCAACATATTTAACATATATAGGACTGCTTGCCATCTTGGAGGGGGTTGAGGGAGGGAGGGGAAAAAAACGAAACATAAGCGAGTGCAAGGGATAATGTTGTAAAAAATTACCCTGGCATGGATTCTGTCAATACAAAGTTATTATTAAATAAAATAAAATTTAAAATAAAATAAAATAAAATAAAAATGAAACATTTTATCTTTAGCCCCAAATACTACCATTTTCCAAGCTTCCTTATTTCTTTTGAAGACACTGCTATGCTCCCAATTTCTCAAAGTTGCAATCTTGGGATTATGCTAGACTCTTCACTTTTCCTAACTGGCTAATCAGTAGTCAAATCTATCTTTCTAACTTTTCTCTTCAGGGACCCAGCCATCACCATAGTTTAAGCCTCCATCATTTCTCAACCAGATTGCTGTAACAACTTCTGGATTGGTGTCCTTGCCTTGTCTTTCATCATTGCAGTACATCCCATATACTGCTATTCAAGTGATTTTCCTTAAGCCCACTTTTAACCATATGACTTTTCCATTTAACTAATTTCAATGGCTTCCTATGCCCTCTAGGATCAAATATGAACTCTTCTGTTTAGCCCTGAAAGCCCTACCCTGGTCTCAATCTATCTTTCCATTCTAATTAGACATTATTCTTTTTCCCATGCAGCCCAACTGTTCATTCTCTATTCCTTACATGCAATACTCCATCTGCTTTTCCTTGCCTTTGGACCAGAGCATCCCAAATGCCTGTAATATATTCCTTCCTTACTTCTACTTCATAGAATCCCCCTCTTCCATTTAGCTGCTGCTCAAGTACCATCTTTTCATAAAGCCTTTTTGATTCTTCCCTCCTACTGTAGGTGTCTTCCCTCCCAAACTACCTTGTATTTAACTAGTATATTTATATTATATCTACATACATACATATATGTGTGTGGATGGATATATGTATATGAATATAAGCTGCTTGTGAGTTGGTATTGTTTTATTTTTATTATATTCTCAATGCCTATTTTAGACTCATAGTAGGTATTTTTTAAATACTTGTTGGTTAGTCAATAATTATTTTAGGAGCCATGAGGAGAAAGTCCTAACAGATTCTATATCTTTATGGCACAGTCCTGGATCTATAAAAGATTCTTCCCAGAAAAAAAGGCAAAAGCTAGATTTTAGAGAGTGTTTGAGATCAGTGGAAGCAGTCTGTACCACTAGCTTCTCTTAACATCACCAAGTGTCCCAGACAATGAGATTGTGATCCTTGCTTCTAGTTGTCCTCTCCTACCTCTGAACTCCACTTTTATGAGAACTTAGCTCTGATTTTATCATGGAAGTTGATAGAAAAACTAAGTTTGTTCACTTTAAAAGTCCTACAGTTAAACTTGAAACCCCCCCACGTATGCACACGCACACACACACACACACACACACACACCCTGAATTTACCCTAAGTGCTAGAGTTCCTCCTTACATTTCTGAGGTGGGGTCGTCTACCATGAAGACAAGCACTTATAAAAAGATCTTCAAATAGTAATACTTCAATAAGCCTGTTGGCTTTTACTGTTTACTCTGGGGAGCCTAAATAAGGCTTGCTGGTAACCTCGTGTCTTTGTGGATGATTTGCACTGTCATGTGCATTCTGGAGGTGAAAGTCCATGCAGGATTTTAACATGAGTCACATACCAATAACATGGTCAGGGACTAAAGGAAAATGCCAAGATGAGCCACTCTATCTGTCATCACTCATCAAACAGCAGGGAGATCATGAACACATTCTCACCATTCATTACAAGCATGACTTGGGAAAACAGCCTGGGTTTCATGAGCTGGAAGAATCAAGTATGAACACAGGAGTAGCCAAGGTTTTCGATGTGGCTAATGACTGCAGGGAGCAGGTGGGAGAGCTATTTAGATTTTTTTTAAGTAACTGGCCTAAAAAAGTAGAGTAAAGAATAATGGAGCCACATTTCAATGTAGTATCAGATGACCTAGGTTTGAATATTGGCTCGGGGATTTATTACCTGTGTGTAATTATTTATTAGCAATGTGACTGAACAAATTACTTACCCTCATTTGTAAAATAAAGGGATTGGAATAAATGATCTTTAAGGTCTCATCTAGCTCTAAATCTATGACCCTATAAGGAATGTTATCCTATCAGATTTCAAAGTTGATAACAATTATACTAATTTTACACATAATTATGTACAATTTTATTTCTTCAAAGCACGACCCTTTTTAAGGCACATGAGGACAGGGTGAGGTAGGAGGACAGAAGCTATTAATGTTCCCATTATATACACGAGGGAACTGAAGCACAGAGCAATAAACCTGATCTTCCCAGTATTTCTTGTTCCCAAGCTCAGAAGCAACTTCCTTTGAAAGAGTAAAGAGAATAATGTATCCAGGAAAAACAGGCAAATAGAAATCATTGCTAGTAATAGCTTAAGTTACTAGCCATTTTGTTACTAATAACTATTAGTGACAAATTATTAGTTACTAGCAAATTATGAAACAAAATAATAAAATAACAATAACAAAAACAAAAAAGTTAATAAAATAATTTTGAAATAATCTAAACAGAGCTTTCTTCAAAGTCCCTATGCTGCCACTTGCTACCTATTTAACCAGGGGCAAAGCACTAAAAGTCCCCTCATCTATAAAATAAAGAGGTTGGAGTAGGTAAGATATCTTTAATTTTTTTGTGTGTCAGAGACCTCTTTGGAAGTCTGGTATAGTCTATGGACTCCCTTGTCTGAATATTCTTTGTATAAAAATATATGGGATTACAAAGAAAACAATTATTCTTAAATATAATTATCAATTTTTTAAAGTTTCAGATGCCAGGTTTAGAATGCTTTAATTAGATAGAGATCATTTCTGAGATTTCTTCCAGCTCTAAATCCCACGATCCTGTGAAAATGATTTGCCTAAAGTCATTCTGAAGATAGGACTAAAACTTAATCCTGTATTCTTATCACTAAACGGGTTGGTCCATTGTTTATCTAATCCATCCTCTTCCTTTTTCTAAAGAGGACTAGAGCATCTTTCCAGAAATCAGGAGCTATAAAAGACTAAGGATTTTTTGATTCAGGAGATATGAAGAGGGAGGGCACTGTTTTAGTGACCCACAGGGATTGTGAACTTTATGACTTTTCCAGACCAATTTGCTAACTACCTGTGCACAAAACATACTTGTATCTCTTTGTGAGAGGAAAAGGTAAAAGAGTAAGAGGAAGTCCTCTCTACTAACTCATTGGTTTGCCATGTAAAATGATGCCCAAATGTTTAAATGTGTTTTTATTGTAAAGCTGATTAAAGAACATTTGGATGGGGGATAACTGTGATGGAGTAATTCTATCAGATTTTAAAATGTATCGCAAAATGGCATTTATTAAAATTGTATGGCATTGAACTGGGTAGAGAAAATAATCAGAGCAATAGAATTTAATAGTGTTTTCTACAAAAAAAACTTGATGTCCCCCAAAAGATCAAAGTCATAAATGCTGGACTTGGGTGTCTGGAGAAATGGGGACTTGGGGGAAAGCAGATAGAAAGCATTGACCACAAATATGTTTTTTATTGGCCATTTCCTCACCATACTACCTACATTCTTGCCCCCAACTTTATATCCAAACTCTCTGATACAACTACAGACAATGCCTCTGGGGTCCCTGGATATTGTAATTGAGCTTTTGCCTTATCTTCCCATCAAAGACACTTCCCAGACATCACACTGTGGTGTTGCATGTGTAGCCTTCCATGCTCATTTTACAATTCTTTTTTTAAAATGTTGTCTTCCCTCATTAGAATGTAAATTCTTTGAGTATAGGGATTGTCATGCTTGCTTATATTTGCCTCATTAGCACTTGCATAGTGCTTGTCACACAGTAAGCATTTAGGTCTATATGTATCTATCTATTCATCTATTTATCTGACTATAACTTGTCACAGCTTTAAGCAACTGTATGAATATGTTTCAAAGGAGGTGTTGACTTGCGTTGATAAAAGAGTTTTCCAAGATTGAAAGTTCTCCATATCAATAAATTATAGGTCCAATCTCTATCTCTGGTTCAATAATATTAAAAGCAACAAAAATGGGAGCAAACATTTAAAAAAAAAGAGTTTTTAAGGTGATACAAGTAAACAGAATGTTTGCTAATGATGATGCATAGGCATATGCATATATTTATGTATTTATATGATGTAAATAACTTAGGTTTATTATTTCATATACAATTATTTTTGTTCTTGCTTTTGGAGTTGAATGCTTTGTTTTTGTTGACAGTTACTAAGTTTAGAATAAAAACACGTGTGGTACCAGGGAAAACTGTTAACACTGAGACTTTGGATATTAGAGAATAAAACAAAAAGACAACACCAAACAAAAAATGGCAGTGTAAAATGAATATGAATTATAGCATAATGGGATGACTGGTCAATGGGGATGCAGATCTTTGAATATGAACACTTCTGCTCTGAATGGTCTTTCATGAGTATCTTAGGGAGTCAGCTTTCAGAAATGTGTTGGTGCATAAGGGAAGACTCTCTCCCTTTACTTCATAGGATGAACAGATATTCTGTGGCTATTTCTTATCTATTTATTGCTTAGTGAAGTTTACTGATCCGCTGCTGCCTGGAATTGAGAATGTATGCAAAGACTCCTATAAAGAAGCTCCATTTTTCTCTTTCCTAGTAGTAATCAATGGAAGAACTCCAATAAACTTTCACAATCTACCTTTTCCATTGTGATTGACACATAGCCATGAAGACATGACATTTCTCTTTCTTTGCTTTATTGTATTTTTCTCCCCTGTTCTTAGGTGAATGAGTACCATAATGGAATAGATCAGGCTGTGACCTTATGAGCATCAAAAGGTCAGAAAACTTGCCTAATCCCAGTTACAGGAGTTCATTACAGAGACTGCCATAACCATTACATCCACATCCACTCTAGATAAGAAGACAGTGTAGCCCTGTGTGACCTAATTCAGCAATGAATCTACCCAGTAGCACATCCTATAGGGGAAAAAAGTGACATTCCTAGCAGCTGTTATACACTCATAAGTGAACTTAGTAGGATAAATGTTTTATAGCAATCACTTTAAGTTTTAGCCCAGCCTTCTTAGGGACTGAGAAGATAAAAGAGAAAGTGTGCTCTGTTTCAGAATATACTTCTATTTCTATTTTTGCTATATTTTCTCAGTAAATATCCCTTTGTAAAAGCTAAAAGAGGTTGACTTGCATTAGAAAAGGGTTTTCCAAGATTGGGATTTCTCCATATCAATAAAGTAACTGTAACTTTACTTATTGTACTATTTGTACTTATTGTAACTGTTCAATATTATTAACAACAACAAAATATGAGCAAATATATAGAAGAAAAAGAGTTTGTGAGGGAACAGAAGCAAATAGAATGTCTACTAATGATACATATGTATATGTATATATATAAAACATATATTAAATATGTATGTATTTGCTTTTCAAGATGTCAGCTGGCTAAATGATACTGGGGAGATAATAAACGGCAACATAAAATAATATAGCAACAATCACTGATGATAATAAGAGGAAAATACCAGAATGGAAGCTTGATAGTTGATAGCATTAGAAAGTTAATAGTATAAGAAAAATACTCACAAACCCTTAGGGCTACTCCTAGAACTATGAGAGGAGAAGCAATAAATAGTATGAGGACCTATCTTGACAGTGGAATTGGAGCTGGGAGAAGAAATCCATATTATTGTTAATAATAGTTTCTTATTTGACCTACTTATCATTTGTGCCTAACTATCTGTAACACAGCACCAATTACATGTCATTAAATGTTAGATTAGCCTTGTTATAAGTTTTGAAGAGAATAATAAGTGTGATACAAATATGTTTTTCTTCAATTAAATTCAATAAGCATAGGCACTATGCTAGGTACTGAGGAAGGCATGAGGATTAAACAAAACATGACACAACCTCAGGGAACTTAAAACTTTTGCTCAGATAATATGGCCCTCTGCTTATAACTTAAAAACAGAGGGGAATTGGCTGTATTCAGTCAGTATCCAGCAATAAGTAGAAATACTCTACTTCCCTGTTGAAAAGGTAACAAACTTTCAATTCTCTCTTATTCATGACTGCTATATCAGAATTGAAATTAGGAAACCTGGGTTTAAATGCTACAAGAAAAACTTACTAAGCAAGACTTTTAATCTTTAAGAGTCTGTCTCATCTTCTATGGTCTCTCTTGTATGAGAAGTACTTTGCATACTTTAAAATCTATATAAATGTAAATTATTAGTAACTTTCTCACCTACTCAGTTATTCTAAATAACATGGCAAAGAGTACAGAGTAAGATATCACTAGGTTATAAACATTTCCCCTCTCAGACTACAGGTCATGTGCCTAGAATTTACAGGAAAAACCATCCCTCCTAAAGAACCATCACAAGAAGAAATTCATGCTATAAGTAGGTTAAGGCATTAAGTTCTTGAGGAAAAATAACATTTTTGAATAAAGAGATTAATTAATATGATTAATGCATCAATATCCCACACCACTAACAGAAAAACCCTGAGAAAAAAAGAGATACAGTTATTAATTCAAATGCAAATATTTCATCCAAAAGCAATAGATTTGAGAGGGAGGAGAATGTAGAGAAAGCTTAATGAGATCATTATGGAATGCTGGAAGCAAGAAAGAAGATGGAACTCTTAACACAAGCATTGTAGTGGTGTTTCCTTATTTTATTTTGTTAACATGAATAAGGTTTTTTAAAAATATCAAAACAAAAGCTTAATGCAAAGTATGTTGTATTTAATAAAAGGAATAGTCTAATCACAAAAAAAAAAAAAGGAAGCAACCTTTTAAGCTCCGAGGAAGGAAAATGGCAAAAACCCTGGTGCTACACGGAATGGAATACTCAGTCTCACCAGTAAAAATAAATAACACATAAATACATTATGGAAGGATGGAAAGATCTATGGAAAATAATATAAAATGGAACTAGTAATATGTTATGCTTATTTGATATAGCTGGGCAAATAAACACATATACAAACATGTATATAGAACATATAATCTTAAGTATTAAATGAGATACTGTCAGTTATTGAAAAACTGCTATTAGTACCTAAATATATTTTACTGCCAAGTTGACTTAAAAAACATCCAGTCTCTCTCACCCTACCAGATTTTTAATATTCTGAAAAGTAGCATATGCTAATATTGTATGGTATTAGATTGAACAGAGAAAAGGTGATTAACGAAGATAATAATAATGTTTCAGACTCCTATTTGGCCAGTTATTTAAGCTTGAAATTGACCATAGCCATAAATGTTGACCCAGGGAAACATTCATGAAGAGAATTTGGACTATCCTTGTTATCCTTGTCTCACTGGCTCTTAGGTTTATCAAAAATACTGTATTCAAAAAGTTGCCTTTTTGAAGGGAATTTTTGGATAATTTATCCTATTTTTGTGAAATGTCTCTGATGGCCTGCTTTTTTATTTTTGTAAAGGAAGTTCCTAGTTAACTGACATATAACTTTTAGGATTATGTCTGAAAAATGGGAAGAAAATATGAACATTGTACTCACGTATATCTCCTTCTGTTTAACTGGTTCCCAATTAACATTTGCCTTCCATTTTCCTGACCACTCAGTTATCAGCAAACAGTAAATCACATAGGGACTTATTCTCATTCCTCTTTACTTTGATTTCCCCTATTCAAACTAACTCCAGTGCATATCTTATATATCTGGTCATCTTTTGATACATGCATATATAGCAACTGAGATCCCCTTAAGACATGAATCTCCAGAAAGCTACCCTAGATTTGAAGCACATTTGGTACAGCATTCACTCAAATCACATGTACTGATGCATTTAATTTACATAGAGGACATGTAATTTAAAGAAAAGATATTTAATAATAGAAGATATTTAATAAAATAAGCAATTAATTGAGAAAACCCAAGCTCTGCTTTAAGATCAACATTTCTATGGAGATGATGCAATCCATTTATAGTATGGAATGACAAATTTCTCTTACACATAGAGAAAAATTTCTCACAGGTTACTACAGTCACTTACAGGGCTGACAGGAAAGCCAACCTAGTTGAATAAGAGACTGAAGGGAAGCTAGTTTGGGACAAGTAAATCAAACACATACCACATCTTGACCATCATTTCCCTCAAAACTCAAATAAATTTAGCTCTGGTCCCTGAATATAAGAACTTTGAGAGTAACAGTGCTCCCAAGATAACAGGTCTTGTTTCTACCCTGGACTCCACAGCCAAGGAGAGAAATCATTGTGGAATAGGATCTTCCTTCACTACCATCAATGCTAACTATTGATCAACTATCTTTCCTAGGCAGATATGCTCAAGAGCACTACAAGAATAAGCATTTCATCCTGACCCACAGAGCAACTATTTTACTCCTAGCCAACTGCCTGCATACATCATTCTGGGAAGCAACCCTCGTGTAGATGCAGCTTGGTAAGGTTCTGCTGGTGCTACAATCATAGATACTGAAGACCTAGAAAAAAACAACAATATTCTTGTCACCAAAGTCCTTGGCACTTTCGGAATAATTCAGTATCAGAAATGGATCTGATTTCCTTAGTAGAAAATATATAAATGAATTAATAACATATTTATATATAACATAAATGACACATCTATATACGTATAAATAATATAAAATGAATTGCCATTTGCTTTGCCATGGTCATCCTAAGGAGCATAGGACCTTCCCATCTTTCTTGCTGCTGGAACCTTCTATATGCTCTCTCCTGCATTAGAATGTGAATTCCTTAAAAACAGACTTATTTTCATATCTGTTTTGCAAGTCCATAGCATAATGCTTTGCACAAATAAGCATCTAATAAATGATTTTTCTTAGATTCATTCATTCATAAAAGCGGAGGGGGCACGTCAGAAACACTCATGATCAAAAATCATCCATGGAAGTGCACTCATGGGAATAGCCAGGAAGGTATTGTGTGACCAGACAAGTGTATGGAGGTCATGGTTGCCCAGGGCAGATTGTTTTTTATCACTGTGGATTTGTGATATTCTCTAGTAATATCATTGCACACTCTCGAGTTCTTGCTGACCCACTTTTTCTGTTTATTTCCTCCCCTCCACACCCCATTAGCAATTGCTTTGGTGCTTGTTCTCTGAACTGCTATTGCTCTTTTCTTCCATCTGTTGGTCTTAATATGTAATGCAACTTCTTTGCTAACTGATGCTGCTCTCTGTTACCACCTACTGGTCTTAGTTTCTTCCTCCTAGTGGCAGAATTCTGGCAGTTTTTTGGCTGTTAGCTCTTTTGTGATACTTTCCACAGCCAAATGCACCCAGCCAGTTAGGAAAAGAAATTTTCAGTTATCTATAAATTTTTAATTACTCTTTTCCATGTTGTCACTAAAACTTTGTCAATACAAACTTTTAGCTGATTCAAAATTTCTTTTAACTCCAATTACATCCTCAGTTCGCTAGCCTGAGTCCTTTTCAAATAGTTCTAGGGACCCTAATTAGCAATATTGCAAGTGGGCTGGGATGAGGGGCTTCTGTTCATCTTCCATAATTTTCCCCTCAATGCAAATTTAGGAGAAAGGCTAAAAGATGCAAGATGCAGCTGAGTGTGCTACTACCTATAGTCCTTGCTCTCTGTCCTTTTCCCCAGCAACCCATATCGCCATACTTCCTACACATGATTTCATATTTAGTGCTTTAGGGAGAAAAAATCTGACATTGAAGACAGCTAAAATGTTACCCCTAAGCCATCTTTTCTTTGGTTATAATGGTATGTTTTCTACTCCTATCACTAAATTAATTTCTTTTTTCTAGGCATATTCCAATTTATCAGTGACTTTTTTCCAAAACATTTCTTTCCTTCTGAATACTGAACTTCTATTCAACCTAACATAGCAATAGATTTTTTTGGTTGCCATGTCACACTACTAACTCATACTGAATTTACAATCTACTAAAAATCCTTAGATCTTTCATACTTTAATGACTTGTCCTGCTACCCAATTGTGATCCCTTAATCTAATTTTAATGAAAACATATTGATATATTTTGAAATATAGAGATGTATAGATATAAGTATATTTTGCTTTGAGATTGCCTGTATTTCTTTCTATATTTTTTCTCTCCTCCCTCAGGTAATATAATAAAAATCCTCCCTTATTAAAAAAATGGAAAAATAAAAAGATGAAAAATATCAATTCCAGTGTTATCTTTGAGTTCAATTTTGGTAATAATTTCCTCATTGTTTAGGTGTTTTTTTCATATATGTTATTTTAGCCATTGCTTATATAATTTTCCTCATTTTGCCTATTTGCATTAATTCATATCTTTTCAAGCTTCTCTATGTTTGCCATAGTTGTTATTTCTTATAGTGTACATTATTTTTATAGCACATGTTGCATTACATTCATGTACCACAATTTTTTAGTCGTCCCCTAATAAATGGATCTCTGTGTTGTTTCCAATATGTTGTTAATACAAAAGGCTGGTATAAATATTTTTGTATGAATGGATTCTTTCTGTCACTGTCCTCTTTGGGTTTATAAACCTAGTAATGAAATCTCTAAGTTATTTTTTACATACTTTCAAATTGTTTTCAAGAAAGAGTTTTCCAATCTACAGCTCTACCAACGATGAGTTTGTGTGCCTATCTTTTTATAAATACTCCAACACTGAGTACTTCCATCTCATCATATTTGCTCATTTGTGAGATGAGTTGAAATATTGGTGCTGTTTTGTTTTACATTTCTCTTATTATTAGTAATTTGAAATTTTTTTCATGTGGTTGTAGTAGTTTTCAAATCATCTTTTAAAAATTGCTTATTCCTCTCCTTTCATCATTTATTCATTGGGAAATGGCTTTTGGTCTTGCATATTTCTATTGTTTATATATCCTGAATACCAAAACCTTATCTGAAAAATTTGACACAAAGATCTTTTCCTCACTCAATTACTTTCCTTATTCTAAGTGCATTCTTTTTCTTTGTGCAAAAGGTTTTTGACTTAATCTAATCAATGTTATCCATTTTATGTTTTGTTATTACTTCTATGTTTTTCTTAGTTAAAAATTCATTCCATGCCTATAAAGATAAAATTTTATATGATCAGCTTCTCTTCTAATTTTAATTATATGATATTTAATATTCAGGAAATATTGCCATTTTAATTTATTGTGAAATATGTTGTAAGATTTTGGTCTAAACTTAATTTTTGCTAGACTGCTTTCTACTTTTCCCCAATTCTTAGAAAAGTGGGAGTTCTTTTCTTGGTAATTTATTTTGAACTTCACTGAAGCTATTAAGTTCAATTAGTTCTTATTGTTTCTTGTCTAATATGTTCTACTGATGTGCTTTTCTATTTTTTAAATGAATGAAAATTTGTTTTCATGATTGCTGCTTTATAATATAGCTTAACATCTGTACGTCATTACCATTGCCATCCTCTCTTAATTCTTACCTTTTTATTATTTCCCTTGTTATTCTAGATTTTGTTTCTACAAATGAATTTATTATTATTAAGTCTAACTCTGAAAAGTACCCCTTTGGTAGTTGAACTAACTCTGCAAAGTCCACCTTGCTATCAAAAGGATACTCTGGTCTAGATTTAGGAAATCACAGATTGACACCAAAAGGTATTGTGGTCTAGAGGAACAAGGGCTGTGACTGGAGTAAGGAAGATCTAGATTGAAACATCATCTCTGACATTTGGTAGTAATATACAGCAGAAAAGTTATTTTGCTTTTATGAACTCACCTGTAAAATGGAGACAATAAGACCCATAGTACCTACCTCAGAAGGCTATTATGAGCTTCAAATTAGATGATGATGTAAAAACATTTCTCAAAAATTAAACATTATTAAAAGTCAATTATTATTGTTGAGGTGTTTAGTCCTTGTTAAGACCAGAAGCCCAAGAAGCAATAATAGATATTTTCTACTAATTAGCTTTGTGATCTTGGCCAAGTGGCTCCACATCTCTTAGCTTAAATAAATAAGAAGAGGGACCAAATGATCTTCAGCTTTGATATTCTAGAGTTCTTTGATTCTATTTGATAGAAACCAAGGGAGGCAATACTCCTTTATAGGACTCTCCCACTGGAGATAGTTTCCCCTTAATCTTTCTTGAATAGCTTTGCATATTCCCTCTTCTCACTTTACTGCTACCTTCTAGAATGTTCACTTTACTTCTCTCTCCTGTCCAAATCCTATATATCCTTCAAATCTCAATTTAAATCTCATCTCCTCTATGAGATATTCACCAATCACTTAGTCCAAAGTTTCTTTGAGCTCTTGTAACAATAAAAAAGTCTATGCTGATCATTTGGTTATTAGAATAGACTCCACCATAAAATTTGGCTCTAGATCTTAATTTGAGTATAAGAAGTGTTAGTGGAATAAATAATGGATAGAACATTAGAACTGTAGGCATGAGACCTGTATTTGAATACTGTCTAATAGATTTATAAGCTAAATAATAATATCCAAGGTATTTAACCTTTCACAACCTCAGCTTTTCAATATATAAATATGGGTATAATAATACTTTACTATTCAATTCAGATGGTTAGTGTTAATCAAATACTTTGAAAATCTTATAAAGCTACACCAATGTGAATTATTACAATCATGTTTTCTGTTTCCAACATTTTCCTTTCCACCACCAATACAATATAATTTACCATCCCATCTCCCAACTCCCATGTACCCTAGGACTCTAGAGTTCTACTGCTGCCCTTATCCTTTGAAAGCTGTAAGTCTAGATTCTTTGTTTTACTTGCTAGCACAAAGATATAAATTCTATTTAATTTAAATCTCAGTTGTATTTCTGTAGAAATTTATAAGTCATTCTCAAAAGATGCTGAAATATTCATATTCAATAGATTTTGGTGGTGATATTTATTATTGCTTATAGAGGAAGATCTCTAGAGAGTTAGGTAGATTCTCTATGGAATATCTATTGAAAGATTCATATGAAAATTCTGTAAGATGAGAAGGCATAGATAAACCACAGCTGGGAAAGAAGCATCGCTGAGATCACAAATCTTTCCAAATAGGTGTTATTAGTTAAGCCCCATCTGATAGTAATTCTGCCTGTCATCTCAAACACTGCAACTGAATTGTTATCCAAGAGCAGAGATAATTAAAATATTTAACAAATCTATGAATGTAAGTTGTTGCCGTTACTGTTATTAATGAGAGGCAACATAGTGTAGAGGACAAAGAGCTCACCTTGTAGTTAGCAAGACCTGAATTTATATTCTTCTAGTACATGCTGGTAGATGTTACTTAAACTTTCAAATTGCTAAGAATTATAGTCTTATAGAACATACCAATCTGAATTGGTAGAAGAAGCCCCTCTCCACGAACTCCCTCAGTGATGAAATCTTAGGAATGTGAGTTTGTGTCAATCAAAGTTAAATGATTTGCCCAGAGTCACAAAGCTAGTGTATGAGGTCAGATTTAAACTCAGATCCTCTTGACTTCAAACCCAGTGCTTTATATACTGTGCCACCTAGCTGCCCAGGTTATAGGTTTTTTTAAAAGATATTTTATCAATAGTCAATGGATATTTATTAAACTCTTATGCCAGGCCTTGTGCTAAGTGCTGGGGATACAAAGAAAGAGCAAAAATAGTTTTTCACCTCAAGGAAGATTCACATGCTGATGAGGTAGTCTGTCTTCTTTCTGTTTAAGGATCTTTCATAAAAACCCAATGAGATAGCTAGAACGTCTTCAAGGGACTGACCATAACAAAATTTTAAATAACTCATTCTTACAGAAGACACAATTCAGATGGATACATTCTATAGAGAAGCATGAAGTCAGAGTTTCTGCATCATCCAAGTGAATAAAGGCAGAAGAAGGAAGATTTATATTCTAGTGGGGGAGACAACATAGGTGAATAGGAATACAAATAAATAAGAGTAGACAGAAAAGGTAGCAAAGGAGATGGCTCTAGCAGCTGAAGGCTTTAGGAAAGGCTTCTGTTTACAGGAAGTGCTACTTAAACTGAATATTATAGGAAACCAAGTATTCTAGGAGTCAAAGACTGAAAGGAAGTAAATAAGCCTGATCCTATTAAAAGGAAGTAAACATTCATTAATTCATTTTCTTCCTCCATTCAAACTATTTATTGTGAATCTATTTATATGACATGCTTTTAAGGGATTTCATAATTATGAGACAGCTGTTGCTCCCAAAGAACTTATGATCTTTTGCTAATAATGGAGAAATTTAAGGATCTCAGGCAACTGATAGAGGTAATTTCAGATTATTCAGTCATTCTCTCAAGGATCTAAAAAAGTCCTACTTCTCTGAGGAGAGTAGTCTTTAAAATCAGATTTCATCCATCCATACCATTAGAGTATGAACTCCTTGAAAGAAGGGTCTATCTTTTGCCTTTCTGTTATCCCCAGAGGTTAGATGAATACCTGCTACATAGTAGAGGCTTCATAAGTCCATGATGACTTGTTTACTTGACATTTGCATGGGAAACAACACAGTAAAATGGAAAATATATTGGACTTATACTTTAAATTCTGGCTCTGTCATTTCCTTACAGTTATGATCTTATAAAAAATCTCTAAGTTTTATCATCTGTAAAATTAATGATTTTTTTTGGTATGTGACTTCAAAGGTTCCTTTCAATTCTAAATCTAGTATTTCTAGTATCCATACTTCTATATGCGGAAGGACTAAAGCACAGCAAGTGGGGTGCCTTGCAAAATCAAACTGTTCTTTATTGGCATAAAAATCACGGAACCCATCAAACACTTCTGACCTTATTCACTTGGATGGTGCAGAAACTCTGACTTCATGCTTCTCTATAGAACGTATCCATTTGAACTGTGTCTTCTGTAAGAATGAGTTATTTAAAATTTTGTTATGGTCAGTCCTTGAAGATGTTCTAGCTATCTCATTGGGTTTTTATGAAAGATCCTAGATCAGAAAGAAGACAGACTACCTCATCAGCATGTCCTATTGACTCAGAACAGAAACTACATCTAAGCCTAATCCTATTTGAACGGCAGCACTGATCATACATACACAAAGATCATACTTAGCCATATTGCTGATTTTGGCTTTCTTGGTTTTTCAGGGTCTTGCTCCTGGTTCAGTGGAGAGCCAACTGGGATTATGCATTCCCACAGAGTCTTTTTTTAATTATTATTTACAATCTGAATCAGAGCCAAGGCACAGGCACAAGATATGAGTTCAATCAATACTTTTTTTTTTACACTGTAAATATTTAAATGCAAGTGATAGGGAACTTTCACTTTTTTCCATGACTTCTCTGCATTCTGAAAATTTAGAAAGCACAACATGATCAAAAAGTATCAAATACTTATTATATGCCACCCATTAGGTTAGACATTAGAGATACAAAAAAATAAAAATAAAAAACAGTCATTGCCCTCAGGGAGCAAAATTTAAATCCTAGATTTAAATAGGATTTTATATAGACACATGTATAAATCAGATCATACAAAATAGCATCAATAAACAAGCAAAGAGATTATATGTTCTTATAAGGTTAATTTTTATTTCCTGTGTTTCCTGTATATTGAGGAAGGACATAATTCTGTAATCTCTCTGTGTTGAAAAAACTTTAGGCAACTGAGTTCAAAGTTCTGGTGCTATGATATAGAAGCTGATATAAACTGTCAGATAATGAAGATGGTCAAGAATTGGGTTTTGTGATCTTAGAACTTCCCTTCAGAAAGAGGAAAGACACTCTAGTACTTTATCTCTTGCCTTGATGTTAAACTGCTTCTTATGGAAGACTGAGATCTTTTTTTTAATGATGTTTTATTTTCCAACTACACACAAAGATAGTTTTCAAAATTCATTTTTGCAAAATGTGTGTTCCAAATTTTTCTCCTTCTCCTCTCCCTTACCCAAGACAGCAATCTGAATCCGGATGGCAGAGATCTTCTTTTTTCTCTAATTCAGAATTATTAAAAAATCAATGGCAAATAAATATTTGATCTAATTAATAAAGTTTTCTTCATTAGGTCTTCACTGAAGATGCTTCCCTTCTCCATCTAGCTCATAATTTTTTCCTCTCTGGATATAGAGCAGATAGAGGTAAAACTGAAATCATTTATAATTGCCAGTAACCTCATTTTTTACACTGTTTCTTACCTGCTTAATGTCCTACCTATTCCACCATTGTATCACCTACCTTATTTATTTATTCATTCATTTGATTAACATTTATTAAGCATCTACTATATAGTTCATATAACTATGAACTATGCTAGGAGCTATTTTTCTCTGCAACATCCCTATATTCCCCATCTTAAAAAAATATCAAACCTCTCAGAGCAGGGAACTAGTCTGTTAATGTCTGCTCCTAATGGGACTTCTGAAGATAATACCTTAAATCCCAAGGCAGGGGAAAAGATATTTTTGGACTGATTAGAAGCTTTTTGCTATTTCACCACTATAGTCTCATCAAGTCTAGGGCTACATTACTCAATTAACCAAATAGAAGATATAATACCTCATCGTTGCCAATAAAATTCTGTGTAAACTTAAGAATTCTAGAATTAGAACTGAAGGGGTTCTCAGAAACTATCTAATTCAATCCTATTATCTTTGTTGTTGTTTAGTTATGTCCTACTCTTTGTGGCTCTCTTTTTGTTTTGGGGTTCTCTTGGCAAAGATATTGGAGTGGGTTTCCATTGCCTTCTCCAGATCATTTTATAGATAAGGAAACTGAGGCAAGCAGGATTAAGTCACTTGCCCAGGGTTACACATCTAATAAATGTCCAAGGCTAGATGTGAATTCAGGTCTTCCTGATTCTAGCCCCAGAATTCTATCCACTGTGCTACTTAGCTATCAGTCTTTAGCAATAAGGAAATTGGGACTCTGCAAGTTGTCTAAGGTCACACAGGTTAGCAAAATATCACCGGGAGAGAGGAATTGGATTTCAGCCCTAGTCACCAGGTCTCTTTCCACTGCATTATTCTAGCATCTCATTCCCGAGCCAGGACTACTCAGCCACTGTTATAATCGTTGCTGATTATAACAGGCAGCAGGTACTTTTCAGTTCAATATCTGAATATCTTGTATGCAGGAGTGTAGTGGGAGCTAGATGGAGAATGGAGTTGGCATGGCAAAGGGAACGTTAGTTTCTTTGTTTTTGAGAGTTGCATAATCAGCTGGAGCTAAGCTGATCTGCCCTTTATTTTCAAACAATTCTGAAGCATAAATGACATTGAGCAAAAAAAAAAAGATCCTGGCTGTCCAAGCAGTTCAACCCCATAATAAGACCAAGACTAAGGTGCCAGCAGTTTTTTTCTTCTGTCTCTAAGGTGGAGAGGTGCTGCGGTGGCAAAACCCATTGGACCAAAGGAAACTGCAGTGACTTGAAATGTTTCTCTCCCAAATACACCCTCCCATTTTCTAGGTAGGAAGAAGATTGAATTCATTCAGCCACAATCCAGAAGACTTA
The DNA here is from genome assembly GCF_016432865.1 of Antechinus flavipes. Lineage (NCBI taxonomy): Eukaryota > Metazoa > Chordata > Mammalia > Dasyuromorphia > Dasyuridae > Antechinus > Antechinus flavipes. The sequence goes on from NC_067399.1 coordinate 264,747,566, forward strand.
ACTTGCCTCCCTGGGGACACTTTGCATACCACAGGTGGGTGCATTTGTATTGCAGTCTCAGCATTGGCAATGTTCCCTCCGTATACAATTGGCCATATCCAGGTCAAGCTGAAAGAAACCTTTGAAAGGTTCATAGCAGGCATATTTTCCTATCCAGAGAGCACTAATCCTACTCCAACCACAAAGGACCAAATGGGCCTTAGTTTCCACATTTATAAAATTAGGGGATTGGATAAAATGATGTCTGAAAGTCCCTTCTGGTGATAGATCTAAGATTCTATGATTTTCCTAAGTAAGGTAACTTAAGGAATGAGGTGTAGAACCTCAAGATACAGTAGTTGACACCATCTGACAGAGAGGTGATGGATTCAATGTGCAAAATGAGATATATTTTTGTACATGAATAATGTGGGAATGTGTTTTGCTTGACTATGCAAATTTGTTGCAAGTTTTTTTTTTCTTTTTTGTTTTAAATTTGAAGCTAGGTGGGAGGGAGAGAAAATAAGTGCTTGCTAATTGAAAAATAAAGAAAAAAAAATAAAGTGACAATGGAGAAGGCAAAGAGAGGAGATTGTTTTAATACAGAATGTTGTAGGAAGCACTAATACTTCTTTAAATGTAGGCACTTTTTACATTTTTTTGTGAGGGGAAGAGAGCAAGAACAATGATCAAACCTGGAAACCAAGGTACCTAAGATGGTCAACAGAAAGCCATTTAACTAGTCTAGAAGTCTAATTTATTTTGAAAATAATTATAAAAGAATGAAGAAATTGATTTAAAAAATCAAACCCACAAAACCAAAAAATTATTTCATGAATAAAATTGGAAGAAGGGAAAATCATTTCTGAAACTATGAAATATTCATTGATGAAGAGAAGCAAACTAGCATAAAATGAACAGAGAAAATACATTACTAATGTAATTTCTATAATTTATGAAATATATAGTACAAATAGTTATCCTTATACAAATAAAAAGAGTTAAATATGTCTTACTCATCATAAGTGAGCTAATATTTGACTGGAGAGAAGCTTAATAAAGCTGTTTATAAATAAGTTTGTCAAGCTATACATCAAAGGAAAATATTTTCAGACTTGTTAGCTTCTCCTTTCCCTTACTATATTCCAGCCTCAGAACCATCTTGAAAAACTCTTGTTAAGCACACAATTCATTATTACTATATCCAATGACCATACCTGCAAGGATTTAAAGATCACTTGCAATCAAATATGGCAAACCAATTTTCTGGTGCAATTTCCTGCACAGTTGGCTAAAAACACATCCCAAATCTTTTCCAAGTTAGATGACTTTCCCTACCATCTTCTCCCTGGAGTTCTGCAGTTTTTAAATCTACCCTTCTGCTGATGTGCAACTTCACAAACCTATGAGCACCCTCTTAAGCGTTGCTGAGGTGGCCATTTCCACCTTAAGTTTAAAATAAAAACTTAGCAAAGATTGGAATGTAACCCTCTCCTCTAGGACATTTCATTTTGAAGAATAAAAGGTTGGATGTTCAGTTAGATACAGTGCTTTGATTGGCTAGAATCTTAGCTCAGATAGTTCTATTTGATATTCTAGGAGAGATAGAACTGAGAAACAAGATATGACCTTGGGATCCTTAGAAGGCAGGTAGATTTAGTATATTTTCTTAAATCATTAAAATCTAATACAGAGAAGCAAAAAAGTCATCGGCCTGCTTCTTGCACCAAGCATTCGACTGAGTATCAGGAGGTCTGCATTATAATTCCAGCTCTCATTATAAGTCAGCTAAACTGATTGTGGGCTGCAAGTACCCCAGTGCCTCTGTGATTTGAGACTTCAGTACTCATGTTTCCCCTTTTCTCCTTCACTGAGACCCCTTACCTCTTGGAGGAATAGCTGCTAAGAACACTATTTTAGCAACTTGCAGAAGCTATTAAGATGGGCTATGTTGAGTGAAAAACAAAAATTTCTCTTCAGTGGTGAAAACCACTGTCCCTCATATCCAGAATAAGACAGGTTTTGTGCTCTTAATGGAATTGCTAGACTCATATCTGAAACCTCTCTTGCCACACTAGAAGCAAAAGAACAATATAATTGAAGAATACTTCATTCCCTCACAAGCATCTCAACTCCTAAAGTACCCAATCTTTTCATTACAAATCAGGAACAGGTTTCTTATCAAGTATAGACACCCACCAATCTTTAAGTGAAATGAATTCTGATATACCTGCATTGGTTCTATTGTTGGTCTGTGTAATTTTGGGGGGTGAGCAAGGCTGGTTGTTAAAAACCTAAACAGAAGCCTTTAATTCTGTTCAGTGTGGATGCTGCAGTCTGAGAAATAAGCTACAGGGTGGGGGGAATCATCTTCTGTTTTTTGGCATGCTCTAAATATGATGCAGTGCCAGTTACTGAACTATCTGAGATGGGGCAATTGCCGCTCTTCTCACCATAAGTTCTGACTCTCAGGTTGGCTGCTGCCAGGTTTATCTATTTGCTTCTGAGCAGCTTTCAAGTTACGTCAGTGACACTGAATACGTCAGTGAGAGCAGTCAGAAGGGAAGAGAGAACACCATAGCCAAAAGTGGCAGGAGGGGGAAAATTAGGTGGGATTTTTTTATGTTTGTTTTGTTTTAAATATGAAGGGCATGATCTTCCCTTTCTCTCTCTTCAACTGGTACGGATACCTATTTTCATTGTCAGAAGGCCAAAAGAGGGTAGACATGTGTATATGTGTGCATTTTCTGTATGTATGTATGTGTACATGTATATAATTTTCTAGCTTAAGGAGTGAGATGTAGAAAAATAAAATTATGAAATCTTCCTGGGCTTCAAAAGTTTGTATTAGGATCTGCTTGTGATTCACTAGAGAGTGAGCTTAGCCTTTTTCATGGCACAGAGTCAAGCAAAACATTAATGCCCAGCACATTGTGTCCTGCCCATTCACTTCTAAAATCCAGCTCTCCCCCACCACATGGTAAGCCTGTAACATGAATCTAGTCCATCTCACTCCAGGGATAGCTTTAGACACTATCATTTTCATCATTGTGATCATAATCATCACCATCATTACTACCAGCATCAACAGCAAACAGAATTTATAAAGGGTCCTCCTGAATATGGAATTGTGCAGTACTGAAGGACAGGACAGAAATGGTCACTGTCTCGTCCTTCAGGAGTGAACTTCTAAAAATCACATTTGAAAATGGCAATTTCCACCTTTTAGATTAACTAACCAGCACCCAAATTCAGAAGTGAGAAATGTTGCTAAGTTAAAGAGGTAACATCTGGTCAAAATGTCTTTAAAAGATATTATTTGGGGGAAGGTTATTAATACCCCAGGGTAAAATGGGGTGAGAATGTTAATAATGCTCTACCTTCATTGACCCAGTCATGGCCAATGATGTGAATCCAAATTCTTAAATCACAATGTCAGAATACTCCAGAGATCCCTAACATTGTTATGGTCAATGAGCTGAAAGTCAGAAAGACTTACATAGATTAAATGTTTGTGATTATTTAGAATTAAGAATCACTTTGCCTTGTGTATATATAAAAAGAAAGATGATTTAAAAGTCTAAGTTCTCAATGCAGGACATTCTTAAGACGATAAGCCCCAAAGAAGCAAAGCATTTTTCTCCTTTTACTCTTCAGAGCACCTATCATGATACCCTCATCCCAAGGAAACTTAAATATTATTAAGTGATGACAACTGCCAGTGACTTCTTCTATAAGCCTAGCTAAGTCATTTGACCTCTTCTGTGTTTCAGTTTCCTCATTTGTCAGTCAATTTTCTTTCCGAGAACCAAAAATGAAGAAATAGACCTATCTCAAAGGATCTCTGGGGAGAATACTTAGTAATTTGCAATGCATTTCTAATAATTCCAGAAGAGAAAAGATGTAACCATCACACAGATGCTACAGTTAAAAGCAATATCCCACCCTCCCTTGCCTTTAACCAACTATCTCTTTAAACATCACTAAGATGCACCAATCTCTACAGTAAGCTTTAGCTGCAGATGAATAGAGTACAGCAATACTGCCTGATAGCTTTGGAAAGTCATTGAAGGTGGTGGCTGAGGCCAAGGGAGAAATGAAAGGTGGAGATTTCAAAAATGCAGATATGATCCTATTGAAAATCAATCTGTTTAAAGCTCGGACTCCTCAAAGCTATCAATCCATTTAGTATTGACTCCAGTATAAAGGAGGGAAGTTCTTACATACTAGTAGTGACCAAGAAAAGTATTAAACCACTACTTTTCCTGTCACTAGTTTAGTTTAGGTAGGAGTTATGCATTAACTACTGGCTATCCTACTATCTTCTATAGGATCTCAGGAGACAGACACCTTAGGGAAAGAAAATCATGAGATTTTGTGATTGCTATTAGGGTTTAAGGAGTATTAAGAGTTTCAGCTCTGTTTTTGGAGGGCAATAAAATCTTAGAGCAAGTAGTGCCAGACATAATGCTGTGTTTTGACACCTTAAGAATGGAAAGGAGCCAGATGGCTCCTCCAGGATGTTAGGTTAAAATAAGACAAAAGCCCTGAGACACACTGGTGAAGGGGAAGAGTATATGGAAGCTTGGTCTATGAATGAACAAAAAAAAAAAAAAAAAAAAAAAAAGGAGAGGTTAGCTGAAAGTAAGGATCCTGGTCTTTAAAGGTGGATCAACTGAAGAGTAAAGGGTTAGTTAGAGGGGAGACTCCCCCGAATTTCCCCATCTAGTCAGTGGATATAGAAGCCCCCAATTTCCTACCCCTATTACTAACAAAGGAGGGTTAACAAAGGAACCCTCCGGATTTCCTCCTACACCAACTTCTGAGAGACCAGGGTCATGTAGATGCCAATGTCATTTGTTCCCTTCTTCTAAGAATTAGCACGTAGAAGCAACCTCCACATTCCGTGGAGATGATGTGAGGTAACATAGAGCTTAACCCAGGGACTATCCCAGGCTCATAGGACACTGGGTTAAGGCAGAGACCAGGGGACGTACTTCTCCGTTTAGGTCCCAACACCTAAGTTAACATTAAAACAGCAACCGCCCTCGTGAGGCAGTGATTCAGAGGAGCAAGCCTTGAGCATCAAACTCGCTTCCAGGACCAGGGGCAGAGGTGTTTGTACTTCTTCCCGACTCAACCTTACACCCTCCAACCTGCCCCATCCGCCCCGCCGGCACAGCTGGCGCGTTCCCAGTTTGCACAGTGTCCCTGTCTGAAAAGACAAAGCTGAGGGAAATTGAGGGGGAGGGGGAGTTAATAGATGAAATGATGGGTGGTAAAGGCAAGGGTGGGGTCCTTCCTCTCCTACCTGTTTAAGGCAATGCCTGGGCAAAAGCTGTCAGGAAGTTTGGCCAGCCTATGGTTTTTAACCCAAGTATCAAGTTGACCGAATAAATTGGCATCTTGGAATTGGGGTAAGGGGAAAAGGTTCATAGGAATGTTGCAAATGAGGGATGTCCCCCAACATTCATCTCTCAATGTCTCCGGGTCAGCTGGCCAGTTCTTCCCTGCAGCCTGAGGGTGCGGATAAAGCGCTGGGTACCACGGCGGAAGCTGGGAGGCACAGCACAGACCCTCCTCCTCGAGTTCTTCAGACCCCAAACATCCTTCCCGACCCCACCAATCTTTTCCCATCCTAGTCAGTTCTGCTATTACTCACAGTCCGCAGGAACTGGATTTCATCCTCTCCTCCTTCTCCCCCTTCGGCCATGGTTCTTAAGGCGCTGGCGATGCCCCAGCCTCCAGCGCCTTTGCTTCCCTCGGCAGCAGCTCGATGTGCGCTCTTGCTCCTCTCTCCTTCCCTACCTCCCCACCTTCCTTCTCCTCTTTCTTCTCTACCTCCTCCTCCTCCTCCTCTTCCTCCCTCCTCTTCCTGGCTCAGTCTCAGCAGCACCGAGCTAATCTTCGACCATATAGGGAGCCTGGGCTAACACTCCACTGCACTGCAGAGTGCCAGCCAGCCAACCCACCCACCAACCCCCCTCTGCTTTTCTGAAGCCAACTGCCTGCGCAGCCGACCCCTGGCCCCTCCGCTAAGAGCGCAGCGTCCTGCGCCCGGAGCGGGTGGGGGAGCAGCTGGGGGTCAGTAGCTGGGAACTGCCTCCCCTACACCACACATATGCACCCACGCGCGCACGGGGGCGCGCAACACACACACACACACACACACACACACACACACACACACACTCAGGAACTCACGATTCTCCCTACTTTAAATCTCCGAGTCAATAACAATGGCTAGTTCCGGTGCACCCGGGTGAGACTAGGGCATACTCTCCTGGGTTCATTTTTATTTTTCCTTCTTATTTATGTTGGTATTCAGACTCAGATTTCTGCTGCCCTGCTGCTGTTTTAGTCCGCCCCCACATCTCAGGGGTCCTCTCTATAGCTTAAGCTGAAGACCCTAGGGCCCGACTCTTTTTTTTTTTCACTCCGTCCTAACCACCTTTTGCTCCAGTGTCAAGGTAATGTCACTTCGAATTCCCACAGAGAATGAAAGTCTATCAGAATCCGTCCCGAACTCAGTAGCCAAAATAATCGGAAGCTATGGTGAGATAGTTCTAACCTCCCTCTTCCTCAGCCTCAATTCCCTCCTTCCCCTTTCCTCCTCCTCCTTCTTCTTCTTCTTTATTTTTTTTTAAGTACATTAGAATATCCCCTCCATGGAATGAGTAGAAATGGGGTAAACCTGGAACAGGTTTTTCTATTTTTTCCTTCAAGAGTCCTAGTTCTGTGAAAGTCCAGCCGCAGCCCACCCTATGCTGACACTTTGCCTGGTCCCGGCTGTTTGACACCGAAACTGAGATGATGCAGCGTGCCGCCTTCTGTCTGCTGGCCAGGGAGCGCTCCGGGGAAGAGAGGTTCTGGATAAATAGGAGGGGAACTCCTTTTGCCCAGGATTAATGCGGGAAGGAGGGAAATATAGGGCAGACCTACATTATGTGTAAGGAAGAGAAAGATCTTTGTGCATGGAGTTAAATTTAAACTTCACAGTGTCCTGATGAAGCTAAGGACTCCCGACTATCCCTAAGAGGAAGAGGAAGAAGAGTTAAATGAAAGACTGTGTATTGGGGATTCAAGATTGTCCCCATGAAAGAAGAGCTGGGGTGGCTCAATTAACCTTTGGGTGTCCTTTTCAGTCCTGTCTGAATCTTCGTGGCCCCATTTGAATTTTTCTTGGCACAAATACTGGAATGGTTTGTTTGCCATTTCTTTCTCCTTCTCCAGCTAATTTTACAGATGAGAAAACTGGCAAACAAGCGTTGATACTTGCCCAGGGTCACAAAACTAGTAATGTCAGAGGTCAAATTTGAACTCAGGATGACTGAATCTTCTCAGTTCCAAGCCTTGCACTCTCTTTACTGTGCCACCTAGCTACCTTACCTGGTATACTATTATCAACCCACTTGGTACATGAATAATCACATAATCAGAGAATGTTAGAACAGGAAGAAATTTTAGAGATTACCTGGTTTAACCTCTTCCTGCTACAGATGAGGAAAATAGAGAAGTGAATAATGTACCTGAGGTCACACAACTACCAAGTAATGGAACCAGATCCCAATAGAGTCCAGATCCCAATTCCACAAATATTGCTAAATGCATTATATCACAACTAGATGAATAGTACTGCCTAGGAGAAGGTCTTATCCTCTAAAATAGAAAAGCAGAGGTGATTAAACAAGAAAAGAAAGGCCTGAAGTAAAGCTAAAACACTAACTCTGAGGGTATTTGACAGAACTTAATCTGGAGACAGTACTTGAAGATAAATCAGATAAGAAATATAAAGTGAAACATATGTATCTAGGGGTGGTGTTTAGATGTGTGTGTGTGTGTGTGTGTGTGTGTGTGTGACATAGATAAAGAAAATCAGAAAATCCCATTTGAAAATTCCAAAGAGTTGAAAATGACTTCAGCTTTACCTTGGTCCAACCTGTATCTAGCCAAAATCCCTCCTATAACAACCCGGTAATGTCAATCCAAATTACATTAGAAGACTGGAATGATAAGTAGGCTAAGGTTTCCAGATCTTTGGCCATGCAGAATCTAAAAAGAGCAGCTTTCTTATCTGAAAGTACTTGCATCCTTTACAATACAGTAAAGATTACTTTTCCTGGCCTAATAGTCATCCACTTAATCCTGTTCTCATAGGAATAAGGATAAAAGGGACCTGTGGTAGTCTCCTGAGAGTTTGAGGGAGGTCTGGAGAGGAAGAAGGAATAGGTTGTCCCCAGCTCACTGTTTGCATTGTACCCTATCCCATATCTCTTAGGATAGAATGTAGTCTTGAGAAGAGAATGGTAGAAAGGATTTTAGAGGCAGAGGAAGTCAGGGAAAGAAAATGAGACAGGACTTAAGGAAATGGGGATGGCCATTTCAGAAAGATGGAAAGATTTGTCTCCATCAGGTGCTTCCTAAATTGAAAGGCAAAGAAAGAATCTCCTCAGCAGCCTAGAGTCAGCAATCAGTCTGGGGAATGGTTTTATATTTAAGATAAGTTCTTAAAGTATTTCTGCCCCAGAGATGAAGAGAAATACCTTGAGAATAGAAGAGGAGAAAGAGAGAAAAACCATACCTTGAGCCAAGTCTTCCTGTGAATGCCTCCGTCTAGAATACTTTTTCTTTCCCTCAGATATTTTGCACCACCAAGTTTCTCACTTCCCTGAAGAATGAATGTTAAGAGAAGGATAGGACTGAAAATATAGATGGATCAATGCTTTGTGATCTGAGAGGGGACTCTTCATCTGGAGGTCAGGGTCTTTAAAGCATTAACATGTCTCTTGTACTCTTCAATGAGGGCAGAATTTGGCATTGGAAGGAAAATTGTGAGCCATATGAAAGGAGAAAGACTCAGAATCAAAGAGATCAACTTTAGATCTCATCTCATTTAATTATGTAGCCAGAGACAACTCACTTGACTCCTCTCAACATCAGAGTCCTCATCTGTTAAAAGAGAATAAAAATAACAATAATTATATATATTACATATATATATATGATATAGGTAGAATTTCAGAGGAGAGGTTGCTGAACAATGTCAGTAGAGAAGAATCTGGAAGTCATCAGGGAAAAAGATATACTTCCTTCCTTCTTCATTATTGTGTCAGGGAACTTAAAAGAAAATATTCTTGCTACTGGAGATGGTAGTGTCTTGAGGCAGAAGGGAGAGAAGACTATGGGGCAAGAGATGGGAGCAGAGCCTGGTCTTCCTGGGTGCAAGAAGATGAAAGGATAATGAATGGAAAAAGTCAAAGACATAATGAAGTTTAATAATGATAGAATCTCAGTTTCAGATGGTACAATGGAAGAAATAATTAGAGTAAGGTAAGGACTACTAGGGAAGGAAGTTAGGTGAATGATGAATCAGAGAATAGGAACGGGAAAATGTGTTTTTATCTAGGTATCCAGTCATTCAGGGCTGGATAGATCAGAGGGATTAGAAAAAGAGAAATGAGTTCTCTAAGTATGAGACAGTGGCATTTTTGCCCTTTGCCTCCCTACCCTTTCTCCCCAATCGACTCAATAATGTTTTCCCTAAATTCTGAAATTCCTAGTTTTGACTCTATTGAAAATGTCTAGGTCAGAAGAAACTACTATCCTTTCTACTCTCCAGAAAACAGCTCATTCTGCTTTTGATTAACTCCAACTATTAGAAAATATCTTTTCTTTGCATGGAACCTAAACCTTTTTCTTCTCCAAGGTAAACACCAATAGTTCTTTAAGTATACTTTGAGTATACTTATATGGAATATTCCCCATTCCTATTAATTATGGTAACTCTCTTCCAGGTATCTTTCAGCTTGTCTGTGTACTTCTAAAAAGACTACTGAACATAATATTCTAGATAAATTAGGTCCAGGGCAATTTATAGTATAACTATTGCCTCATTCTCTTTATACACTCTTCTATAATTTTGAGGTGGTATTGGTCAGGTGGTGTGGTATCATTCAGAATATAGGGATCTCCCAGGCTGGAAGTGTCCTCCACTAAGGAAGATTAACAACTCATATATTTTAGAGACTTAGGGAATTGTCATTGAAAAGTGTTTACGGTAACACAGATAGTAAGTTTCAGGGATAAGATTTGAATTAGGATTTATTGACTCCAAGACTGATTTTCTATCCACTATCCTATACTGTTTCCAGGTTAGCTTTGGATTTTTTTGACTATTTTTTCCTATTCTCTCTCCTCTCCTCTTCCCCTCCCCCCCGGTATTCTATACAAGAACTGCTGTCTAGGTTGGTAATGGTGAAAAACAAAACAAACAGATAAAGACAGAAATGTAGAGAAGTAGAGATAGAGAAAGATAGGGGACAGAAAGAAACAACAAAAAAGAAGAGAGAGAGGGAACAGAGACACATACAGAAAGAAACAGAGAGAGAGAAACAGACACACACAGAAAGAAACAGAAGAGAGGAAAGAGAGAGAGAGAGAGAGAAAGAGAGAGAGAGAGAGAGAGAGAGAGAGAGAGAGAGAGAAAGAGAGAGAGAGAGAGTAAGTTGAGGGATGATAGAGAGCTGAGAAATATGTGGGTTCAAAGAGAGATAGTAGTGGGCTTCTTATGTGAGAATGGGCTGTGGGGAGCAGAAGAAGAAATGAGATGAAAAAGACTTAACAGAAGCTAATCATGAGATCAGACAGGTCATTTGAGCAAAGAAGTAATACCTGATAGTTCATAAGGAATGGAGCTTCCCCATACCCCTTTAAAAAATGAGATTAAGAACAGGTCCTGTGGTTTTGCCCCCTTTTTTTGGTATGTGTCCCTGGAATTTAATATAATTCCTGAAACATTGTAATCTTTTAATAAGTGCTTGTTGATTGACTGATTAAAGCAAGTAAGGATTGTCTGTTTAAGGTTGAAACTCCTGCAGCTACATGAAAGTGACAATCTTTTGCTTCTCTTCTCTGGATCTTTTTGAATACTAGACTGGCAATTCCATCAAGTTCACAATGTATTTCTTAACAACATTTTAAAATTCGATTTGATCTGCCCCTCAGCAGGAATTGAGAGCCCTAGAGGACTATTAGAAGACTGAGCACTCCCAATTTAACACTCCATAGACTTCTATCCTTTCCAGGGGCTACTTAAGTGGAGGAGATGGCAGGCAGTCTTCCCTAGAAAATGCAGACTTAACTATTTGATTATTTTTTCTATGTTCAACTTCTCCTTGTAAAATATAGTGCACAGAATTTCCAGAAGATGAGTTGCCCAAATTTCTTTGTGCTGAATGGCCTCTGCATATCAGGACAGTAGATTTTGGTGAAATACAAAGAAAACAAGGCAAGCCCAATTCAACTAATCAGGATCTAATGAGAAATGGAATATCCCAGTTTTCTTTTATTCCCTTTCTTTCCCTTTATTTTGTTTTTCAATTAACATGAATTTAATTTCTTTCCCTCCTAGCCTCTCCAAAATTAAAGGAAAAAGAGAAATAGAACCCAAATAACAATATGCATAGTCGAGTAAAACAAATCCCTATATTGTCAATGTCCAAAAATGCATGTCTTATTCTGCATCTTGAATTCATCAAGTCTCTGTCAGGAAATGGGCAGCATAGCTTATCATCAGTTATGTGGAATCATGTTTGGTCATTGTACTGTCTTAACAATGTTTTATTGCATGAATTATTCTCCTGATTCTGTTCACTTCACTATACATGAATTCATATGAGTCTTTCACAGTTTCTCTGAACCTGTTCCTTTTCTAATTTCTTGTGACATTTCATTACATCTGTGTATCATATTTTTAAGTTACTCTTTAATTGATGAGAACTCCCTTGGTTTCCAGATCTTTGATTTCATGGTTTTTCATGGGATTTTATCCATGAGCAACATTAAAGTGTGTTTCTTGCAGGCTGACATGTTTTCTAGACCTAATCAGATAAGGATTAAGGGATGGTTAACAGAAGGGGTGAGAACGGAAAGTAGGAAATGTGAATGAGGTCAATGCAGATTTTTTAGATCTAATAGAAATGTTGAATAATGTTTTTGAAAACTATTTGTGGCTCCAGGGAGGTCAAATTCAAGTATTTTGTAATAATATCAGCTAGAAGCAAAAGGGATGCTCTTCATTTGGAGAATGGCCAAACAAGTTGTAGTACAAGAATAGAAATAAAATATGACTGGACTATTAAAAAATTAAAATAAAGCATTTAAAGGAGTGGAAAATTTATATGAATCTATTCAGAGGAGGCCTCAAAGCATCATCATGGGATGCTAGGATCTAGATTTAGAGTTGAAAGAGACATTGGAGCCCATATAGTTCAACCCTTACATCTGAGGAAACTGAGATACAAAGAGATTGACTAGCTTTGTATAACACAGCTGATATTTGAGTTGTGATTTGAACCCAAATCTCCCTGGTTCCAAGTTCAGTACTCTCTTTATCATATCATGATGCCCTATATTTCTGCTCTGAAACAGGAAAGGTTTGCATTAAATCATGCTTTTCCTGCTCCAATATGTGCAATGTTTATAATAGTGTAAATAAACAGAAGAGGTAAAAAAGAAACTGACACTACCTACTTATAATGATTATGGCTGTTCTTGAAGAAGAGAAAAGAAAATTCACCTCTCTCACTTTGCAGAGATAGAGGAATGTTACATGTACTGTCTGGATTAGTTGATGTATTGGTTAATTTTCTGGTTCATTTTTCCTTTTCTTTTTTATTCTTTATTATGGGGATGGTATTCTTGGAAGGAAAGAAGGAAGGGATATATTCGGAAATGAACACAATGTAAAAACAAAGATATCAATAAAAATTTAAAAGCAAAGAAAAATATTTGCTTGACTCACCTATTTGGCAAAGTCATGACTCTAATGGTATAAATGGGGCTTTGGACCAGGATAGGAAATATAAAAGATACAGCTTCAAACTAGAGATATCTCCTTTGCTTACTCTTGTGGCAGCAATCTCAGTGCCCTAGATATTTCCTTCTCTATACTTGTCCTTCACCTAGTAAGAATTCTGGACCATGACATTATTGATGAATCTGCCCCCTTTCTTGACCCAGGTTTTTATCATTTCCCATGAGAGGTTTTTTGTTAGGTTCTCCACAGCTCCAAAAAGATCCTACCTAAGACTTAGATGAATTTGAAGACTATTGGAGTATATAACTGCTATTGCATCCTGAAAAGTTTGTCCCTCTGCCCAAATTGCTTGGAAAAGCAATCAGTCATTATTAGAACATCAGCCAAGGGCCCCATATCTTGGTGGAACTCCATTCAGGTGCAAGTACAATTTAAAGCCAGCCTCTAAAGATACCCACAGCATATAAATGATCCATGTAGCCATCATCTGAGGCCACTGAAAATTCTTCAGCAACACTCATGAAGCATCTATACTTGATTTAGCAATAAAAAATTTAAAGGATTTTCCCCCCTTGACTCTCTGCCAAGTATTTTAAATGACTCTAAATAAAATTTTAAAATCATGTATTTTTTTAAAGCTTTGACAAAATCTTAATACATTTGGCTGCAAAGGCATATACTCATTTACCTACTCTGAAAGCTTTGTGAATGAAGCTGTATCAGTGATGGATCTAATTGTTTTCTCTGCTATCAGGGTAACTTATGTATATTTTACAAGCAGGATTGATGTATCTTTAAAACCCCAGTGAAAAATGGTCTCAGTCATTAAAGTTCAGTATCTCTCACAGTCACTCTTATTCCTGGTGGTCAGTTGCTTAAAGCATAGTATTAATAAAGCCAAGGTAATGGATTCAGTTCAGGAAGACTAGTTGCTGGGCCTCAGACTTTGCCTTTCATCCTGACAAATAGCCTCAGAAATGCATAGCATAAGTCATAGGTGTGAACATAGCTAGACACTGATGAATAATTAAAAAGACTTCTGTAAGGAGGGAACACTTGCATTTAGAAGATAGCCAAAATAAGCATTGTATATAAATGGGATGCCATATCAATATATATAATTATATTTATATGTGTGTGCATGTGTATTTGTATGGTGTATGTGGGTATGTATGTATGTGTATGTATATACATATCTATCTATCTATCTAGATACATATCTAGATAGATAGATAGATATGTATATACATACACATCTATAGAGAGAGAGAGAGAGAGAGAGAGAGAGATAGAGATAGATAGATAGATAGATAGATAGATATAGATAGATATGTCTTTTCCATTTAAGGAAAAAATTGTTTCCAGATGTCATAAACAATATGCTTTATTCAGCGCTTTCTGTCCATGTATTTCCAAAGCATGTTTTTCTTTCTCTTTCTGCTTCTCCTTGTATTTCTGTCTGCTTCTGTTTTTTTCTCTTTGAATCTATAGTAAATACATACACACATATATGTATATATATATATATATATATATATACATACATACTATACATACATTTGATAAATATACATATCCCCGATTGAAGGGGAGTCAGAAGGATAGTTCTATTGTAGCTAGTAGGTTGGTTTCATACAGGTTCATTCTGGACTTTCAAGAGTTATCAATGCTGATTAGGTGCCAACTGTGCTTATATTAGCCTTCAAGTATTCAGGATTACTTTTATACCACAAGTAGGACTTCAGCGCAGAAGCCAGAGCTATATGAATAATAATAAATTATAGCAGAGTTGTCATCAGTGACAGGAAGGAAAGAAGCATTAATTAAGCACCTACTATATGCCAAGTACTGTGTGAAGTAACAGAACAATACCGTTTCGACACAAAGACCAAATCTATTCATCCCTATTACTGAAAATCATCAATGGCGGCACCACTTTTATGAAATACAAAAAATATATGTCAAATTGTTTTATTTTATCTCTTCCATTGAAGAAAAAAATGAAAAAAAATTTTCTCCACATAATATAAATAATATATAGAGTTTATTCAGCGCCTTCTGTCCATAAATTCTCAGAACATGAGCCTCTTTCTTTCCATTTCTGTCTGTTTCTCTGTCTCTACTTTGTTTTAATTTCTGTCTTTCACTGTATCTCTGTCTCTGTTCTTCCTTTGTATCTGTTAGTTTCTCTCTCTCTTTTCCTCCCTTTCTCTTCCTCCCTCCTTTTCTCTCTTTCTCTCTGTTTCTCTCTTCCTCTCCATCTCTCTTCCATCCTCTCTCCCTCCCTTTCTCTTTACCTATCCGCCCTTCTCCATCTCTCTCATATACACACAATTAACCTCTGGTGTTATCTAGTTTCCACACCTGGTTAACGACAACATCAGTAACAGATAGTCCTTCAGCTTCTGCTTGAAGACTTCCAATGATGTGAAACTCAGCACTGCCCATTACACTTCCAAAATATCTTGACTATTTAGAAGATTTTTCCTTACATTAAACCAAATTTAACCTCTCTTCAGCTTCTACCCATTATATTTGGTTCTGTCTTCTAGTGTGAAATAAAATAAATTTAATATTTCTTCTATATGACAGTTCATCTAATGCTTCAAGACACCTATCATATCTGGTTTCTTTAACTGATCTTGATATGGTATGAAATGAAGGTCTCTCTCATGATTCTATTCATCCTCCTCTGGACACGCTCTAGGTTGCCATTGTCTGTGTGCCATCCAGCCCATCTATTAGAACAACAAATCTCCCAAGGACAGATATCTATCTTCCTTGTCACCATGTGCTTACTCTCCCTCAATAATTAACAAAAATCAAATCATCATTGCCATTATTATAAGAAAGGACTTGACAATCTATTGCTCTTTATGTAAACTAACAACCCCTATGACTGCCCAACACAAAGCTCCTTTGTCCTCCTCTCACATATATATGTTCTCCAGTTAAATATAAGCTTTTAGAAGGAAGGAATTGTCTCCCTTTTCTATTTGTATCCCTGGCACAATGTTGTAAAGTCATTTCAGTCATGTCTGGCTCTCTGAGATCCCATTTGTGATTTTCTTGGCAATAAGATACTGGAGCAGTTTGCCATTTTTTTCTTCAGCTCATTTTACAGATAAGGAAACTGAGGCAAACAGGATTACATGATTTCTCAGGATTATGCATCTAGTAAGTAACTGAAATCAAATTTGAACTCAAGAAAAGGACTCTTCCAGGCATTCTGTCCCCTATACCACCTAGATGCCCCATTTAACACAATGTCTGACACATAATACATTGTAAGAGAGGAAAGAAACAGGCATTTATTAAGTATCTACTCTGGACCAGGACCTGTGCTAAATGCTTTACAAATATTATTTCATTTGTTCCTCATAGAAACACTAGGAGAGATGCTATTATTCTTTGTGTTTTACAATTAAGAAAACTAAACGGAAAGAAGTTGAGTAATAATAGTAGTAGTAGTAGCTAATATTTATATAGCATTGACTATGTGCTAAGCACTGTGCTAAGTGTTTACAATTATTTTCCCTTTTGGTCATCAAAGCAACTCCTGTGGGGGAGGTGCTATCATTATCCCCATTTTATAGATAAGTACACTGAGGTAGACAGCAGTTAAATGATTTGCCCAGTACTGATTTACTGACTTACAGCCAGTAAGTGTCTGAGACCAGATTTGAACTCTGCTCTTCTTGACTGTAGGACCAGTACTCTAACCACTGTACCATATGGCTACCTGTATTTAATAAATAACTATTGATAGATCAGTTTTCTAAAATGTGGTGTCTCAAACTGAAGGTAAGAAATATTCAGGATATTATTTGATTAGGGCAGAGTATAATGGAATTATCATCTTTTTTCTAGATACCAAATCCTATTAATCAAATAAAATTCCCATTAATCTTTCTTGGTTTCCACATGAAACTGTTAATTCATATTGAGCTTGTATGTCTACTCAAATTTTCTATTGCTATTATAATTTTTCATTCACATAGATTGTTGTCTAACCATATTTCTCCTCTCTTGTACTCATATAGTTAATTTTCTGAGCCTATTTAGAGTTATCCCTTCAATGTTATAGATGTTGGGAGCATGGGCCTTTTATGACCTGGAAAATCCATGTAAAATTTTTTGGGCTCTTCCTTAGTACCAGAGAAGTCTGAATTTTTCTTTTTCTTTTTCTTTTATGGATGTTTACAGTCTCTTACTGTAAAATTTGGGTTAGTGTTATACAATGCTACATATTCATTCTATTCATTTCTCAATTTCTAAACTTTTTCTGGGTCTACTAGTCTTTGTCCATCACTTAAAACTTCCACAAAACATTTCCCAAATTACCATTTAATTCCTTATGCTGACCTGTGATTTATCAAAATATGATGGGAAAAATCATGATGTCGAAAGGATCACTGTCATAGAATTATACACACATCCATATGTGTATGCATACACATATGTATACATATATTTCCCTTCCTTTTCATCTTCCTTTACAAAAACAATCCTACTCTAATATAACATTATGACATAGAGATAATCCTGTTATTTCTATTTTGACAGAGTAAAAACTTTGGCATGTTTTATCATGGTGGAAAGATTTCAAGTATAGATCTGGCAATAGGCTCAATCTGCTGTCTGAGAACCAACCTAGCTGTGTACAGAAAAGATCATTTTCAGTAGGCTGGCTACTAGTTAATGAGTTCTTTGTTGATTTTAATCCATGAAACAAAGAAAAAAAAACAAAAACAGTTCTTGGTAAATATGCATAAACCACTAGAAGGCAAAATAACCTTTCTTTGTAATGATATTATGGTTTACTTAGAGAGTCTCCAAAATTCAACAAAATAAATAACAATGTTTCTATATCATAGGGGGATACAAAATAAACTAACAAAATAATCAGAACATATAAATAAAGCTTTGAAAAAATAAATTGACACTGCCAAGAATTGCTTGAGTCAAGTTTTACCTTTCCTCTAGTAAAATGGAAAGGATAATAAATGATGGAAATAGTGCTGAAGGAACTGTAGGAAGATAGGTGCTCTAATACACTGTTGTTGAGCTGTAAATTATTTTAACAATTATGGAAACAGATTTGGAACTATGATCAAAAAGTGACTAAATTGTTTATACCTTTCCCTCCAGTCATAGCACTACCAGTCAACACTAATGCTCCAAGATGGACAATGACAAAGGAAAAGAGAATGAAACATGACATTCAAAATAATATTTTTGTGACAAAAAATTTAGACTTGCAAAACATGTAGCATTATGAATGTAATAAATATTGTACTGTAAGAAACAATAAATATAAGACATTCAGAGAAATTTAAAAAGACAATGAACTTATTTAAGTAAGCAGAAAAAGTGAACAGTATATCCAATAACAGGAAAACACCACTATAAGATAATAAAAATCAAATTAAGGCAATTACCCATTTTTATTCCAGAGGATGGATGAAGAAGTATATCTCATTCTTCTTCACAGAGAATCCAAGTCCAGAATGAGGCATATTCATTAGGAATAGTCAATGTGTTAATTGTTTCTACTTAACTGTGAGTTGTTATAAGAAAGGGCTATGTTAATAAAAGTGAATTATTGGAGAAATAAAGTTATAAAAATAAAATAAAATACCAACAATACAATACATACATGAGAACTAATTAAAGAAAAACAAAATTTTCCTTGGATCTGAGTAGCACTCTTCTGCATCCTTTATGACTGTAATAGAACAGCATCTGTAGATTGCCTATAAGTAATATTTGTCTAGTAGGTGTCTTTAAATTTTAGTTCATTGTTCAATGTCAAATGAATTTACATATTATAAGAAGAGTTGAACCACATCAATATGGATATTTTCACAGTAAATGAAACCACAATATCTCACATATGCCCAGTTTTAAAATATTTGAAACATTTCTCACAACACTGTGAGGTAGGTATTGCAATTGTCATTATCCTTAATTTCCAAATTAGGAAACTGAGACTTAGAAAGATTAAATGGTCTCCTCAAGGTCATGAATAAATGAAAAACATTTAGAAAAACATGATAGGATACAAAGACAAAAAGGAGACAGTTCCTATTCTCAAAAAGCTTACATTCTAAATGGAAAGACAACACATATAGAAGAGTACTCTAGGAAGTCACAGGAATGGTGAGTGAAACCTCATGCTAGTTTATTGTCAATTGTATTTGATTACAGGTACAGAAGAAGAGCTGGGGAGACAGGGCCGACATGATGAAGTAAAAGCAGGAACTTGCCCAACCTCTCTCCCAAATTGCTCCAAATTCTTTTATATAACAACTCAAAACAAATTTTAGGATATCAGAACACTCCAAAAAATAGAGTAGAACCTTTTCCAGTCAAAGGCAATTTAGAAGCTCAGCAGAAAAGCTGGGAGTCCAGCGTGCAATCCTGGACCCAGCCCCAGCCCTGGCCAGGGCCAATCTCTGAATCAGCAGCAGTATTAGTGGCTTTCAGACCTCTCAGCCCAGAGACACTAAAAGGTCAGCAGAAAAGGTCTGTGGAACCAGAATGGGAATCCAGAGCACAATTCCAGCACAGCCCTGACCCTGGCCCCAGCTCTGGCCCAAACCCCAGCATTGTCAGTGAGGTGGGATCTCTGAATCAGATGCAGTGCTGGAGGCTTCTGGACCTCTCAGCCTGTAGATATCAGGGAGGACTCAGAAGATCAGTGGAAAAGGTCTGTGACAATGGGGTGGAAGTCTGGTGTGCAGTCCCTAAATAGCCCTGATCAGCAGAGGCCCCAGCCCAGGCCAGCCCTAGATCTTACAACTACAGTGGGGTGAGCACACTCCTAACAGTTCCAGGGCAGAAAAGAGTATTTGTGGTCAGACTCCTAGGAGGATTTTTAACAGCTATACAAACCCCCTGGAGCTTGGAACAATGCACCCTCCACCTTGGAAACAGAGCCCTCCTTTAATAAAGAGTTAATAGCTAACTAACAGGCTAGAAAAATGAGCGGAAAACAAAAAAAAAACATTTCTAACCATTGAATGTTATTAAGGTGACAAGGAGGCACAAAACACACATCCAGAAAAGGATAACAAAGTTGAAGTTCTTACATCCAAAGTCTCCGAGAAAAATAAGAATTGGGCTTAGGCGATGGAAGAGCTTAAAGGGGACTTTGAAAATCAGTAAGAAGGGCAGAGGAAAAATTAGGGGAAGAATTGAGAGAGATGTAAAAGGAAATACAAAAAAAGCTAATGAAGAGAAGAATGCCTTAAAAAGCAAACTTGGCCAGTTGGGAAAGGTGGTCCAAAAGCTCACTGAGTAAAAGAATTCCTTAAAAAAGAATTGAGCAAATGGAAGCTAGCAATTTTATGAGAAATCAAAATACAATAAAGCAAAACCCAAAATAATAGAGGAAAAATGTGAAATATCTCATTGGAAAAACAAATGATCTGGAAAATAAATCCAGGAGAAATAATTTAAAAGTTATTGTTTCAAAAAAAATAAATAAAAATAAAAATAAAAGTTATTGTTTCCCTGAAAGTCATGATCAAAAAAAGAGCCTGGACATCATCTTTCAAGAAATGATCAAGGAAAAATATCCTGATATTCTAGAACCAGAGAGTAAAATAGAAATTGGAAGAATCCACCCATTAGCTCCTGAAAGAGATCCCAAAATAAAGATTTCCAGGAATATTATAGCCAAATTCCAGAAATCTCAGGCCAAGGAGAAAATATTGCAAGCACCCAGAAAGAAACAATTAAGTATAGTGGGGCCACGGTCAGACTAACACAAGATCTAGCAGCTTCTACTTTGAAGGACCTTAGGGCTTGGAATGTGATATTCCGGAGAGCAATGGAGCTAGGATTGCAACCAAGAATCACCTACCCAGCAAAATTGTGTATGATACTTCAGAGGGAAAAGTGGTTATTTAATGAAATAGAGGCTTTTAAAGCATTCATAATGAAAGACTAGTACTGAATGGAAAATTTGATTTTCAAATACAAGACTCTGGAGAAGCATAAGGAATTAATCAGAAAAGTAATATTATAAGGGACTTAATAAGGTTTATCTGCTTACTTTCCTACATGGGAAAATGATGCTTGTAATTCATTAGAACATTCTCATTATTATGACAATTAGAAGGAGTGTATAGAGATAGAGAGCACTGGTATGAGTTGAATATGAAGGGATAAAATGATGAAATTAAGGGGTAAGAGAAGGGGAAAGGAAGAAGTGGAATGGTGAGAATTATCTGCCATAAAAAAGGAGACCAGAAAAAGCTTTTACAATGGAGGGGAAGAGGGGGAGAAAAAGGGGAGTGAGTGAACTTTACTCTCATCAGAATTGGCTCAAATAGGAAATAATATACATACTCAATAAGAGTATAGAAATTTATCTTACCCTGAAGGAAAATAGGAGGGGAATGGGATATAAAAAAGGGTGGGTGGGTGATAAGAGAGGACATATTGAGGTGGGGAATGGTCAGTAGCAAAACATTTTTGAGGGGGGACAGGATGAAAGGAGAGAAAATAAAAGAGAGGACATACAAGTAGCAATAGTAATTGAAAAAAGTTAGAGACAAGTTTCTTTGATGGAATATTATTGTTTTCTGAGAAATGATGAGCCAGATGCTCTCAGGGAAAAAAACTCCTGGAAAAGTCCTTCATGAACAAAGTGAAATATACTGTATACAAACTAATAGCAATGTTCTGGAATGATCACCTGTAAATTACTTTGTTATTCTCTGTAGTACAATCATCCACAACTACACTGAAGAATTTATAATGAAAAATTCTATTCATACCCAGAGAATGAACTGATCAAGTCTGAATACAGATTGAAGCATTTTCTCTCTCTCTCTCTCTCTCTCTCTCTCTCTCTCTCTCTCTCTCTCTCTCTCTCTCTATCTCTCTCTTTCTCTCTCTCTCTCTCTCTCTCTCTCTCTCTCTCTCTTTAACAACCTTTCTTGAGGATTTTTATTTTTATTAGGGTGGGAGATCTATGTTTTTTTCACAACTTGACTTTTATGGAAATATTTTACATAACTCCACATGTGGTTTTTTAATTGTGAATGGGGATAAGGGAGAGAACTTAGAAAACAAAAATCTTAAAAACAAATGAAAAAATATTTTTAATGTGACAGGGAAAATGTTAAATAAAAATTAATTTTTATATAAAATTATAAAATTTATAAAATTCCAAATAAGAGCTGGAAAGTTGGGAGGCAGGTTAGAAGAAGGTGCATGCACAATGCTAGGAGAGATGATAAGCTGTGTATAGTGAGTGAATATGTGAATCATCCTCTGATGCCAGCCAGGTGTAGTAGGTTAGGTCAGTTTATATTAATTTGCCAATCAAGATAACTCAGCTCCAGAGCAAACTTTCAGAGCTGAATGGATTAATTCCCTCAGAGGAGGGAACATTTCTGGAGAACTGCTCTACTGGGTCCTGGGGAAAGGAGAACAGTAGCACAACACATAGCAAGCTGCCCAGGGTAGAGAACTGTCCATAGTGGATGGGATATAAAACTTGGTCTAAGGCTACCTAGATATTAATAGGTTAAACAATGTTTACAAGTGCTAAATTTTGTTCCCTTCTAGATTTCCCCAGTGCTTTGTTTTCTATAACTGTTCATGGGTTCTCGTGAATCTTTTGCAACTTCTTCAGTTTCTACTGGGATGAAATAAAGACTGTATATTTCCTAATATGCATTTGTTACCTTGAATATAGGAACTGTTAAATATAATTTCTGGAAATCTAGACTAAAACTGTATCTGCCAATTATACAAAAGTAAATTCTAGGTAAAGAAATGTGCCAAAGGAAAAATGATGCTTTTTGATCAGTCTTTGAGATTTAACTTGGTTTGCATGTTCAGAACTTGATGAGAAGGGGAAGGGAAGATCTTGGCCCATGAATTACACTTTTATCTTAATTTTTACAGATGATAATAAGGCTTGGGGATGAAATTATTTTCCTATGATTATAAAACTAGGAGGTGTGAGGTGGGATTTTCATTCTTGGTTTTCCTGATCTTACACTGTCTAATCATGTCACAAGATGCCTCCCTCAAGTTTGACATATATACTTTAGCAAGTATTTCTTGAGTCTGCTCATTCAGCCTGTCCCAAATCCACTTGTATTATCAACAAGCTCATATTTCTTCACCTTATCCATTAGGAGATTATAAGAGACTTCCAAACGCTTTCCTGAATTTCAGATATAATGTATCTATGAAATTCCTTGATCTGCCAGTTTAATAACATTTTAAAAAGAAGAAACACATACTTCTGTCATGATAAGTGACTCTTGCACTTAGGTTTCAATATGTCCATTCTAAAAACTTATAACTCACCCCTTTAATAATGCAATTTTTCCAGGAGTGAAAATCAAACTTACTCACATAGGTTAAAGAATCTATTCTTCTTGAATGTTGCAATACTTTCCCCATCTTTGGTCTTACAATGGTTTCCCCATTCTGCATGATTTTTTGAAGATTAAAGACAGCAATTCAATAATCCCCACCATATATTCTTCAGTATTATTGAATATCATTTATTTGGATCTTTTAATCTAATAATCTAATTTATCTTGGATTTCATCTCCCTGTCAACTTTTTTGATCTAGCTTTGCCAGTGTGAAAATCATTTTTAGCAGAGAAAATAAAAATCAAATGAGTTATTTTCACATATAATGTTTCCTATACCTGATCACTGTTCCTATTCTTCTTTGCTCTTCCTTTTGTCTCCAATATAAGTAAATGAGTCTCTTAAATTTGTTTCAATCAGGGATATAATGAATACAGATCATGGATTTTCTTTGCCAGGTATAATTGTATAAGAATCATTTTGCCTAATAAAGTTTTTGTTTTTAGAATTGGAAAGAACTTAGAAATTACTGAGCACAACTCGTTTATTTTGTTTTGTTTGTCATAATAGAAATAAGAGCCAGAAATGGGTAACCAGAAAGGTTATAGAGGTAATAGGCAATAGAAGCTAATGTAAGCCCGGATTTTCTTATTTCAATCTGGTGCTTGTTCTACTACTATCCCATACTAAATCCATAAGCTACTTAAAAACTATTTACTGTTCAAGGACCTAGTAACTTTACCTCATGTAGCTAAATGCAAAGGGAACATCTCTTCTGCACCCCTTTTCTTCCAGCTCCCTTTTACTTAGCTACCCACCCCTCTTCCTTAAAGAAAGGGAAAATTGGGTCAGAATTAATATATGGTCCCTGATCAGAGACTACTGAAATTAAATTATTAAGTGCATGTGTACCATTCGCTTGTAGGCAGTTTTAGAACATTACAGATCCATCTATCCATCAAGTCATTCATCTATTCATCCACTTATTCATCTAAGCAACCATTTAATTATTGTTTTTAGCTATAGCTACTATATGCAATTCAATGTGATGGATCTAGAAAAGATGAAAGAAGAAAGATTTCAAAGAGAAAAAGCATGGCAAAGTGGATAGAGGGCCGATCTTGAAGCTAAGAATACCTGGGTTCAGCTGTTATCCCTCATACATACTGGCTGTCTACTCCTGGGCAAGTCCTTTAATCTCTCAAAATTCTATGCAACTTTCTAAGACTATAGGTTGCAGAAATGATGGTATCTACATTGGTAGGAATAGTTTTCACCCTGAGATTTCCCTCTACTGGTGTAATTATAGGTAAAGACTTTATTGCAATTTTGCAATTACCTTACAATCTGGTAACAATGATAATCTTCCAGAAGCTTTGTATGGTTGGTCCTTTCAAATTGGACCTCAACCTATACCACTACCCAGAATCCTTTTGGGCTAGCTAGAATATAAAGCATAGGGCTAGTGCAGCACTACAGATAATACTTTTGTATATCGGCAAAATGGAAAAATCTCCAACTTTATATCAGATTTACTCTTTCACCATGAAGATATACTTCATGTTAAATTATTGTCATATTAATTCTTGAGAGATGTCAAATGGATCTTATGTCCCCCTCCCCACTCATATATCTTTCCCAGTCCAATTCTAGCTTTGTAGTGGTTTTCAATGCCAGCTTTTCATTTTGATCTTTCTGTCTTATTTGTTTCTGTCTGGTCAAAAGTTCCATGCTCGTTTGACTTTACATGAAACTAGTACACCAAATAGTACAAGCACATAGAACTTTAGGAAACAATTTCCTGCTTCAATAAGCAAAACATTTTGGTCAAATCTCATGTTTTAAAACTTGATGGGAGCCCACCAATACCACTTCTCAGTTGGTATCCTGGGGAGTTTTCTTGTGCCTGGTATTATGTGTACATCTTTAATGAGACATACACTCAGTTGCCCAGGCATAATGAAATTTATAGTCTCCTCTGGAAGGCATAACTGTCAGGCTTTTTTGTTTGTTTTGGTTTGGTTTGGTTTTTGACTTCCCTGACACTTTTAGGTATTCCCCTGCGTTTTCTGAGATTGAGATGTAGGAGTTTATGAAGCTATACTTAATCAGATCAGTCCCAAAGACAATGCCTTTGATTTCTAATTTCTGCATTTTAATTCTTCCTGCAACTCAGCTGTGCAGATTTAGTGAAGCTGTTACTAGGAACAATTTGCTCTGACTTGCTGCAGTTTTAATAGTTCCTGCTGAAATGGCCAAGTGCACAGCTGGGAGGAGATAGATGGAGCCATGCTGTCGTTTATTTCAGGTGCCATGGTAATGCTCAAATTTCAGCAAGCAAAAACTCAGGCAAGGAATTTCTTTAATAAAGCTCCAAATGCCCCAGTTCTATTGCAGCCTTTGCTGGAGCAAATACTCCTATTAGATCCATCCCTACTGTGTCTTCTGAAAAGATCTAAATGCCAATATATCTGTATTGAAGGAGTGTGGTTATAAAAGGATTCATTGAAGAATTCACAGGATTTAAC